>NC_135478.1:73017931-73390431 GCF_052094955.1 Ictidomys tridecemlineatus | reverse complement strand
TTCTCCTTTGAGATTATAATGAACATGGTCACACCACAAGTAAAGTCAGAAGTAGGACAGATGACCAAAGGCTGGTTTGGTCATCCGAGATCATTAAAAATGGCTGACCCCTAAAAATATGTACAAAAATATAAAATGTAAATAAAAAATACAAACAAATTTTCCTTTTTAAAAGTACTTTTAAGAAAAAAAGCAGGGCCTTGGAAGTTTTGGTTCTTTTTTCCTCCCCTGTTGCAAATTCACGTTGTGGTTTTGGTTGGGTGGTGAAGAGCGCACGTCATCTGCGGGTGGCACTGCCCGTGGTAGGCTGGCGGGCGGGCCTCTCTACTCGAAGGTGACCACGTTTAGATTCTGAGACGGGAAGTGGAGGGTGAATAGGTCACGGTGGCCTTTTATTTTTAGTTTAACTTTTCCTTTTTTGCTGTCTAGTCATCCTCATCGGTCTTCTGCTTCTTGGTATCAACATCATCATCCTCCTCGTCATCTTCAGCTGCCCGTTTGCCCATAGCTGCCTCAGCCTCCTCATCTTCATCTCCATCCTCTTCCTCACCATCACCTTCCTCCTCCTCCTCCTCCTCCTCACCACCCTCTTCCTCTTCTTCATCTACCTCATTGTCAGCCTCCTGCTCCCCATTTTCCTCATTAGCATTCCCATTGGCAGGGGCGTCTCTTCCATTCTCTGCCTCCTCCACAACTTCCTTCTTCTCCTTTAAGTCCTTGGTGGTGATTTCAGAGCTAGTGTCCACAGCCGCGTCTGACATGGTGGGGCACGCCGGTGATCCGAGTGGGGAGCTGGACCCAGGAACAATGCAAAGATGGCTTTTCAGAGCAGCCAGTAGATAAACAGAACTTTTAGCACTTATTTTTCAGATCTTCAAAATTTTTTAATTTAAATTTTATAATAAAGAGAAGAGAGAAAAGGAAGAGAGGGAGGAAGAGAATTAGATTTTTAGGATTGTTGTAACAATGTTCTACAAACTGGTGGCTTAACAGAAATCTATTCTCTTAAAGTTCTGGAACCTAGAAGTTCTAAATCAAAGCATCAATAGGTCCATGCGCTGTCTCTCTCTCTCTCCCTCTCTCTCTGACTCTAGAGAAGCCTCCATTCCATTCCTTTCTCCTAGTTTCTGGTGTTGCTGGAAATCTGGCATTCCTTGGCTAGTACCTGTTTTTAAATGTACCTAGGGTTTGGGTTTCATTCAGATATGGTAAGACCAACAGATCAGAGGTGATGTCATTGGAAAGATAGTTTGTTACTCATAGTTCCCAAAAGGAGAGCTGGGTACATTATATTATGCAGGGCCACATTGGGAAGTACCAGAGCCAATTAGGAGGCAGAGAAGTGAGAGAAAACATAGGCAAAGGCTTTATGTATATTTTGAAGGAAGGCAGGGCAAAGCAGGTAAACATTTAGAATTGGTTGGTTTGAATAATTTTTGTGGGCTCTGAACTATATGGATGATCCTACTTACTGGTACCTGGTCCAGGGTGATTTAGGATAAAGAGATGATGTTCCAGATGGCAGGAGCCTGATAAAAAGGTGATAATTTGGGGTGTATGAATTGATAGGTTTGCATGTCAAAAGCACATTCACAAATAAACCAGTTATTACAGTTGCAATGGTTTGGGTAAGTATTCTCCAAAGGCCCATATGTTAATGGCTTGATCCTCAGCTGTAGGTACTATTGGGAGGTGGCAGAACCTTTGAGAGATGGGACCTAGTGGAAGGTCCTTAGGTCATTGGGGTGTTCCCCCCGAAAGAGGACTCTGGTCTGTCCTTTTCTCCCCCTCCTCCTTCCCTGCTAATGATGAGAACAGTGTACTTCAGCACATACTCCACCTCATTGCCATCCAGCATCCTCACCAGAGGACCATAGCATTGGGGCTGCCCAATCTTGGATTAGAACTTGAAGAACCATGAGCTAAATAACCCTTTCCTCTTTATAATTGTCTGAGGCATTTCATCTTAGTAACATGAAGCTAATACAGGGACCTTCATAAGAAAATGAAGAACAGAAGTAACCTGAGCAGAAAGGTTTTATACTTTTTAGATAAAGAAATAATATATTTTTGAAGAAATTACAAGACAAAAGGGTTTGGGCTCTGGGCAGTAAATTGTGGGGAAGTGACTAGGGGACACATAGGGTGGGAACTAAAATTAATGGAAGATAATGGTTATTTTAGTAAGTTTGTTTGTACTGATCCATTTTAGCATTGATTCCCATTCTCTGGTGACAAAGATGTTATTCTCTTCTTGGTAGAGACAGGACACCTTTATTATGAGATGTTTTATGGACTGTTATTTTTTTAAAAATATTTATTTTTTAGTTGTACTTGGACACAATACCTTTATTTATTTATTTATTTTTAATTTTTTATATGGTGCTGAGGATCAAACCCTGAGTGCTGGGCACTCAACCACTGAGCCACAACCCCAGCCCTGGACTGTTATTTTGTAGAAAAAGATAGGACAGAGAGCTTTTCCTGTGTCTGTTGTTCCTCATATGCCCTCAGGTCAAAATAATCAATATGCCAAAGCAGCATTTGGGGGGGTAGTATATCCTTGACTCCTTCATTATTCCTTCTGGAGGCTTCCCTAGAAGTTTCCATATTAAAAACTGAGCTGGTTGCTATGGAGAGAAAAATCGGGTTGGCAAAGGATCTGCAGAGAGAGAGAGGAACATAAATTAGAATGAACAATAATAATGAATAAACAGAAAAGAATAGAGCACATTTCCCCATATTCTATTAAGCTGTACTCCTATCCTTGAGACTAGGTCAGTCTAATAGAAGAGTTAAGATTCATTTGTCTGATGGAGGGTGCTCTGGTTTTTATACAGTTTGAGCATTTTCCCTCAGGGTTCATGTGTTGGGAAGTTGGTTCCTAGTGTAATGATGTTAAGAGATGATGGGACCTTTAAGCTATGTGGCCTGGTGAAGGGTTTAGGTCATGTGGAAGTATAGTGGCACCTCCTTCTCCACAGAAAATCTCAATTAAACTCCAGAGACCATCACCATAATTGTTTTTAGATTTTCAGCAAAAAGAATTTTCAGGCAAAAAAAAAACCACATATATATATATATATATATATATATATATATATATATATATATATATATATATGCCTGCAGAAGCAAAGTGTAATAAGAAAGACTAACTTAAGGCCTTCACAGAGGCATTTTGCATTTCAGGGCTGCCCATAGCCAGCTGGTGGAAGAAGGGGAAATAACTCTCCCTTTCCCAGGCACTGATTTTCAGAGTGTCCTTGGCCTGATTGGTTGCCCAGAACAATAGGAAAAACAAAACAAAAACAAATAAACAAACAAACAAAAACTACTGTTCTGTGAACTTCCACAGATTGTAAACTTCTGAGTCCTCTCCCCTGCACACTTGCTATAAGTTCCAAAACTTCCTGAACTCAGAATTCAGGGGGATTGATTGATTACAGTGAAAGTTTTTCCCTCTGAACCTGGCTGCAGCCAATAAATAAATCTGCTTCCAGCTAATTTCCTGGTGTCTGGCCTTGTATATCCCACAACAGAGGAAGAAATTAAGGTAGTTCTCATGGGACTCTGAGTTAGTTCTAGAAAGAGAGTTGTTATAAAAAGAGAGAGATTGGAGCCAGGTGTGGTGGTGCATGCTGTAATCCCAGCAACTTGGGATGCTAAGGCAGGAGGATGGAGAGTTCAAACCCAGCGTCAGCAACTTAGCAAGGCCTGAAGCAACTCAGAGACCCTGTCTCTAATAAAAAGGGATGGAGATGTGGCTTAGTGGTTTAGCACCCCTGGGTTCAATCCCTGGTACGAGAAGAGAGAGAGAGAGAGAGAGAGAGAGAGAGAGAGAGAGAGAGAGAGAGAGAGAGAGAGAGAGAGTGAGTCTGGACCCTCTCTTCTGAAGACATGGGTTCCTGTCTTGCCATATGATATCCGAACTTGCACATGTTCCCACCATTGTGACGCCATCCATCATGAGGCATACATACATACACATTATACATTAGTCAGGAGGGATTTACATGGAAGCAGAATTATTCACCAATGATTTTGTAAATTCCTCCTTACTGGGCTGTCAAGAACATGGAGATTATGAAGTACAACAGAGACTAAACTATTAACTTGGGTTTGAAGTTAATAGTTCAACTTCCACAATATTTGCAGAGTAATATCAAAATTCTGTTCTATTACTAGGGAAAAATTTAGAACTGCATTTCTATCTTATAAGTTCCAAACTCTGGGAAAAAGGATCACAATACTGAAAACAACTTAGAAATGTGATATACAGTAGATTCTCTAAAATGTCTTGTCTCATATATTTATGTAGTACTACTTTTTAAACAAATGAGTCTAAGTTTGTAATGTGTCTGGCGTAAATGTGAAATACCTGATGGAGAAAGTTGTCAGGATTTGTATCAATCTGACTATATATCTATATTATGAAAAAAAATCAGCAGAAAACACAATATTAAACTCGGACAGGGCTCAGTTCTTAATCAAAACACATAATGCCCAAATCATAAAGAAAAAAATGATAATTGCCTATATAACAATTTAAAATCTATGCTTCAAGGATACCCTAGAAATTGAGGATGTAGTGCAAAGCAAGCTACTGTCTGGAAGAAAATATTTGCAAGTAATGTGCTGAACTGGTAAAAAAAAAAAAAGATATCCATAAATATTTGATATGGAAAATGAAAAAACCCAAAATAGTGAAGCCTGGGAAAAGGGAATGAAAAAGAAATCTATACATTGATAGCTTTCATCTCTTTCAAGTTAAATCCTTTTTTAGATGCTGGCCTCCGGTGGGGAGAAAATGTTTCATCAAACCTAGAACAACAGTCTCTGGAAAACACTAACCTTTTCCAAGATAAATCCTCTCTAGGTGCTGACCACAGACCACCAACCCAAATTCCTGAGTGTCCAAATGGACACGCTCACTAAATCACCCAAAACCTATATAAGTCCAGTTCCCTCCTTTGTTCAGTAGCTCATTTTCCATCAGGAGAGTGGGTCCATCAGAACCATAACTCCAACCCTGAATAAAGACTTTTGGTTAATTTGTGAATTTTGCATCCGTCCCGGTCTCTTTGTGTTAACAATAAAATTATAAAAATTGCCAATTGAAAAAACACAATGCAGTTTTATTTTTAAAATGGGCAAAAGATATAAACAGGCAATTCACAAAATACTGGTTGGTTAAACAACCAATAATTACATAAAAGCAGCTCAAAGTCCAGGCTGATGATGGAGCTCACGATAATGGAGCTTGATAAAGTGTTTACCAAGCATGCACAAGGCCTTGGGTTCTATCCCCAGAATAGGGCTGGGAGGGTGGGGATGGACACTCAAACTCATTTAAAATAGAGAAATGAAGCCAGGCATGGTGGAGCACACCTGTAATCCCAGCTACTCTGGAGACTGAGGCAGGAAGATCAAAAGTTTGAGGCCAAACTGGGCAATTTAGGGAGGCCCTGTTTCAAAATAAAATAGGCTGGGGATGTGACTCGGTGGTAGAGCACTTGCCTAATATTCTTCAGAAGGTGGGCTCAATCCCCAGTACTGCAAAACAATACAACAACAAAAAGGAAATAAAAATTAAAATGCCAATAATCAGTATATTCCACACTTATGAGTTTGAAGACACTGTAAACGCCTACTGCAAGAGAATGGAACCCAGAGCAGAGTAAAAATAAGTGAATTAAGTCCATATATCTGCATGGAAGCACTCAGGGAATGGTAAAAGGTTAAAAAAACAAAACAAAACATGAAGCCAGTTACAAAGATCATAAATACACACACACAACTCTAAACACCAGATTCCTAAATGTCAAGTTGGAGGATACACGAGTATTTGTATATTCTTCTTTGTAATTCCACACTGAGATCTCCATGCTAACAAAAAAAATCATTGCAAAAATTAAACAGATATCCCTTCTCTGAGATGGCCTCTTGGCATAGCACTTTATCAGCCCTCACGTTCCTCACCAGACCCTAGCGGCCAAGAGACCAGCTGGCCTGCTTCCGGGTTGGCTCCGCTTCCCGGCCTTGCCCTCTCCCGCCCCCTGGCTCTCCCACAGCCATCCTGGCCCCGCCCCATCCCTCAGAGCACCGCCCCCTGCGCGGAGCAAGGTGAGGAGCTCCAGATTTCCCGCCCTCGCCTCCTCCCTTGGAGTCCTGCCCCCAGCGCGGAGCATGCTGGGGAAAGGGGGTAGTGAGCGGTTGCCTTGGCAACGGGCTGTGCTGGTGACCGGCGCTAGCTGGTCGGTTGGGAGGTCACTGTGCCCAGGGCCTCCAAGGGCGCCGTGTTCCTCGTTGTTGCCTGGCTGCCTCTGGGGCAGGAGTGACTGGATGGGAAAACTACCTGGGTCTGGAGGAAGTAGGGCTGGAAGGGAAGGGGCTGGATGCCGCAGTCGGAAGGTTACGCCTCTAGGGCTTTAGCCAGGAGTCTGTAGAGTCTCAGGCCCTGTCAGTTGGAAGGAATTGTGCAGGGTCCCAGAGAGGGATGGACTCAAGGAAATAGAAAAGCGGTCTATGGCCTCGTTCACCAGCCTTTTTCAACCATAATAAACCCCTGCTGGTTTTTGGAGATATATATATATTTTATGTACAAGATGGAATGGAGAAAATAAGGGCAGGAAAGGGGAGGGGGGCAGAGAGTAGGAAAAGAAACAAAAGCTCTTTTGACCTGGTTTTAAGAGTCCAGCTCTGAAGCAGGAAGGGACCGAGGGAGATTGCTTTCTCACAGTCTGACCACAGCTCTTTTTCAACCCCGCTGAAAGTTACCTTTATCTTTGGGAGAGATTTACCTTCGGGTTATTGAGTAGGGGAAAGAGGGATAAATGCTGGTGGGAGGTGAGAGGATTCCCTGAGGGCCCAGCCTACAACTAGACAGTAGTTTTAAGAGAGGATTCTGTCTTTAGCTATATCAGGAGCACCCCAACCCCATTTCAGGGTTTCTGGGTATGGTCGACCAGGTGCAAGACTAGGGGGCCTGAGGAGGAGCCCACCCTTAGTAATCTTTGCCAGTGGGAGATTTCACATGGGACCTGCTTCTTGGATTTGACACTCCCCTTCTTCCAGCTTGATGTTCATCTGTTACCAGGGCACTTGGGGGTCTAAGCCCACATCCTTCAAAGAATACCTTAGTGTTCTTCTCCCTACAAAACCTGTCGTGACATTAGGTAAATGGCTCTCATTCCCAATGGGAAAGTCACTAAGTTCCTAAAGTGTCTGAGGCTGCTTTCTTATCTAAAATAATCTTTGCTCTGGTGCTTCCTGGAGTTAACAGAGACCAGTGAGATACTGAAAGTGTTTTGGTTTCCAAAAGCAAGGAAATGTTACCAAAAGTTCAGTCCATGTGGCTTTGGGAGCCACTGGGGAGCAAAGGGGCTGGAGAAAAATCTGCTCCACATTCAGCTGCCACATTCTCTTTGGTACCATATCTGCCAGAAGCACTGCATTGGCTTGGTTGGCTGCTAGTCTGCTTACCCTCTTTCTGCCTGGCTCTGCCCTAAATCCCGAGACATGGACTTGAAACCTGGGTCTGTCACTTACTAGCTGAGTGATCTTGGGCAAGTCATTTCAGTTCTTTCCTGCTTAAGTAGAGCTATGAGGACCTGGGAATAAAACCATTTAAACCAAGGCTTGCTTGCCCCAGAAGGAAATAGCTGAAGTTGGGGAGGAACAACAGTTATCTTGTCACCAATTAGAATGGTCTTGAGTCATATCAGCCACCTCTTGTGTCATATTGTGTCACTTTCAATACTGTCACCTCCTTCAGTCTAACATTGGCCTTGGTCTCAGTTTCCTCATGTGTGACTTGAGGATGATGATTCCCATAAGAATCAATAAGCTCAGGGAAAATAAAGCTAATATTAGGTCATGTTAGGGTTTAAATGAATTAAGTGGGATGTTCAGTTCTAGAAAGCAGCAGATGGCATGGTGTGAGAACAAAGCCATGAAGAGGTTGGAGAGCCCACTAATAGCTAATAAGTGACTGACCAATAAGCCTTTGAGGGGAACTGAGTCTTGAGTGAAGAATTGGTTGGAAAACGAGGCTGCATAGCTAACCAGGGCATTGTCAACATTGATAAGCAATCCTTTTCTTTTTAAAATAAAGTGATTATACTTAGAAATTAAATCACAATTTAAAAAAACTAACAAACACTACAAACTCCTAAAAAAGTCTTGACATTTATGTTAACTTCCAGACACACCTTCACCTTTAAAATACTCCATATTTTTTGGGTATAGACTCTTTGACCACTGTTTTTTGTGTTCATCATTTCATAATAATTACCTGCAGAGAGAATAGATGATTCTGTCTTTTCTTTGGCAGTAAGTGATGTCCCTAAAACCACTTATGTACCAAGATAGCTATAGTAATTTAATTAGACACAGAAGTGACTTCAAGACACATCAATGTCCCACTAAACCCACACAAAATCATCCCCCAATTTTACCATCCCCCTTAGCCACATCGAAAACACACACAAGCCATCCAACGAGACAGGAGATGAGTGACAGGGAATTCACAATGGAGACAGTGGGCCTCAATCAACTTGTATTTTACTTTTGCAAATTTTCCAAAAACACATGGCAAAAGCATTGTTAGAACCCCTCCTAAGGCAGACAGGGGCCTTGAAGCTTCAGGGGCCATTTACCTTCATTATAAATTCACCTCTGCTGTGGATAATTGCAGCTTTGCAGGGCTCAGGAATAGCCACTACAGAGTCAAGGGAAGATAAGGGATTGGCTAACTCTTAATTTTAGCCAATCTACTGGCAACACACAAATTCCTTCTCCTCCTGCCCCACCCCATCTTAACCTTACCACACATAGGGTGGGAAGATTCCAAAGATTTGTGCCCACCTCCCCACCCTCCCCCCCCAAAAAAAAATTAAAAAAAAAAAAAAAAGCCCTCTGCCAGACAGGACAGCATGCCTCCCTACAAGCCTACCCTGCCCCCACCCCCAATACTTGCAGAACTAGTCAAACTGAATTTGGAACCACAGATGTAATGTTTGGAAGGGTGAGGGATGGGAGACAGAAAATCCAATTTGGATCCTAGACCTGCATTTGGAAACCCCTTGTAAACTCTTGGGGCCCATGTCTGTTACCCTTAGGCTGTCTGCCCTATAGGACTTGTTTCAAGGAACTGCTGAAAGTTCATGCATAAACAGACAGGAAAAGGGAAATGGGAGAGAAAAGATGTAGAAGAAGAAGAATTGGAAGAAAAGAAAAATGTGAGGAAGATGCTCAGCTTGGTCCATCCTTGTCCTCTGCCAGCTACTGCACTGAAGGCTGGCCCTGACCTTCATTTGCTTTTGCTATGTGACTTTGTGAGAGGTCTCTTACTTTACCTCTCTGGGCTTCAGTTTCCCCTTTAAAGCAGGACTGCTAATTCCTACCTCACAGGGTTGTTGTGGGGATAACACAAGGTAATGTCTGGGGACATTGCTTGGGAAATTGGGAAAGGCCACTCAGGCAGAAATCCCTCATAACTCTTTTTGGCCAAAGTGCATCCAGGATGTACCCTTTGAGAAAGTGCATCTAGGCTTGGGTTTTGCCTGTTTGGGAAATTGGCCCTGACCTTTACTCAATGCTGACCCTGCCTTAGGCAGAGGATCTCTCCTCATGATGGCCTCCAATGTCATCAGAGAACATTTGGCTCTGAGCTCAATTGCTGGGCACCCAGGGCCTCAGCCTCAACTGCCCAGGCCCATTGGAGAAGCATAGAAAACTGAGGATTTGTTTTTCTTCCCCAGCCTTCCCTTTCTCGAGGGCCACAGGGTAGAGGATGAGTAGCAGCAGGGACCAGAAGTGTTCCTTGAGGGAAGACAGTCAGCAGAGGTAACGACAGGGTGGCCCTGGGGACCAGGTAGGGATGATGAGCAAGAGTTCTGACTCAGCAGAGGACTGCAAAGCCGAAGGTTCATTTTAGTCTCTAAGCCCACCAACCACAGAGGACCTCCCTCCTGAGACGGTGACTGCAGGGGCTACAGGCTCAGACAGGAGGGAGCTCCATGGTTAGGCTGGTGATGCTTGGTGCTAGCTCTTCTCACCCCCTTACTGCTCTCCATTGCTTCTACTATCAGAACATATTCTGCCTCTTCCAGTTTGGACAGAGTGGGCCCTTTAAAATGGTTTCTTGATGATAGTTTAGGGTTCATTTCCAGAAGAGAAAATGGGTGTCAGGGATTCCAGGGACAGGCCTGCCGAAGTCAAGGGAGTAAAGCCCCAGCTAACTGCAGCACTGAAGATGACAAGAAAGATGGGGACACATGAGGCAGCACTGTCCCAAATGGGGGCTGGGCAAGTGACCTCAGCAGCAACCTTGTAGGAATTCACTAGGGGCCTGGGGCAGTGAAAAGAGAACTTCACAAGCTGGGCCCCTTGTTCTGCTTCACCTTGAATTGGAGAGAGGGCAACACGAGGTAGCCACGGAGTCAGCCGAGATCTTGGATTCCCAAACAGGTCCCAAAGGAGCCAAGGGGAACCTTCTCACTTTCTTCTCCCAAACTCAGGGGTCAGACATATTGGTGTTACTTGCTGAACATAATTGGGGGTCACTGGAGGGAAACAGGAGTGAAAAGGTCCCCAGGGCAGCCTCACCAGTTCTCCGGGGCTTTTGCAGAGGAGGCTTCCCCCAAATCATTCTTTCCCCTTTTGAGGGCCCAGGGGCAGTCTAGATCCTCCCCCACACATCTAGGCCTTGGACTAGATCAGAATCCCACGTTATTTATGGGGATATGGCACATTTAACCCCAAACTAATAATTCTCTTCTTACTCAGTTTTCCATCCTAAATCAAATTCAGTCTCAAAATCCAAATTTGTATCAGAGATTTTTGCCAAAACATAAAATGAGGAGATACCCCAATGAAAGAAAAGTCAACATAGAATGCCCACTCTCATTATTAATTTCTTAGGATGAAACTCAATTAAAGAATAACCATTCCATTGCCCTTTTAAGTTAAAATCCAAAGAAATGAGAGCTGAAAGGTTTTTTTTTTAACCCCATCTACTGTAATTCATTTCCCTCCTTGTTTATTTTCCCATTCCCCTCACAACCTCTTATATGTAATTTTGTATAGCAATGAGGGTCTCCCTCCATTTCCATGCACTTTCCCTTTTCTCTCCCTTTCCCTCCCATCTCGTGTCTCTGTTTAATGTTAATCTTTTCTTCCTGCTCTTCCTCCCTGCTCTGTTCTTAGTTACTCTCATTTGAGTAACTGAGAGCTGAAAGTTTTAAGGGTAAATACTTAAACCCCAAAGCATTCAAAAAGAGCCCAGAGGTCTGTTAAAGGTCAGGGAGGTTACCTTCCTTTCTAAGGCTTTGTGCTTACCCGCCGGGTGAGTATGGGGAAGACTGGAGGCCTGGGTTGCCCTTGGAATGTGGTGTCCTTCTCTCCACATTTCAGCATTTTAATGAGTCTGTCATGTGTTCCACTTTTAAAATATCTAAAATTACTAGGACAATCCAAATGCTGACAGCCTCAGCAAACCCCTCCCCTCAGCTGCCACAGAGGAATCCCTCAAACAGCCCACAGGCTGCTGGATGTCCCCAGGATCCAGTTCTCAGCCCAGTGTAGACCCCTTTCCTGCTTCCTCAAGACCTCAGTAGGAATATTCTGGCAGCTCCTAGACCCTACCACACCATAGCTGGTCTAATAAAATGTTGGCATTACCCCCTTTGATTTGGGTGAGGTGGGAAGAAACTTCTGCTGTATTCCTTGTCCTCTCTGAACGTTTCTATACCACTCCTCCCCTCTCACAAATGGCCATCTTCTGCCCTAGGGATAGCCAGGAATTTCTGACTTATTTATGAAAACTTCTTCTCTCTAATATATTTAGAATCTCACACTTTCCATCTCCTTCTGCACGCCAGTGCACTGAGTGTCTTCAGTCCTGAGAAATTCTCCTCCAGCCCATGAGGTTCATTGCCTTCTGGAGTCCCAGTCCAGCAGTTTTCTGAGGGCCCAGGGAGAAGTAGTAGTGATTCTCAGGACCCTGGCTTTCCCTGACTTGGGATGTTCCCAAACTCAAGACTCAAGTAGCAGTTTCTGCATCGTCATTCTCAGTAGTTGAGGAAATGTCTCTACCTTTGTGCTTCCTTACACTGCCATTGACTCCAGCTGTCTCCAGGATGGCTCAGCTGACCTCTAGTGGTTGTGCTAGTTCCTGACATGGTCTGGTTTCTTTTCACACAGAGGACTAGCCATATTTTTATTGATCCCAGTGTTCTCCCTCTTTTCACTTTCTCCTTGCTTGCTGGCCCAAACATTGGCATTTTCTGACAAATTACCTAGATTTTGTCTCTTGGGGTCTACTATGGTGACAGAAAGCAAAACCAGTCAATTACAGTTGGTCACAAGCCTTCCCTGTTGGGCTCACCCCAAAAGGGATGGCTGCCATTGGCCACTCCTGCTACTAGCTCCTCTCTCCTGATTGACTCTGCTATCCTCAAGGAGGGTTTCATTGAGCCTTCCTTGATACCCAATCCACACACATTTTTTAAAATGTGTTCATAGGACCTAAGCAATCCCAGATTCCTGATCACAATAATTGTGTTGTCCCAAAAGACATCCCAAGTCTTCCCAGTGTTTGATGCTGTTTTTCCATTCTTGGGTTTGCCCAAATTCTCCACAGCCTCAAGACCCACCCAAATCATGGAATGGCTTCTGGTTCTCATTGAGTCCCTGTCTGCAGCATTGAATGGCCTTCAACTCAGAGTGTTCTAGGTCACCTGGGTCACTGAGGGGTGGCCTTACCTCTTCCCAACCTTCTGCCTCCCCTAATCTCAGGAAGCTTTATGGTCTGGCCTGGTCCATTCCAGTGTCCCATTAACTCCTTCTTCTCAGCCCCTTCTGCTTCCTGACACCTTATCTTTTCTTAAGGACATTCCTCTTCACAGCTGGTCTCTTTTTCTCATTTCCCACCGCTCGCAAGAGTAAGGCTGGCATGTTTTTTCAAACCATTCCAGTTCTTTCTGGATCTTTAGAGCAAACTGATTCCCTGGACCAGACAGCTCCTGACACAAGCTATTTATATGGCCTCTACTAGTTTTGGAGTGTGCGTTGACTTCATTGGGTTGTTTATCTCAACCCAAGAAAATAGCATATTCTCTGAAGGGCCCCGATTCCTTTTAATGCCATTGTTCATTAACAAACTATTGCTCTTCTGAGGGCAAAGCCACAGCTTTATCTGTCTTCCAATTCAGGGTCAGAATTTATGAAAAAAAAAATCTACAGCACAGCTGTGTCACACACAGGGTACCAAATCTGAAAGCCTGGGGATGTGCTTTGTGGGTTCAGGAGGGACTCCCTCCATAGCCCCTGTTCTAGCAGGAGGCAACTGCTCATTCTTCACTACCTCCCTATGGGTGACATAAAATTCAGACCCCAGTGTGCTCCAGTTTCTTGCTGCCTTTGCCATTGAAAGTACTGACATTAGACTTGACTGATAACACAAGAAAGGCCTCAGGTTTTCTCAATTTTGGGGGCCTTCTATAGTCTCTGCTACCTATTTGGGTCAAGGTGCACCCAGGGGCTCACACAGATCACCAGACCTCAGCATATGAGCTGAACTTCCAAAGTCACACTCCCACGTGGACCCTGCTTATACTAGCAGGGTGGAACCTTCTTCCAGGGCCATTAGTTAAAAGCCAGCCGCATGGCATCAAAGCACTGTAGGGAATCAAGGTCAGAAGCCAGTATGGTCCCCATGAAGGCCCTGTGCATATGCATAGAGGGGGCAATACCCAAAGCTTCAGACTTGTGTGGACTCAAAGCTCAAAGCCAGTGTTCAAGATATTGAGTTTGAAGAGACTTAAATAAAAATACTCCTTTCTTCCCATTTCAACTCTCACAAGAGTGCAGAAGTGGGGAGTAGGTTTTTCCAGGGATGGAAGCACTTCATGGGAAAAAGGAAATGAGAAAGAAAAAAAATTCCCCCCAAATCCAGCAGGAACACCACTACGGTGGGAAACTCAAGGAGGCTAGGGGTAGGTGGGGGAGAAGGTAGGGAAGAGAGGATAGCCTTCTACATGGACCAGAGTTGGGCAGGGTCCTAGAGGGATGGGGTGGTGAACAGTACCTTGTGTGGGGGATGGTACTCAAAGGAAAGCCTGTGATGTTTTTCCCTTGGCTTTGTTGATGTATGTCTTTTATATCATGAAGTATAACATACACACAGGAAAATACATAACAGTTTAACAAATACAAAACAGACATTTGTAAGAACAGCAAACCCCACCACCCAAACTTCCATGTGACAACCTTCATCACAGCCAGGGGTACTGTCCTGTCCAGACTGTGAGGGAAAATTTTTTCATGACTTTGGACAGCTTTTGCTACCTCTAAACAATGTAGTTTGGGGTTCTCTGTTTTCAAACATGAAATAAATGGGATCATATAATCTGTATCTTGTGGCTTTTGCTTTATATTATGTCTGTGAGATTCATCCACCCTGTAGCTACTTTGACTGATATATAGTACCCATGAGTGCCAGGATTTATTTATCCATCCCATTCTTGAATATCTGGGTTGTTTCTGGAAATAAGTTTCTCTAAAATTTATATACCTATAAGTGGAATTGTGGGCATTAATCATAGCCAACATGATAGGTGGTTGTGGTATTTTGTAGTGGGTTTCCATTGCATGTTCCTGATCTCTACTGAAGTTGAAAACATTTCCATTTGGATATTCTGTTGTGTGAAGTGCCTTCTAAAGTCCTTTGCTCATTTTTTATGGAGTTGCTATGTTGATAAGCTTTCAGTCTCTGTGAAAAAATACCTGAGATAATCAATTTATAAGGAGGAAAGATTTATTTTGGTTCATGGTTTCAGAGGTTTCAGTCCATGATCCATTGGCCCTATTGCTTTGGACCTGTGGCAAGGCATACTATTATGGCAGGGAGTGTGTAGTAGAATGAAGCTGCTCATCTCATGGTGGCCAGGAAGCAGAAAAAAAAAAAACAACATAAGAATGGGTGGGGGTCCCAATATTCTTTTCAAGGGCATGATCTCCAGTGACCTTCCTCTAGGTCCCACCTCCTAAATGTTCTATCACCTCCCAAAAATGCCATAGGCTGGTGACCAAGTCTTCAACACATGATCTTTGAGGAACATTTAAGATCCAAACCATAACATTCTGCCCCTGGCTCCCAAAGGCTCATGTCTATCACATAATGCAAAATGCATTTAGGACATCTCCAAGAGTCTCCAAGGTGTCAATTCCAGCATTGCTTATAAGTCCTAGCTTACTCTGAAATTCAAGAAAAACTCAGCTGTGAGTCCATGTAAAAAAAATAAGTACTGGGCTGGGGATGTGGCTCAAGTGGTAGAGCGCTTGCCTGGCATGCGTGCGGCCCGGGTTCGATCCTCAGTACCACATACAAAGATGTTGTGTCCGCCGAAAACTAAAATAAATAAATAAATAAACATTTTTTTTTAAATTCTCTAAAAAAAAGGAGTACGTAAAAAAAAATAATAAGTACTATAGGGGCTGGGGCTGTAGCTTAGTGGCAGAGCCCTGCCTTGCATGTGTGAGGCACTGGGTTCAATCCTTAGCACTACATAAAATAAAACAAAATAGAGGCTGAGGTTGTGACTCAGTGGTAGAGCACTTGCCTGGCATGTGTAAGGCACTGGGTTTAACCCTCAGCACTGCATATAAATATATGAATAAATATCCATCAACAACTAATAAAATATTCTTAAAAAATAAATAAAATAAGGTATTCTGTTCATCTACAACTACAATTTAAAAAAAAAATACTGTAAGCACATGGTGCACAAATGACAGATGTGGGAGATGGGAAGCAAACCTCAGATCAGCAAGCTTTCCTTTATTCCTCAGCCAAGTCAATTAGGTACTGGATGGCTCATTTTCTAGGTATGGAAATGGCCCCTGGTTTATAGAAGGAGTTTTATAGTTTACAATGAGGGTGAATTTTTCAGACTGTGGGCATGCTATTTAGACAGCCAGATTCCTAGTTGTGCAGGTTAAAATTTTAACTCAGGAAGGAAGTTGTAAAAAGTTTGAAACTCATTGTCACTGGAAAAAGCCCACATCTCGGTGTTCACTGCTTATCCTCCTTCTTCTGGAACCCGTTGTTACATAGAGATTTATGATTTGCTCTTTTCCTTCCAGGACTCATCTGCAATGGGAAGGGGTAAAAGTCCAGGGCCCAGCCTTTCAGTACCTGCCTCCTCCCTTCAGGACCCATCATGGTTGGGAAGGGGTGACTGTTTTCTTTTGGTGGAGATGCTGGGGATGAACCTGGGAAGGGATGAAAGTTTGCTTTTTCCCTTGGGTCCCATTGTTATTGGGAAAGGATATACTGGGAGAGGTTTAATGTTTGGCTAATTTCCCTCACTCCTGCCAAGCCACAGAGTCCCTCCATTTTTCCTGGGGGCTGTCTTGTAGGAATGTTGTTTTCCATAACCCTTCAAATCTTCCATGTACAGTGGTGGGACAGGTACACAGTAAGTGTTCCCATTCTAAAGGGAAGTAATGGAGGCATAGAAAGGGAGGATGAGATAAAAGCAAGACCAAAATTCAGCAAGGGTTAACAATAAATCCTTTAGCTCTGTGTCTAGCATATAGGGCACATCATGTTGGGATGTGGGCTTCCAAGGACTTGGGCAACAGTGTCTTTATGATCTTCCAGGCTGGAGCCCAAATGGCCTCTTTTTGGGGATGGCTCTGCTTGCTACCTGTGGCTTTTCTTGGCAGATATTCCATGTTCCTGACATCTCTAACTTCCTGGAGTCTCCAATGCAGATTTGTATCATTCTAGCACCTTCACCCATTACCTTCTCAGGACCTGCTTGCAGGAACTCTGAACCCGCCATACACTGCCTGGCCTCTCAGGTTTTCCTCTGAAGTCTTGGTGGAAGCTTCTATGCCTCAACTCTTGCATTCTGTGTGCCTGCAAAACCAGTATCATGTGGATGACACCAAGACCTGCTTACTATGAGCAGTAGTCAGGCCCACTTGGATCATGGCTACAACAGTTTCTAAGTATCTGAATGGGTAAACATAGGGAAATGAATCTCTCTGGAAATAATTCCATTTGTCCTGTGTACAGGGAAGGCATCTGTGGCTCTCAAACAAAATTCTGTAAGCCTGGCCAAACTGCAAGTTTTCAAACCTTTCTGTTCTGTTTTTTGCTTCTGATTCTCACTGTAAATCTAGTTAAAAGCAGCCAGCAATATCCATGCCACTTTCTGAATGCTGTGCCACCTTGAAATTTCCTCTACTAGATAATGTAGTCCATTGCCTTTAAATTAAACTTCACACAAAGTCTCAGAAGTGCACAAAATGTAAACAAGTTCTTTCCCAGAAAGTAAAACGAATGACTTTTAGTACAACTTTCAGTGGAGCTGCATTTACACACACACACACACACACACACACAAAACACATACACACACATATACGCGCGTTCGCAAAACAAAACAAAACATCAGCAGAGACTTCACTGTCTATATTCCTATCAGCATTCTCATTTTTTGAAATCCCACCAGAATTGGCCATTAAACTGTGCTTGTAGGTAGCATGTTAGGTCTTTTTCCAGCCTACTTCTGTAAAGTTTTTCAAATTCTTTCCACAAACCAATTCCAGTGACTTCTGAATCAGATTATCAGGTTTAGTTATAGCAACAGCCCCACTCCTGGTACCAATTTTCTGTGTTATTTAGCTTTCCGTCCTTGTGACAAAATACCTGAGATAATTACTATTAACTCATAAGGAGGAAATATTTGTTTTGGCTTATAGTTTCAGAGGTTTCAATCCATGATCAATTGGCTCCATTGTTTCAGGTCTATGGCAAGGCCCGGACATCATGGCGGGGAGTGCTAGGTGAAGCAAAACTGCTCACCTCATGGCAGCCAAGAAGCAGAAGAGAGGAAGGAGCAGGGGTCCTAATATCTCTTTGAAGTGCACATCTCCAATGACCTTCCTCTGTGCTCTACCACCTAAATGTTCTGCCACCCCCCAGTAACATCACAGGCTGGTGACCAAACCCTAAACATATGGTCTTTGAGGGACATTTAAGATCCAAACCATAAAAGTTGTCTAGTAACAACTCATTGGAGTTTTTTATGTTTTTTAGGAGTTTTTGGTCAGTAATATGAGTTGCAAAAACTATAGCTCATTTTTTTCATTCTTATATAAGGCCAAACATGTTCTTCTTTTTCTTAATAATATGTGCTAATTATATCTTATCTAAGAAATCATTAAGCTGATATTTTCTTTTTTTATCTTTTAAGATTTTTATGGTCTTTTCTTTATGGCTTTAATCCACATAAAACTAATTTTTGTGTAGGGGGAAACAGGAATCCAGTTTGATCTCTCTTTCCTTTTAGTCAGCTGCCTTGTCCTACAGTTGAATAATGCTTCCTTCCATATGGATTTTAATGTCACTCCAAAGATTTATTATGTCCATATGTGTGAGGGTAGTTATATATCTGGAATGTTCTTTCCATTGGTCTATTTTCCAATTCCACTTTGTCTCAATTCTGTAGTTTATAAATATATCTTGACAATGAGAAAGCAAGTCCTCACACCTTGTCTTCCTTAAGAAAATGTTTTGGGGAGCTGGGGTTGTGGCTCAGTGGCAGAGCACTTGTCTATCACATGTGAGGCCCTGGGTTTGATCCTTAGCACTGCATACTAAAAATAAGCAAATAAAGGCATGTTATCCATCTATAACTACAAAAAAATTTTTTTAAGTAAATTTTTGGTTCTTCCTCATATAAATGTTAGAATTGAGTTGTCAAATTCCTCCGAAAATCTTTTGTAATTTCTATTAGGACAGTGTTGAATCTTAAATGAGAGTGAAGAGAGTTGTCACAATTGCAATATTGCCTCTAATCCACTGGCGTGTGATTGGTCTCTTATTTAGTTCTTTAGTCACCTTCAGGATGTCAGTTTTTTCTGCAGTTTTGTACATCTTAGATATATTCCTACAGCCTATTTTCTATTGTTTTGTTTATTACTTGTTTTCCTTTTCCTTCCTTCCTCATATTTTCTCTTCTTTGTCTTAATGAAGTGATATTCTTTAATGGTATCTGTAAAGTCATGTTTTATTCTGAGAAATGTTTGTTTTTGAATCAACACTCAATGCATATGTATTTTAAATATACTTTGTCTTTCTTGTCTGGTATACAGGTTATTGTAGTTCTTCTACATACACATAAAATGCTAAATTTATGTAAGTTCCACACCCTTCATGTCCTCTAGCTTTTTTTTTTTTAATTTTCCCCCGATCACCAGCACCTTAATGTCAACACAGAGAGATGGTCCTTCTTAATACTTTGATATGACAATAGAAGGATTCTAAAGGTAGCATTTTCATCTCTCCTCCTTGGCTATTTTTGTTTGTTTTGTATTGACAGGCAGCAATTCACCCCATCAGATCATGAGGGATCCGTTCTTGGAAATGGCTTCTGTCCCAACCCTTTCTTAGCACACAGTTCTCATTCATACTTTACAGTTAGAAGAGAAGTTCTGAGGATGGATGGTGGTCAAAGGCTGAGTCACTCACCTCTTTTTATACGGTATTAGTGCCTTGTTGGTTTCTTCTTATGAAAACAAATCCTGGAGGGCCAGGGTTGTCACAGTCTGCATGAAGAGGGTAGAAGGAAAACTTCTACTTCTGTCTCCTCTTGCTTTTCCTCTTTGGTTCAGCTTCCACAGCCAGACACTCAAAAGCAACATCACCTGGATACTATCAGTCCCATCCTGTGGGCTGGCAGATTTATTCCTATTCTCCAAAACTGTGTGTCCATTGGAAAGGGTCTGCTTATTGTCACTGGAATTAATGGGTCCACCTTTTGGTGGAAATCAGAACAGAACACAAATAAGGAGACCATGGAGAATCATTTCCAAAGCCGGTCTCCCTGAACTAGGACAAGCTGCAGATTACTGGGGCAGGAAATGCATTTTCAAGAGAGGAAAATCATCACACAAATAGGCAGTGATGATCCTACACAGGCAACATGCTCCTTCTTACTTTTCATGTTATCAATCCTTCTGTAGGTGGAGATTTTGATATTATAATGAAATAAAGTTTGCCTCTCAGTCACTGGCACATGCTCCTTAGGGTAGCTTGTGGAATATTATTCGAAAAAACAACTTCTAGATTTGTTAGAAAAACAATTTTATTTTGAGACTCTGGGTACTAAATGGGACAGTCTACCTCCTGCTTTCTCTGGCTGCTCCTCCCCTTCCTGCCCTTTTCCCTCCAGATCCAACTTTAGAGTTCATCTGCATTTCCACCCGCATTGGAAGAATAGTCAAAAGGAAGGAAATTTCAAGTCTCTTTTCACTTCTCTCTGAACAACAAGGTAATGTGCTGAATGTAATCAAGCATGTTACCCTCTGAGCTATAGTGGGATGGGTAGGCAGGGGTGTGGAGAGGAGCCTTACTACCTTCAGAGAGAAGGATTCTCCTAGAGAAATACTGTGAGACTCTGACAGAATTCAACCTGAGTTTCTTCTGGGTGGAAGTCCTGATTTCAATTTACTCTTTTGGCTGGCCAGAAGGTTCAAGACACCTTAAACCAGCTTTGAGGATGGTGGTACAGCTGCTAAACCGAGAGAACAGAGTCCTCCTCATAGAGTAGGTCTCCATTCACAAGCCAAGCAGAAAACTTATGAATGTGTCAGTTACTTTTATGTTGCTGATGGCCTTAGTGTGTTAAGGAACTGCTTCATCTTCACCATACAAGAGACATCTTGAGGTCCCCATGCCCTTATGGGCTGACTGGCCAACACAGTTGGCAAAGTCCCTTTAGGAGAACAGGTTCAGAACATAGCAGGTGGGGAGGCAGCCAGTGGGAGGCCCTAAGGGTATTAGGGGGCAGTAAAAGGAGAGGGCTCAGCATGAAATCAGAATGAGCCCTAGGAAGATGTCCAGGGTGGCATCAAGGGACTGGGGCATCCTGCAAGCAAGTTCCACCTGTTACTAATGATACGAGGATGGTCTAATCAGGGAAGCAGAACTTAGAGCTCAGAAGTAGGCCCAGATACGAAAGGAGATTTAATTTGGGATAAAATTAGGTTTTATCTCTGGGGTAAAATGACTGATTTAGCAGATGACAATGGTGGATGTGTAGCACCTACAATAAGCGTTGGAACTGTATCTCCTACCTGACACAAGGGGTGGGTGTGTAGGGGGGTCATTTCCAACAGAATAAAAATCACATTAGGTCCTAGAAGAAACAATGGAAAAGAGTTTGTTCATCAGAGTAGGAAAAGACTAATGGTGACACCAATCCTGAAGAATAGTTTTAAGTAATGTGTTCAGAGTCCAACCACAAAGTTCAAAGACAGATGAAAAACTGAGGAAAACATGTAAATTCAGAGCCAAGGGCCAATTCCTTCAATATATAAAGAGCTTAGAGCCAAAAAAAAAAAAAAAACCAATCCAATGGTAACACAGGCTTGAGGATTTATTTGAGAAGTCAAAGGGAATGATAATGGGTCACCATATTGAAAAGGTACTCTACCACATAAGAGAATGGCACCTTAAAGCCTTTTGGCTTGAGAGAAAAGCATGTCCCCATCAGACAGTCAGATGACAAAACTTGGACTCCCATGCCTCTCTAAATCTAAACCTACCTCTAAGAGGAAAGTCTATCTCTATTAAAACAGAAGCACCTTTGAGCAAGCAATGTACCTCTAGGAATTTACCCTACCTGAAATTCAATATGGCAGAACAAAGAGCAGAAGGCTGAAAACTGGCTTAATGTGCATGAGCAGGGGTTGGTTAAATAAAATCATAACCCATCCTGCATGGAATTATTGGAAAGTCTTCAGGTATTGAGGTAGATCCTTAAGTAAAAAGAGTAAGGTACAGAACACATATAGAATATGCTACCATTGAGAAAAGCTGGGACTGGGGATGATGTTATACATATATGCTTGTATGTACATAAAATATCTCTGGAAGAATTTGAAGGCAGATCACCCCATGGATAAAGGTGGGAAGACAGAACCTTCTCTTTGGAGCATGTTTTGAATTTGTGTTATATGAATATGTTACCTATTAACATGAGAAGATAATGACTATAAAAGAACCAAGTTAACAGGGGACCGGGAGGAATGAGACCTTATTGGCAGCTTTTTTATTTTGAGCCCTATCTAGCTGTTTTGGGGGTGAGACTATGAGTCCCAGACTCCATGGTCACCAGATAAGGGCAGAGGCTCCCAGGACTGAAGGGACAAAGCCAATTTCTATCTCTTTTACACAGGATTAAACGCAGAGATAAAGTGGACCCTCCCTCACTCACCAGGAGGAGAAATCTAAGCAACTGATGGGTGGGTTTGCGTGTGTCCCGACCCTGGTCCCGGAATTCACACAGGGAAATTTGGAGGGTTGGGACCTGACTTTGCCACTGTTTCCTGGGGAATGGGACTGGATGGCAAGAGAGGGCTTTACTGAAACAGTCTTGTGGGGCCTATGCTTAGCTTTCCAGTAGGATAAGGATAAGGAAACTATCAGGACCCTAGAAACTCTGAAAAAATTCCTAAGCTCCTGGGATCAACAGACCTTTCCCAGACAACTGAAATTGCTTTGATCTAAAGGGTCAGCTCTATTTTTACCTACTGTTTAGAGGCAATGGAGTAGCCCCAACCACCAGATCTGCCCTCCAGTTCCTGAGAGTGGTGAATCCTCCAGTGTGGGGCTGGTAGGGGTGAGGATCTGAAGTGAACACATTCTCACAGAGGCCCTTATGCCCCTCTGGGCCTCCACCCTGCCCTGCACTAGCCTCCTTGAATTTTCCTGCTCCATAAGGAGTCAAAAATACCTATCACATCCCTCACTGTCTGTTCCCACCTGCCTGCTCACTGCTATCAAGGGTGGCACATCAGGAAAAAATAGGGCCTTCAGAGGAAAGGGTGAATGAGGGATTTCACAATTTATCAAGACCTGAGTACAGGCCCATACCACCTAATTTCTCCTCCTCTCCCATGTTCCCAGATTAGTGATGCTTCTGGGGTGTGAGATGTCCCTGTCACGCCTTCATGGTTGAATGAAATGTAGAAAGGACATCTGGTGAATCCCTTCATTTCACAGATGGGGGAAACTGAGGCCCGGAGAGGGAACAGAGCAGAAACTTGATCCTGACCTCACAGAGATCAGACTCCTAGAGGGAGTTGGCTGGGGATGGATGGAAATGGGGTGGTGGCAGGGCCTGAAAAGAGGGGTCTGGGAGAGGGGTGGTGAGTTTTCTGCAATGAAGGCCTACCTGGTGGAGGTATGCAGGATGGGATGCCTAAGGGAGAGTCTACATTGTTGGATTCTCCATAATGGACAAGCCCCAAGAGTCCCCTGGGGTCAGCAGCCCTGAAGCAAAAACCCCTCTGGAAGTTCACGGGTTGCTGGAGATAGAGAGAAACTTCAGCTAACAGGACCTAGGCTGAAGCAAAGGAATTTGTGAGTGTTCTCCAAAACCAGAAAGACATGCATGGGGTGGGCCTGGGTAACTTCAGGGGCTCACACAGGCAGATGGGTAACAGGCATTCCATGCAGAATGAACAGCACCCACAAAACCAGACTTTAGGCTTGCCAGAGTGGGCCACTGGTAGCAAATAATAGCCATGAGGATAGTCTAGGGTCATCCTGTAGGTAAGGGGTCTTCATCAGATGACATGGCAGCACTGGAGAAACGATGGGGGAAAAGATGGCCCCACCCACATGTATGCAAACTCAAGGTTTGAAGTGTCATTGGAAATCAATGTTTTTTAAGACTGACTCACAGGCCTTGGGCAGTTATTGGGGTTTGAGGAAGGGATCCAGTCATCTAGTGGGCTGTGGAGTTCATGCTTTGGAGAAAGTGTGGCTGGCAGGGGGTGGGGAACTCAGGGGAGGCCTAAGTATGGCTTGAGGGTGGGATGTAGTAGCTGCCTTCCCCAGCACACAGGACCAGTTATTAGTAAGAGAAATTAGGAATATGGTGGGTAGGAATGAAAATGCAGGTCCCTGGCCCCTTTTCCTTGCATTCCAAGGAACTACCACCTTGTGTATCCCCCAGCCAGCTTTAGAACCTCAAAATTCACCCATTTATGGAATGAAAAGAGCCCTAGCCCTACCACTCCCACTTAGTAGGTAAGTGTCCAGCTGGCCCTGCCTGCCTCCTGTACCCTCAGAGACTTCCAACTTTAACTGAGGAAACCCACCCCTACCTTTAATTCACGTGAGGCCCTGAAGCAAAGAGAGGCAGCTAGCCTAGCAGCAGCACATGCAGGGGACCCGGGGTCAGTGTCCTCATCTGTGAAATGAGGGAGTTGGACTAGAGCTAGTGGAGTACTGAGTCCCTGCTCTCTGTGGTATAGGCTCTGAGTATCAAAGGGCAGGAAGGGGAGCCAGTGCAGACCATGTGGGACAGGGCCTGAAGCAGAGAAAAAAGGTTCTGAGTTGGGAACTAAGGGGCTTGAGCAAAGCTCTCAGGCTTGAAAGGCTGAGCTGAGCTGTGAAGAAGGCCAAGGAGAGAAGGAAGCCTGCTACACAGCAGGTGCTCAGATCCAAGAGGGAGGCCCCAGCCTGCCTGCTGAGCGGGACTTTAGGCTATAGCAGGAGTCATGCCAACTCTTCACCTACCCTAGTATGGAGGCAGAAATGGGCTTCACGTCCCTTTCACTGAGGACAGAATGAGACTGAGGGGTGCTGGAGCAAGGCCCTCATAGTTAGGGGTGCCATAGGCGGGGGAGCTTCCTTCCTGCTTTGGGAACCTTTATGGAAGAGGAATCTCTCCCCAAAAGTAGCAGTAGCCTCACCCCAAGATGGATCACACACACTTCCAGATTCCCCTGAGCTTTGATTCTCCTTCCTGTTCCTACACATCACCCTTCTCAACCCACTGCTCTTCCAGTCCAGGACTTGGTGGGTGTTGAGATTTCTGGGGACTGGGAGTGCATGCCCCAGGGTCAAGACTCATGAGACTAAGAGAAACACAGCAGGTTAGTCAACTGGCAAGGGCAGAAGCCACAGGCTCTGCCAAGAAGGCTGTGATGGAAGAGGAGGAAGGAGAAAAGTGTGTGCATCCATAGGAATAGTACCCACAGATTGGGTTGCCTCTGGGGTTGGGGTGGTTCTTAAGTTGCCCATGACTTGTTCTCTGCTTCAAGCTTGGGTTGAAGCTTCCTGCCCCACCTATTAGTGGGTGTCCACTAATGATACACAGGTCACTGCAAGGACAGTGGGCATGGCATGGGTTGGGCCCCTGGCAAATATGCCCAGGAAGGAAGGTGTCCACTCAAGACCCCAGGCCTCTTGTACAGCCTCTCTGTACACGTACAGGGCAGTCCCTGTTTGTTCAAAGGCAGGCTTGCTCCTCACTCCCAGTCAGAACTAAAGTAAGGGGCTCCAGGGCCAAGGCAGCACCCCTTCTCAATAGAGCCCCTCAGTTTTCAAAAGCAAATTCATTTAGATTTTGTAAAGTTCTAAAAAATCACATTCCATCTAGAATGTCCTTGTTTTGATAGAAGCTAAGGAGGTCTCAACAACCTAAGGCCAGCAGGATTCACACTTAAGCCAACACAAATTTTTCTGAGCGAGCCCCCAAGAATGGGGTTTGTGAGCTCTTCTGACTTGACTTCTCCCAAAGGGCAGACAGTGCAGGTAAAGTGGACAGCCCTTCTCTTTAAGGAAGACATAAGCCTGGCCCTAACTAACCAGCTCCAGCTCAAGCCATGTGATGAATTCCCAGTGTTAGTGGCTGGATCTATTCGGTTTGCAGAAGAGAAATTTCTACCCCAAGACAACCAGCTAGGGAGCAGCAGCAGGACAGCCCAGCCACCTTGGAAGGGCACTCACACTACCTGCAGTCCTACCACCACCCCCTCCCCAGAGGATTCCTCCAGGGCTAGGAGCCCCTAGTCATACTGGACCTTGACAGTGCTTTTGTTCTTAACCATGCCCTGCTGTCCTAGCAGGGTGAACAGACCACTTGAAGGCTTTCCAGAGCCATCACGACCTTAAAACATGAATGGTACCAATGGGCTTCCCATGCCTAGTGTTTACTCTGGGAACTGGTATGTGTGTGTGTGTGTGTGTGTGTGTGTGTTGAGGGGGTGGGTGGGATGTGCTTAGGCATCTGAGGGGGACAGGCAGAGTTGGGCATGGCCAGGATAATATAATTAGAATTCTGCATTCTATGCACCCCCCCACCACCACCAATACAAGTGAACCACTGTCTCAAAGTTCCAGAATAAGCAATTTTCCAGAAACTGGATTACAGGCCAGGCAGCAAATTACTCTAGGTAGGGGAAACTTTCTCTCAGCAAGTTATTGTATATCTATAAGGTAGAGGAAGACGGGGCTAAGTTAGTCCCAGGCCCCACTGACCTCCCAGGCAATCAGATTTTTATCCCAATCTTTCTCCTTCCTCATCTAGGCCAACCCCAACTCACAGAACCTCATAGGGTCACTCTTGGAGAAGTTTTCTTCTGGTATGAACCAAAATAGTTAACCTGCCCCAGGGAGGGCAAAGCTGAAAACTGATTAGTGTTTGATTTCTAGTCTGTGGCCCCAGGCAGAATGCCAACCCCTCCCCATCCCAACACTCCAAAAAGAACTGAAAAGGGACGAAGAATTTGGAGGGAAAGGCTGGACAAAGGGATACCCGAACAGCATGACTGCCATCCCACCCCACCCATCCTGGCCTCAGCTCTTTTTCAATGCCTGCACGTCCTTCGCAAGTCAGGGAAGCCGAGTCAGCTCTGTGTTCTCCAAACCATTTATTTCTCCCTGTGGTGGAGCTGGCAGGGGGAGAACAGGCACAGAACACAGCGGGAGTAGGGCCCAGAACACGGGTAGGGTCCCTGCAAGGGAATCCAGGACACCGCCACCCTCAGGCGAACGTGGAGCCGTTCCAGCCCACGTTGGCCGCATTCATGTCGTAGTAGTTGATGTAGATCCTGCAGGGAGTGGGAACCAGGCTCAGCGCGTTGCAACACCTCCTAGAGCAGGCAGGGGTGGGGGGTGGGGGCAGATGGGGGTTGGGAGGCAGATGGGGGGCCGAAGGGGGTGGGGTGCCGGAGGGACTACGCGTGCCGCGCACCATTCCCCCTCCGCGCCCCCACGCACCTGTCCGGGCTGATGCGCAGACGCTCGGCCAGCAGGCCGCACAGCAACTTGCTGTAGGAGCGGTTCTGCGCGCCACCAATCTTGCCTATGCTGTGCAGGCTGCAGAGCGCGCAGGGTTCGCTGGAGCCGCCAAAGGCCATGAGCTGGTCCGGAACCACGTGCACTGCGATGTACTGAGGGAGGAAGGGCGCGGTCAGTCCGCCAAAACGATCACGCCGGACCCCAGGTGTCCACTTCGGACTCCAGACCATCATTCTCCCCTACCCGCTCCCCATCCCTGGTCCACTCAGTCCAGCGAGTACACCCTTATCTTGTCCCCTCCCGGCAAACCTGAGCCGGCTTGCCAGTGGCCTGCGCCAGCTGCTGAGTGAGCTCTGAGAGGAGCCCGTCGGGCACGGAGGCACGGGGCACGTTGGTGTTCACGACGAACATCGGCATGATGGCGAAGAGACGGTGAGACTGGAGCAGAAGCACAGGACCACACGCGCTACGGCCAAAGCCCAGGGACCTGAGCTACGTGACTGCCTCAGCTCCACCCCTGGTGCGACCGAGGCTCCGCCTCTCGTGACGCCACCACCGACTGCAGGCTCCACCCTCGCGAGGCTGAGGCTCGGTCTTTCCGGGCTACGTCACCGACGCTTGAGGCTCCGCCCCGTCGCGGGGGCAGCCGAGGCGGGTCAAACCGCTTCTCCAGCAATCAATCGCGCTCCTCCAGCAGCTGCGCTTCTTTGCAGTAACTACAGATCCCCTGCCCACCCGCTCTCTGCAGTTCTTCATGTGGCGCAAGAAATCTGCTTGTTCCTTCCTCGCCTCGTTTCTTAGTCCTTTCACGTAGTCACTTAAAATTTACTCAAAGGCACTGTGCCAGGAGTGGGTACGCGGCGGTTGACGGGACAAATGGTCCCTTGCCTTCCAGGGGCTCGGCCAAATAGATGAAACCTAGCTTATTCCTCCCACCCCCTCTGAGCTCTTGTGTGTCCTGAGTCTCCTGGACCACTGTCCCCAAAGGGTGCAGTCCCGCACGTCGGTTTTGTGTGTGAGATGGGGAGGGAGCACACACCATTGCTGTGTGTGGGAGGGGGTTGCCACCTTCAAATCACCATCCAGGTATCTTCCCTGCACCCCTGGTCTTCAAGGTGGGTGAGGATGCTGGGAGGCCGCCAGGTGAAAGAAAAGGAGCAGAAAGTGAAATCCACACGAGCTCTATAAGTCAAAGATGCTCAGCTCCAGGCCTCAGGGTGCACCCCTAAACTGGGCAAACCCCAAATCCCAGGGCTCCCAGGCAACTTCACCTCCTCAGAGAAGCCCCACCCTAGTCAGATTCCGCTAGGATACCCTGTCAGAGAGCCCTTGGTGGGTTTTGTATAACTCTTCCACTAGTGGTAAGCTCAAAAGAACACCTGACAGGTGCCTAGCCTACAGGAGACCTTGACTAAGTACGGTTGAATGAATGGATGGGTTTATAGCTATGACACTGCAGAAAGAGTACAGAATGGCAACTGCATTAGGGCCCTGGCTATAGCAGCTGAAGGTAGAATGAACCTGCAGACCTTGCTATCATTGAGCAGAAGAGTCCATTTCTAAGTGACTATTCTACTACCACACCTAGGAGGCCTCCCAGTTAGGGTTCCATGTTCCATGACTGACCTCTCTCAGGCCCTTAATAGGGTGCTGTGCACTTCTAAGGACTTAGCTATCTTCCATCTCTTTAACAGGCACAATCCGGTTATGATGGCACTAGCACACACCAGCCTTGGTGATGGCCTTGTTTTACATCAAGGACACAGTGACTGTGAGATCTACTTGCCACCAGCCAGCCTCCAGTTAAGAAGCCCCATGACCCATTTGTGCAAATAGCCCATAAGTTTGATTCCTCCAGCTGGGCCCCAGGCCCTTCCCTTCTGGCTTTCACATCTCCAGTCTAACCTGAGCCCATGGCTCCATGATTACTGATGCATTGATGATGCTCCATGACATGTTTCCAAATGGGTATGTTCATCTAGCCCCAGCAGCTGAAAGCCACCAAGGCGGCATCTATTGCTGCCTATGTCCAAATCTAAGTGCATGACTTTTCCTTCCACACCTGATTCCCTGAAAGTGAAATGTACTTTCTCCACTGTCTTCTTGTCCTCCCTTCTGCCCACCTCCACTGCCACCTAGTGTATGCTACCTGGCATTGCCATTCTCCTGCACTGCCCTGATACCTCTGAGGTAAACTTTTTCTCCTGGAGGGAGGAGTCTCTCCCAGTCTCCAGACAGAAGATTTAGCCTCTTGATTTGCTTTGCCGTGTGAAATGTGAGCAGTGACCTGAGTGACTCCAAGCAGAAGATTGGAGAGCCAGCATCTGGTTGACCTATTCTCTGTGATAGTGGATGTGAATGACAAGCTAGAGCTTCACCAGCAAGCACTGAGCTGCCCCTGTAGGTGAGCCACTGTGCATTTCAGGTTTTTAACATAGCATAGGGGTTTATTTCCTGACCAGGACAGCCTCTGAGCCATTTGTCATCTATTTTACCCTCCCCAGCTGTTCCTAGAAGGGTATCTGAGCAGGTGCTGCAGTTCCCAGATCCTCTTACTAGCTTGGACACTTGACTAACCTCTCTGAGCCTGTTTCCCCCACCTATAATTTAGGGATGACAATAATGTCCATCTAGTGTTCTGAGGACCAAGTGATTTAAACAGTATCCTTGGATATTAGAGATAGTACTGTCACTGCCCTGTGTGACTTAGTTCCTGCCAGCCTCCCTTGACCTTCCCTCATGGCACACTGTCCTTTCAAGGCATACTTCTGGCTCAAGCCTTGGTCCTGAGGTGAAATTTGACCACCCTTCCCCTTATTGGACTTTGGCTTATCCTGCAGACCTTGATGTGGCCTTAGTGCCTTTCAAAAGCCCCCAGAGCCCCTGGTTCAGTCAGAGAACAGCATCTGTCCTATCCCCTGAGACTGACTCCATAGTTCTATTTGAGTTAATGCTTCATGTTTAGGCAGCAAATTCCTTGAAGGTGGGGAACGGCCTCTTTTTGATCATTGCTATATGCCTACTTCCTGATCAATTTCCTTGACAATAGGCAAATGACCCCCAAAGATGCCCAGGTCCTCATCCTGGAACCTGTGAATATGTTACGTTACATGGCAAAAGGCACCTCACAGATGTATTTAGGGTTATGGACCTTTAAAAAGGAAGATTTTCATGGAGTATTTAGGTGGGCCCACTCTAATCACATGAGCCCTTAAAAGCAGAGAATTTTCTCTAGCTAGAGTCAGAGAGATGTGGTGGTAGGAGAAGTCCGAGAGATTTAAAATAGGAGAACTGCATGTGCTGTTAATGGCTTTGAAGATGAAGGGAGCCAGAGACCCCAGTCGTACAACTGTGAGGAACTAACATCTGCCGACAACTGAATGAACTTGGAAGTGAATTCTTTTTCTAGCTGACCTTCAGACACCCTGACTTCAGCCGTGCAAGGCCTTAAAGAGAAGGCCCATCCATGTCACATTGGACTCCTGACCCGCAGAAACTGTGAGATAATAAATGTGTGTTGTTTTAAGCTGCCAAATCTGTGGTGATTGTTATAAGAGCAATAGAAATGTAATATTCATGGCACCTTTAGAGCTCAATAATTTTCTGCTGGCAGTACACCAGGGGTTATTGACATGGCTGCTGATTCTCCCTTCCTACTCACTGAAAGCATCATCCCAGTTCTGTTTCATTAGAACATTTATCACCCCAGAGCGCCAGACAGATGTGGCCACACAGCATGGCTGTGACCCATGCAGTATCTTCTGGAGGTGCCATCCTGTCCTTCTACCTGCCTGGAACTTGGACATGACACCTTGAAGTGCAGCAAATGTCAAGACAGCCATGAGCCTGAAAGCAGTGGCGATAACTAAAGCACAGTTCAAGGAGTGGGGAGTAGAAACTCAAGGACCACAGGGGCAGGGGTTGGCTCAGTCCCTTTAGCTGCCTTTGGCAACACAAGAAAAACAAGCCCCTCTCTGCTTAAGTCACTGTTCATCAGGGTTTCTGTCCTGTACAAAGCCAGTGGATCTCCTGGCTGGCACAGAAGACTTCTTGGGAGCCACAGCTCATGCATGCAAAGGCCTTCTGACAAGAGAAGAGATGAAAAGAAAATATCAGTTGGATAAAGAGGAAGACAGTTCACATGAATGCCTGGGAGATCCTGTGGATGGGCAGCCAGCCTTCCAGTGGACCACCTTTGTGGATAGGAGAGACCACCATCATGGAAGGTTGGAAAAGAACGAGGGATACCTGTTTTTTCCCTCACTGCCTCTCTCTGACACAAGCTCCTAAGGCTTGGCTGGCTGCTCTCGGGCTTTTCACCCTCCCACTGGCACACACCTGCCCCTTCACCAGGCATTCCACAGCAAGAACTAGCTGGCCTGGAGCCCCAACTATATGGACTCACTAGTTCCTATGCCCATATTCAGGGCATGGAATGTTAGGAAAGTCGCAGCAAAGACAGCCCCATTTCCCTGCACTTTTTTATGGTGAAAAAAGACCAGGGTGGATGTGCTCATCATCTCTGCCGGTGACTACCCAGCTCAGCCCTACCTGAAGGCACAGGACTGCAAAGAGGGGAGTCTGCCAAGAGACTACCACAGAATACCTTCTCCCAGCAGTCACCCTAGGCTGGGTGAGGATTGCTATAGTTTGGATAAATGTTCCCCAAAGGCTCATGTGTTGAAATTATGGTCACCAGACCGTGGGTAAGGGAAAATGGTGGAATCTTTAGGAGTAGAATCTAGTGGAGGGAAGTTAGGCTATTGAGGCTGTGACCTTGAAGGGATATTGAGATTCTGACCCCCTCATCTTCCCTCTCTCTGCTTCTTGGTTGCCATGGACAGTTTATTCTACACTCCCATCATCTTGCTATAGGCCCGAAAGCAGTGGAGATAACTAACTCTTGGCTGAAACCTCTAAAACTATAAGCCAAAATAAATCTTCTTTCCCTATAAATTGTTTACCTCAGGTATTTTATCACAATGGTGGAGTTGACTAACATAGGGGACCAGCATTCAACACTATCTATCCCCACAGGAAACTGGGACACCAGTAAAAGGAGGCTGTTCTAGGCTGAGCTGCTTAAGCTCTCAGAGCCTCAGTTTATTCATCTCAAAAAGGAGTGGTGAGTCTTTTCCCATAGATGTGTGTAACGATTAAGTGAGAAGACGGCAAGTACCAATGTCCTGGCATATAGTAAATGCTCAGTAAATGCTCCCTGATTACAGTACTGGTAACCAAACAACCTGGAATTGGAAATGAATTTACAGGATGGAGACCCTAATGGGCACTGGAGCAGAATGAGAGACATTTTCCTTCCCTGTCCCCACCCACTTTTACCAGATCCTAGCAAATCTAAGACCAGCTACTTGGGAGCCCCAGAGCACAGGAAGCAACAGGCCACACATCACTAATGAGGGCCATAAGAAACTCACAGTGACCTGTCCAAAGGTGGTGTGTCCTGGGCTACTTCTCAGAAATCCTTACCTCCTGGAATGTGGAGAGGTGTTGGCATAAACTTTGGGGTCAGGGAGAGCCCCTCGGAGTTGGGACAGTGGTCATTGGACTGGTGTGGAAGAGATGGGTGGAGGTTTGGCTCCCCATCCTTACAGAATAAATTCTTCAACCTGGCCTTCAGGCTTCTACTGAAATGCTCCTACCCACCACATCTCCTGCCCCAGAGTCCTCTGTGGAGGCCAATGAGTTATGGGCTTCCTTCCAGCACCTTCCCTCTGTGTGCACAAGGCCTTTCCATCTCAACAGCACTTGTGGTATTCATGAGGCCTCCCCAGTACCTCCAACTGGAGACAACCACCATCTCTCAGCTTCCTCACACCCAGGCCTCTCAAGAGGCCATTTTCATGGTCTCCTCCAAAGACAGCCTGTGTGTCTGTGAGTGTGCATATGAGACTATGATGCTGAGTAGGTGAGAAGTTGACATCTGTCCCTGCAATGTGGCCCCCTGCTGAGGCCACCAGGATGGGCACTTGGACTTCCCCCTCAGCACCCTTGTTTCTGGTGTCTGGTTATCTCTTACCTTTAATAATTCTGTGCTGCCTATAGAACAAAGCCCAAGAGTGGAGAAAGCATCATCCTTAGGGCTTGACAACTGCTTTCTGGCATTTGGTCTCCATGTCCTTCAGCTTGTGAGGAAACCTACTACCCTAGCCCACCCTGGTCCAACCTTAGAAAGTACTGGCACATACCCCCAGCTCCACCATTAATCCAAAGTGTTGCCTTGGACTCCTTTGGTGGCTTCTGGGCCTCCCAAAAGGAAATGGGGACCAAAAAGACTGCAGGCTACAATGCCTGTCAGTACTCTGAATCTCAGAACCATTTTGATGTTGAATTCAGGCATCTGCCTGTCCCTGGAGGCAGTGTGCAGGGTGATCAACATTCAACGGACAAGGTCAAGCTTGTCCAAGGTCACCTAGGTTTAATCCTGGCCCTCCTACTTAGCTGCATGATTTTGGATAAGCCACTGGCCTTTACTAGCTTAGTCTCTTGTTTATACAACAGAAATGGTAAAAGTACTAATTTCATAGATTTCCTGTTAGAATTAAAGAAGCCAACATGTGTAAAGTACTCAGCACAGCCCTGATACATTGAAAACCATAGATATTCACTCTAAACATTTTGTTGTGAGACTACTGGACTTTTTTTAAGGTGTAGGTCACCACCGCTCTCAAAATCCTGGGGACCTTCTTTCTGAGGGTAGGGACTGGGGAGGCCTCAGGATTCAGACAGTTTGAAGGGGGAGAGAATGAGAACAAGTGTATACCATTTGGAAACTATACAACCCTAGACCCTCATGAGTACCACCCAGAACCTGGCACCCAGATGACCACAGAACCCTGTCCCTTGTAGGGGAGAGACTGGGCCCCTGGCCCTGGGCTCACGTCCTGGGAAACTGAGACTCCCAAGCAGGGAAGGACAAGCAAGCAGGGGAAGGAACGATTTGGGTCAGGAGTGGGGCTGACCAAGTGCCCTGGAGTGGGGAGAGGCCACTCTAGATCTGGAATCTGGGCAGGTAGACTGAAGCTGGGAGCATGGCCACTCTCCTGGGAGTGCTTTGGAGGCACCTTCCAGATACAAGGACTAGATGTTCCTGCTCATAGCTGGATACACAGGCACAGCAGAGACAGGTCGGCTGCCAGGCCAGACCCCCCTTTCTTTTCCCCTACTATGTCTAACCAGCTTCTTGTCCTCCTCTTAGCACTGCCCCTCCTATCTGCAGGGTCCTGTCCTGAATCCCTGTGTCCTCTCCCCGACTGAGAGTTTCTCCAGGAAATAAGGACTTGGAATGCCCAAGAGAGAAGCCAGTACCAATTCTGGCTGGGTAGATGGTGAGCATGACATGCTCAGAGGTCTAGGTCTAGGCTTGGGATCAGGACACCAAAGTATGACCAACGTGGGCCTAGTCCTGGGTGCCACTCATCATCTGCTATGCTCACTGCCTGTGCACCATGGGATATTAGGGGGTGCTTGTCAACAGATTCTTTCTCATGAATCCTCACTGGAGGCCTGCAGTTGCAGCATCCAGGGCAGCCTTTTTGATGCCTGAGGCTAAGCTGGGGAGGTAAGTCAGCAGGGGCAGAAATAGGCAGACCAAGAGAGAGAAGCAGGGTGACCACATAGGAGCTCCTGGGAAGATTGTCACCTTTCAGAAGATTTCACAGTGACCAGACACATGGGATCTCTATTTCCATCCTTTATCACGGCTGCCTCTAAATGGCTGTAGCCTTAAAACAGCCCCTTGCTGAGCCTGTGAGTTGGCAGCCAGCTCAGGCTCACCTTCTGGAAATTGCTTCTAACTCCCCTTGATCCAGAGATGTCTCTTTCCCCCCAAAAAACCACAGACCTATCAATTCTGCTTAAAGGCCACTGTTTCCTGCCAATGCCAATAAAATTCCTCACTATGTAACAGTAGCCAGATGATTTCTTAACTTAGGTACCAAAGTAATTCAATGGAGCACAGATGATCTTTTTCAACAAGCAGTGCTGATACTACTGGTGATTCATTTAAAAAGAACTTCAACACTTACCTTACACCACACACCAAAATTAACTTGAAATTGATCATCAATAAATGTAAAATTTAAGCCTAGCAGACATTTAAAAGGAAGTTTTTGCAATATTGGGATAGGCAAAGATGTCTTTGGACTCAAAAAGCATGAATGGTAAAAAAATAAAATTGATACACTGAAGAAATCAAAATAAAATCTTCTGCTTTGAGATACTATTAAGAAAATTACAAGGCAAGCAATGACTACAAAAAATATTTGCAACACATATATCTGACAAAGCACTGCCAGCCAAAATGTATAAGAGCATGCCTGCAGTTTGGGTCAGGAGCTACAGGATGATCAAACTTGGTCTAGGTATTGATGAGGATGGTCCCACTGCCGATGACACCAGGCTGCTGTAACCGAAGAGATGCCACCCCTGGAAGGAGACGACAACACATCATGCATGGAAGAAGTAGACTAAGCTTCTGAAGAACCACTCATACGTGTGTCCCCCACTTTACCTTCATTCCTGATATGTTTTCAAAGGTTTTTTTTTTGTTGTTCTTTGTTTTTGTTAACATTTATTAAAATCTGTAACGATATCTACTTAAAGGGAAGATAAGATTTCTCTGAACTTTTAAGTGATACTGTGATACTTTAGGCACTATAGCAGAGCTAGTGATGGTTTTTCTAGTTTCACATTGGTTTAGTTTAACAGGTTGAGATGTTGTTCTAAGACATGTAACCTATCGTTAACTCTGAGGTCTAAAGTGTTTGGTATCGAGACTGGAGGAGGAAGTCCCGCCCCGCCCCCGAGTGCTAACCCGGAGGAAGCCCGTCAACCCTTAAAACCCATCAAAAGGGGTGTGGCTACCAGCACGGTTCTGCTGATCCGGGTACCCGGTTTCCAACTCCCCCACCCTTAGCTGCGATAACTCAAAATATTTCCCACAAGCTTTTGGGGGTTGTAGCTATCAACGCAAAACAACAACTGTACAGGCACCTGGTTTCTACCCCAGAGACTACAGCAGGGAAGATACAGGTGGAAGCTCATTTCCTTTCACACTGTCTATACTCACCACCCTCAAGCTAGGAATAGACAATGCCACCTACTGGAAGCAAGGAAAACGGTGTTCTGAGAGACTTTTCTCTCTCTCTTTTCTTCTCTCTCTTCCACAACTTCAGCATATGTGAAACCAAGAACTGTGCATGAACAACTGAATTACCAAAGTAATATAATATAGAGGAATTGCATATACCCCACCTTCCCCCCATTTTTTTCTTTATTTCTATCTACTTTCCTTTTCCTTCTCTTATTTCTCTTTTCTTCCTTGTTATTTTTTTTCTTTTTTTTTCATTCGTATTCTCTCTATCCCACTTTCAATCTCCTAACCTTTGCTATCTATACATAGGGTAACTATCTAAATTCAGATAGGAGGTTGAGTCTATATATTCTTCCATAAATTATCAGTCTATTGGTTAGAGTTCTCCAAAGGTGCTAAGTTAGTTTAACCTCATACCCTCACTCCTTTCCCTCTAAGTATAACATCCTTCGTCTGAAATTAAGTTTTCTATATGCCACCAGATATGGTATGCCTTTTATGAAACTAATGAATATATTCTTAAGTAATAATTAAAACCAATATCTATAGTCTTAGAATCTAACTATAAATGTATTAATAATGAAAACTTGTGCTTAGATAATGGACTGTTGATATTGGGAACTGTTAACATTGTCTTTCTCCGCAAAAGAGGGATTTTGGAGCTATACAAGAACAATACAAATATATAAGGGGAAAAACATTAGCACAACAGTTTCACAAAGCTAGAAAGAATCATGAGCAGTATGAAAAGACAAGGAAAAAAAGAACCACAAACAATACAGGTCAATTCAACATTAGATGAGGTAATATCTGCAGCTGATGGAATTTCAGACAAAGAGTTCAGGATTTACATGCTTCAGATGATCTGGAGTCTCAAGGAAGACATTATACAGCAAATTCAGACAATGAAAAATCACTTTGACAATGAATTACATAAACAAATCCAAAGAAGCAAAAGATCAACTCTATAGGGAGATAGAGGATATAAAAAACAAACAAACAGAAATCCTGGAAATGCAGGAAACAATAAACCAAATTAAAAACTCAAATGAGAGTATTACCAGCAGAATAGAACACTTAGAAGATAGAACTTCAGACAACGAAGACAAAGTTTTTCAACTTGAAAAGAATATAGACAGCTCAACGAGAATGTTAAGAAATCATGAGCAGAACATCCAAGAATTATGGGATAACATCAAGAAACCAAACCTAAGAGTTATTGGGATACAAGAGGGTATAGAGGTCCAAACCAAGGGAATGTGCAATCTATTTAATGAAATAATACTAGAAAATTTCCCAGACTTAAAGAATGAAAAAGAAATCCAAATACTAGAAGCCTACAGGACACTGAATGTACAAAATCATAAGAGATCCACACCAAGACACATAATAATGAAGATGCCCAACATACAGAATAAGGAGAGAATCTTAAAAGCCACAAGAGAGAGGAAGCAGATTACATTTAGGGGTAAACCGATCAGGATAACTGCTGATCTTTCAACACAGACTCTGAAAGCTAGAAGATTCTGGAACAACATATTTCAAACGCTGAAAGAAAAAGGGTTCCAACCAAGAATCATGTACCCAACGAAATTAAACTTCAGGATTGAAGATGAAATAAAAATCTTCCACGACAAACAAAAGTTAAAAGAATTTGCAGCTAGAAAACCAGCTCTTCAAAACATCCTTAGCAAAAACATTACAGGAAGAGGATATGAAAAATAACAATGAAAACCAACAGCAGGAGGTAGTACAGGAAAGGAAAAACTAAGCATAGAGGAAAAAAATCATCTTAAGTAACAAACATAACCAAATATGGCTGGAAATACAAACCATATCTCAATAGTCACCCTAAATGTTAATGGCTTAAATGCACCAATCAAAAGACATAGGCTAGTAGAATGGATTAAAAAAAAAAGATCCAACAATATGCTGCCTACAGGAGACTCATCTGATAGGAAAATTTCCCATATCACTCATACGGACCCTGGAAGCAAGCAGGGGTGTCCATACTTGTATAAAATAAAATAGACTTCAAGCCAAAGTTAATCAAAAGGGGAAAACAAGGACATTACATACTGCTCAAGGGAACCATACACCAACAAGACTTGACGATCATTAATATATATGCCCCAAACAATGGTGCAGCTACATTCATCAAACAAACTCTTCTCAAGTTCAAGAGTCTAATAGACCACAACACAATAATCATGGGAGATTTTAACACACCTCTCTCACCACTGGATAGATCTTCCAAACAAAAGTTGAATAAAGAAACCATAGAGCTCAACAATACAATTAATAATTTAGACTTAATTGATATATACAGAGTATACCACCCAACATCAAGCGGATACACTTTCTTCTCAGCAGCACATGGATCCTTCTCAAAAATAGACCATATATTATGTCACAGGGCAAATCTTAGCAATTACAAAGGAGTTGAGATACTGCCATGCATTTTATCTGATCATAATGGAATGAAATTGGAAATCAATAATAAAATGAGAAAGGAAAAATCCTACATCACATGGAGATTAAACAATATGCTCCTGAATGAACACAGGGTTATAGAAGACATCAAAGAGGAAATTAAAAAATTCTTAGAGGTAAACAAAAACTCAGACACAACATATTGAAATCTCTGGGACACTATGAAAGCAGTACTAAGAGGAAAATTCATGTCATGGAGTTCATTCCTTAAAAGGAGGAAAAGCCAACAAATAAATGACCTCACACTACACCTCGAAGCCTTAGAAAAAGAACAAATCAGCAGCAAATACAGTAGAAGGCAAGAAATAATTAAAATTAGAGCTGAAATCAATGAAATCGAAACAAAAGAAACAATCAAAAAAATTGACAAAACTAAAAGTTGGTTCTTTGAAAAAATATAAGATTGATAGACCACTAGCCACACTAACAAAGAGAAGAAGAGAGAGAACCCAAATTACTAGCTTACGGGATGAAAAAGGCAACATCACAACAGACAATTTGGAAAAACAGAAGATAATTAGAAATTATTTTGAAACCCTATACTCTAATAAAATAGAAGATAGTGAAGGCATCGATAAATTCCTTAAGACATATGAACTACCCAGATTGAGTCAGGAAGATATAAACAACCTAAACAGACGAAGATCAAGTGAGAAAATAGAAGAAGCCATCAAAAGACTACCAACCAAGAAAAGCCCAGGACCGGATGGATATACAGCAGAGTTTTACAAGAACTTTAAAGAAGAACTAATACCAATACCCCACAATCTATTTCAGGAGATAGAAAAAGAGGGAGAACTTCCAAATTCATTCTATGAGGCCAATATCACCCTGATCCCCAAACCAGATAAAGACACCTCAAAGAAAGAAAACTACAGACCAATATCCCTAATGAATTTAGATGCAAAAATCCTCAATAAAATTCTGGCAAATCATATACAAAAACATATCAAAAAGATCGTGCATCATGATCAAGTAGGATTCATCCCTGGGATGCAAGGCTGGTTCAATATACAGAAATCAATAAACGTTATTCACCACATCAATAGACTTAAAGATAAGAACTATATGATCATCTCGATAGACGCAGAAAAAGCATTTGACAAAGTACAGCATCCCTTTATGTTCAAAACATTAGAAAAACTAGGGATAATAGGAACTTACCTCAACATTATAAAAGCTATATATACTAAGCCTCAGGCTAGCATCATTCTAAATGGAGAAAAACTGAAGGCATTCCCTCTAAAATCTGGAACAAGACAGGGATGCCCTCTCTCACCACTTCTATTCAATATAGTTCTGGAAACACTGGCCAGAGCAATTAGACAGATGAAAGAAATTAAAGACATTAAGATAGGAAAAGAAGAACTTAAATTATTACTATTTGCGGACGATATGATCCTATACCTAGAAGACACAAAAGGGTCTACAAAGAAACTACTGGAGCTAATAAATGAATTCAGCAAAGTGGCAGGATATAAAATCAACATGCATAAATCAAAGGCATTTCTGTATATCAGCGACAAATCTTCTGAACTGGAAATGAGGAAAACCACCCCATTCACAATATCCTCAAAAAAAAATAAAATACTTGGGAATCAACAAAAGAGGTGAAAGATTTATACAATGAAAACTACAGAACCCTAAAGAGAGGAATAAAAGATGATCTTAGAAGATGGAAAAATATACCCTGTTCATGGATAGGCAGAAGTAACATCATCAAAATGGCGATATTACCAAAAGTTCTCTATAGGTTCAATGCAATGCGAATCAAAATCCCAACGGCATTTCTTATAGAAATAGAGAAAGCAATCATGAAATTCATATGGAAAAATAAAAGACCCAGAATAGCAAAAGCAATTCTAAGCAGGAAGTGTGAATCAGAAGGTGTAGCAATACCAGATTTCAAACTGTACTACAGAGCAATAGTAACAAAAACAGCATGGTACTGGTACCAAAACTGGCGGGTGGACCAATGGTATAGAATAGAGGACACAGAAACCAATCCACAAAATTACAACTATCTTATATTCGATAAAGGAGCTAAAAGCATGCAATGGAGGAAGGATAGCATCTTCAACAAATAGTGCTGGGAAAACTGGAAATCCATATGCAACAAAATGAAACTGAATCCCCTTCTCTCACCACGCACAAAAGTTAACTCAAAATGGATCAAGGACCTTGATATCAAATCAGAGACTATGCGTCTGATAAAAGAAAAGGTTGGCTCCGATCTACATATTGTGGGGTCGGGCTCCAAATTCCTTAATAGGACACCCATAGCATAAGAGTTAATAACAAGAATCAACAAATGGGACTTACTTAAACTAAAAAGTTTTTTCTTAGCAAGAGAAACAATAATAGAGGTAAACAGGGAGCCTACATCATGGGAACAAATTTTTACTCCTCACACTTCAGATAGAGCCCTAATATCCAGAGTATACAAAGAACTCAAAAAATTAAACAATAAGAAAACAAATAACCCAATCAACAAATGGGCCAAGGACCTGAACAGATACTTCTCAGAGGAGGACATACAATAAATCAACAAGTACATGAAAAAATGCTCACCATCTCTAGCAGTCAGAGAAATGCAAATCAAAACCACCCTAAGATACCATCTCACTCCAGTAAGATTGGCAGCCATTCTGAAGTCAAACAACAACAAGTGCTGGCAAGGATGTGGGGAAAAGGGTACACTTGTACATTGCTGGTGGGACTGCAAATTGGTGGGCCAATTTGGAAAGCAGTATGGAGATTCCTGGGAAAGCTGGGAATGGAACCACCACTTGACCCAGCTATTCCCCTTCTTGGACTATTCCCTGAAGACCTTAAAAGAGTGCACTACAGGGATACTGCCACATCAATGTTCATAGCGGCACAATTCACAATAGCTAGACTGTGGAACCAACCCAGATGCCCTTCAATAGATGAATGGATAAAAAAAAAAATGTGGCATTTATACACAATGGAGTATTATGCAGCACTAAAAAATGACAAATCATGGAATTTGCAGGGAAATGGATGGCACTAGAGCAGATTATGCTAAGTGAAGCTAGCCAATCCCTAAAAAACAAATGCCAAATGTCTTCTTTGATATAATGAGAGCAACTAAGAACAGAGCAGGGAGGAAGAGCAGGAGGAAAAGATTAACATTAAACAGAGACATGAGGTGGGAGGGAAAGGGAGAGAAAAGGGAAATTGCATGGAAATGGAAGGAGACCCTCAATGTTATATAAAATTACATATAAGAGGTTGTGAGGGGAATGGGGGAAAAAAACAAGGAGAGAAATGATCGTAAGGGGAGTTTTTATTAAGGAGAGGGAAACAATGGGGGAAAAAAGGGTCCTTTATATGTTGAATTAAATAGTTTTAAAGCTTCCCTACCTCAGGGTTTCTGGTCAGGTGAAATCATAAATATCCTATTACTTAACTCTATCTAAATTGAGGGTATCTTTTTTTGCAGTCCAAAGCATTCTCATGGATCTATCTGTCTCACTCTTTGAGTGCTGTTTTAACCTGATTAATTTTTTCAATATAAAATTCCCTGCAGGAAGATCATTGAACCTGAAGCCTGGACACTAACTTGGATGCTGGATTCAAGTGTAGTTTTTTAGAGCATGAATGCATTTATTCAGTTATGCCGCAAGAATAGTAATTCGGACGCTAGTTTTTTAGTATCTGTTATAGGTTCAGTTGTACCCTTTCTTGTCAACAAAATTCATATGGTGATATCCTAAAATCCCAGTATCTCAGAATGTGGCCTTATTTGGTTATAAGGTCTTTCATTTCTTTGTTTGTTGTACAGTATTTGTTAATTGCTTATTTACCAAGAAAAACTATTCCTTAGCTCATATATTCATGTTTTATAGTTCAGGAGTGCAAGTCAGTACAAACTTCTAAGGACCTCAATCCAAAGAAATTTTTTATATTTTAAAATCACTTTGCACTCTGAAAGATTCCACCCCTCCTCATCTCCTCAAAAATCTTTCATGGGGGCTGGGGTCGTGGTTCATTGGTAGAGCAATCGCCTAGCATGCACGAGGCACTGGGTTTGATCCTCAGCACCACATAAAAGTAAAATAAAGATACTGGGTCCACCTAAAACTAAAAAATAAACATTAAAAAAAAATCTTTCATGGAAAAAAAAAAGAAAATTTATTTTTCTTGTCCCTCTACATTTATATATGTTAGAATTTTCTAAAACACAAAATTTAAAATAAAGATATGACTTAAAAAAAATAAAAATAAAGTGTTTGCTACCAAGTTGTATCCCTTATCAGACCAGACCCAATCTTTTTTCCCTGAAGTGTTCCAAGATAGACCTTGATGTTTAAAAGAAAAATATTTGTTAAAATGGCTTGAGTATTTAGAGAAACAGAGCTTAATCCTCCCTTAGGTGTTGATGAACCCAGCCTAATTCTATTTTAAAATTGGGTGCCATCTCATCACAATGTCATGAAAAGTTCATTTCTGTTTTACTATAAATTACTGAGATTTCTAAACTTGTTTGGAATTCCTCCCCATGCTCTGAACTCACCCATGCCTGGGTCTACTTGACCAGATGACAACCCTCTCTGAAACCTCAGCAGCACCTCATAAATTCTGATGTTGGGATCTGAATTTACTCCCTACCTTGAAATATCATGGCATGTGGATCATTAATCTGCTCTCTGCCCTGGTGTTATGATTGCCAAAACCCTGTTAGCTGTAAGTTCCCAAGACACCCCCCTTTGTAATTTTTTGTGCTATATAAACCTTCTCTGAGAGCTGGGCTAATCTCTAGCCCGGTTTTGGGAGAGACCATCGCTGGTGGCCAGCTTTTCTTGTGTACACGATACAAGCTTGCTTTCATTGATTTAAAAGACCAGTGGTCTTTTCTTTGCATCGTGGTTCAACAGGTGTGTTACAAAGCTATTCAAAAAGTAACTCAATAAGGCTTGAATGGAAATATTAGTATCCAAGTCAACATTCTTCTTTAAAGAGTAATAAATGCAGATGAGTTAAAAAACCAAATAATAATAATAATAATTAAATACATAAAACAACAAAAAAAAAGACAACCCGGGAACTGGTGGTTTCAGGAAGCCTGCAGCCACCCTAAGCAACAGGTCAGTGCTTGCTACAGCAGAGTTAGTCGCACTGTCTGGCGGTTCCTAGTGTTTGGTCCTTGCCTGAAATGGTGGGAGGAGAAGAGGGCCGTGCTGTGTTACAATAGGGGCTGTGGCCAGCGCTTTGACCCCGAAAAAAATTCGGGTGATGCTTGCACATATCACCCAGGTGTTCCAGTCTTTAATGATGCATTAAAGGGTTGGACTTGCTGTAAAAGAACAACTGATTTTTCTGATTTCTTAAGCATCGTGGGCTGTACAAAAGGTAGACATAATAGCAAGAAGCCACCTGAGCCAGTCAAGCCTGAAGTCAAGACTACTGAAAAGAAAGAACTATCTGAATTGAAACTCAAATTTCAGGAGCCCATAATTCAAGCCCCTAAACCAATACAAGTGATAAAAAGGCCAAGCTCAGTGAACCAATGACATATTTGGTTTAAAATATGTCATTTAAAAAATCTGCAAAACAAGCACTTGATAAATATGTCATTAAAAAATCTGCAAAACAAGCACTTGATAAACTTAAAAAATCCCTAAAACAAGCACTTGATAAACTTAAATTATGGTCTGGGAATGAAAGAAGATAAGAAAGAAGATGACAGTGATGAAATTAAGATTGGGATCTCATGTAAAAATGGAGGGTGTCCAAAGACATATCAGGTCTACAGAGTCTAGAAGAAGTCTGTGTATATCATTCTGTATATTTTCCATGAGGGGATGAAACATTGGAGCAGTTATAGAAGGAACACCTCTGATTTTAAAGCAGTCTTAGTCTAAGAAGGCTATATGTAAAACAGGGAAACACATGTGGACTAGATAAAAATTCACTTCCAGAACTTAGTGGAGTAGAAGCTCATAGTACATCGTTAAATGTACACATTGTATTTGAAGGAGAGAAAGAATTTCATCAAAATGTCAAAGTATAGGGTGTGACTGATGTAAAACAGAGCTATGTAACTATGACTGCAATGAAGATTGAAATCAGAAAAGCTTGAGATTGAGATTGAGATGAGAAAAGCTGAACCTAAGCAGTTGGCAAGCCTTGAACTGTCTACAACCAAAAAGCAGGAAAAAAAACAGAATAAAAAGAAGATATCACAGATTGAGGTTGAGGGAGGGCTGTTGCCTCTTTCAGAATTCTGTGTAGTGAAGTGGTTGCTTGCAGCTGTAACTTTTTGTTGCTGAATCAGGCATTTCAGGGTCACATTAGGTTTTTGTTTTTAAAAGCCAAAAGTCAATTTATCTTTTTGTGTTCCATAGACTGATTATTCATATCTCCTCATTGGTAGAACCATAGTTGTGTCCCTTACTTGAAGAAGCCAGAAAATAGCTCGATGTAATTACTGTATTTCTTAGTGTATTATTATTATGTTAAACAAAGAAATAATAAGGGACTTTTTTTATATTTCTGTTATCCAATAATTAGTAAAGCAAGATGAAAATGTTAAATTTTTAACCCTTTTTTTCCCATTTTTTTTTATTGATTGTTCAAAACATTACAGAGCTCATGATATATCATCTTTCATACATTTGACTCAACTGGGTTTTGAACTCCCCAAATACATAATGCAGACTCACTTCTGTTCCATACATTTTTACATAATGGCATATTAGTGACTGTTGTATTCTGCTACCTTTCCTATCCCCTACTATCCCCCCTCCCCTCCCCTCCCCTCCCATCTTCCCTCTCCCCTCTCTACCTCCTCTGCTGTTGTTCAATTCTCTCCCCCTTTTTCCCCCTCCCCCTTGCCCCTCATAACCTCTTATAATTTTGTGTATCACTGAAGGTTTCCTACCATTTCCATATGTTTTCCCTTCTCTCTCCCTTTCTCTCCCCCCATTCGTCTTAGTTTACTGTTAGTCTTTTCCTCATAACCCTTTTTTTTTTTAATGGACTTTTTTGCTCCTATAATACCTGAAAATCTTCAAGGAAGAAATAAAGCTCTGCGGTTTTTTTTTGTTTGTTTGTGTGTGTGTGTGTGTGTGTGTGTGTGTTGTTGTTGTTGTTGTTTTGTTTTGTTTTCATGTGGGACAGTCACTTTTTCCAGGAGGAATATACTAGGTAAAGTGGGGGCAAAATATATGCACTGATCAACAAATTAGAATTTATTCACAGTTAATTTAATTTTAAAATTACATCATTACCTATATATTTGCCAAAAAATATGACTTAATAGTAAAGGAAACAAGACTGGAGAGGTATCAATTTGGTTAAAATTCAACATGTTTATAAGACTTAAGCAATAATGCTAAAAATCTTTTTCCTGATTAAAGGTCTTTGTATCATGTTATGACTAAATGGTACCTGATTTTCAGTCTAAACCCTCTTAAAACCTTCAGTTACCTATAAAAAGAAATCATCTATATCTTTACTTACTGATGGAAAAATACCTAAAGTTATATCTTAATGGTTTATGGAAATACAATAGAATATGAGAAAACTAAATACATAAACTTTGCTTTATGCCAACTATCTATTACGTGTTAAATAGAATAGCTTAATTCTTCCAGAGTCATTTTTTAAGGCTTTCAAGTAGAGCTTGACAATTTTAATTATACAATGTTGATTATATATTATATTTTATTGGTATTAAATATACATAATACATGATTTGATTATTTATGTCTAACAGACCATTAGTGAGTAGATTGCTTTTTGAGGTTTCACAGAGCTCAAGAAGGAAATTTTAAGAAATGTTATGCAGTTCTGTCATAACTCAATAAATTTGGTTATTATAGGCCTATATAGATTAGAAATGAAAGTCAAAAGGTTTTCCTTGAGTGTATTTTGGGTTAATAAAACTCTTGCACAGAAAAGTGTGCAGAAGTACTATTTTAGTTTATAAGGGGTATATGTATATCATTCTATTACTCTTAGCAAATAACTATTAGATATATTAGTTATAATAATTACTTAAAGGTCTAGCTGTGTCACAGTTCACAAAGTCCAGCACCTAGGCTTTGTTGACAATAAGAAAAATGGCAAGAAATGTTGGGCAGTAAAAGTTTGATCCAGATAGAGAATGTAATTGTTAGAGAAGTATTTAAAGTTTTGACAACTATCTTTCTGGAATTAGAAACCTGTGTTCTTTAGAGACATGAAATCTTGTTTGGAGAAAGAAGTTGATTCATAAATTTGATTCAAAGTAATTATTATTATATCTTTTGTAATGTTTCCTTCTTGAGCCTGTTTTCTCCTGCAAAATGTCTTTCATCTTTTAGGATTTAAATATTATTTAAAGCAGGTGATATATTCTAAACTCAGACTTAGTTACAAAACACTGATTTTTTTTTCTCTTTTTTGATACAACTATGTAGTCTAGTTACATTAATGACTATTTTATTTTGATTCTTATTCCTAAGAACCTCTAAATGTGTTGCCCAGGTAAAAATATAATATTAAAAATATAATATTAAACTCATAATCAATTTTTCAAAAAAGTTAATAAAAATGCTTGTTAATTAAAAAAATAAGGTAACTCAATAAAAATAGTAGACAAAAGATAGGAAAGGATTCTTCACAAAAGCAGATAAATGGTCATACTAAACACATGAAAAGGTGGTCAACATTATTAGTCATCAAGAAAATACCATAATTAAAGCACAGAGAGACACTACTTTCTACACACTCACTAGAATGGTCAAATTGAAAATACTGACAATACCAACCAAATATTGATGATTTGGAGTATGCAGAACTCTCAAATCACTGCTAGTGAAAGTATAAAACACTACTATAATCACCTTGCAGAACAGACCAATGAATACTTTTAATCCACGCAGCTCACCAAAAAATTTCCCTTTTTTCCCTATAAAAACTACTTGTCTGACCTTCTTGAATGCACCCATAGATTAGTATTGGTCCACATATTCCCATTGCAATGCTCTGTCATTCCCAAATAAATATTACTCTCTAGAGATTTCTTGCTACCTAATATGATGGTATTCGGAAGTTGTGCCTTTAAGACGTGATTAGGTCATGAGGGTAGAGCTTTCATGAATGGGATCCACTAGTGCCTTATAAAAGAGATGAAGTTCTTCACTTCTGCCATGGGAGGTTACAGCAAGAAAACAAATGTTTATAAACCAGGAAGTGGGCCCTTGACCCTGGACTTTCCAGCCTCCAGAATTAGGAGTATATTTCTATTGTTTATAAGCCACCCAGTCTATGATACAGTGTTATAGCAGCCCAAACAGATGCACAAAAAATGAAAATACACATCTATACAACAATTTGCATAGGAATACTCACAGCAGCTTTATTCATGGTGGCCAAAAATTAGAAGTAATCCAAATGTCTACCAAAGACTTTTTTTTTTTTTTTTTTGGCAGTGCTGGGGATTGAACCCAGGGCCTTATGCATGCAAGGAAAGCACTGTACCAACTGAGCTGTATCCCCAGCCCCCAATAGGCAAAGGGATAAACAAATCATGATATACCCATACAGGGGATAACTACTCAGCAACACAAAGGAATGTATACTAACACACGCAACTAAACTTTTCCAAAGAAAGCCGGACACAAATGTGTACAAATAATATAGAATTATATCAAAGTATAAAAAAGGCAAATGTAGGTGCTGAATAAACACTCATTAAAATGCAAATCATTCTGAAAAGCAAAGGACAGGGCAGCAGCCACCTTTAGCCCCTGCCACAACTGTGCAGCTATAGCTCTGTGGACTGGATGACCTCCCTGCTGCTCCTTGTGGGGCCCTGGGCCTGCACGGGCAAGCTGAGTCTGTGTAAATCCTCAGAGATCTCCAGGAATGTCTTGCCTTTGGTCTCAGGGAGGAACAATCCAGCGTAGATGGCTCCACAGATGCAGACACCGAGGAAAGGAACAAAGAGGAAGTGGGACAGGCTCTCCTATGGGTTAAAGAAACCCCAAGACCTGTTGTGTCCCTTCTCAATGGAAGGCCCATGACAAGTTATGAGAAAAGACTTGCTCCCTTGGTTCACATAAGGTCCCTCCCATTTGGCCTCAGTTCTCATGTACAGAGGCACCACTCCCTGGGGTGCTCCAGTGATAGGGACAAAACCTGAAGCAGGGCCTCCTACCCCGGGGGGAAGGGCAGGCCTACCATGACAAAGGGGAACCCAATTCCAACCAGGAAGAGCATGATCCACATCAGGGCTCCACAGACCATGTAAGCAGCAGGTCGGGCTGTCTGATCAAACAGCTCTGTGGCCAGGATTCCCGTCACTCCAGCTATAAGAGGTCAGAGGGCTATCATCCAGGGCTCTTTGCCCTGCCTCTCTGTCATCTTAGTCCCATCTGCATGGGGGCCCCTGGATGTCCTCCTCTAGTCCTCCCAGAAGCCTCAGCACAAGTGGGTCTGGGATTTGAAAATGACATTACAGTCACATCCACCATCATTCACTCAGTCACCCATTGTTCCTTCAGCAAGGCCCAAAGACCAGAGGCCCTCAGGCCCACTCACCAGGGCCGATACCAAAGCTGAGGATGAAAGCAAAGACGCAGGACATGGCCAGATAGGGCATCCAGGGGAAGGAGTTCTGCAGCAGATAAGGTGGAGTGAGGTGGAAAACAGACCTGGCCCAGCTACCACCCCTCACCCCGTCCCCCCAGCTACCTTCAGACACAGCGCAGCTGTGAAGATGCTGGCCCAGCAGGTCATCAGAGAGTATCCCCCTACCAGCAGCACCTTCCGACCCACCCTCTCAATCACCACGCACTGCAAAGGAAAGGAGCCACTCAGGAAAGTACCACACACTGGGCTCTTAGTTTGGGAACAGGCAATACCGAGGGGTCTCATGGGAAAGCTGGTGTGTGTTAAGAGGGAGGTGCAGTTTATTGCTTCAGAAGGTCACAACTTTATTAATATCCCAGAGGACCTTGGTTAATTACTCAATTTCATTTAGGGTTCTCATCTCAAAGCAATGGTGTGAATGCCCAGCCAACAGTAGGAATGCTTGCCGACTTGCTGTACTTTACCACCATGAACAGGAGTGGAAAATAGCTTAATGCAAAGTCCTAAGAGCATCAGTATCCCAAGCGTCCCTCTGGCAGGACTGGGGATAGGGATGGGCCCAAATCTAGACTCACGCTAACAAAAGTTGCAAACAGCTCACAGCTCCCAGTTCCAATGATGGCATACTGGATCTTCTCTTCAGGCACTCCTGCCTCCCGGAACACTGAGGAAGCATAGGCATACACCTAGGATTGGGCCAGCAGGAGGGGCAGCTCTGAAGCATTGGTTCCCCTAAACCTTCCATGGCTCCCACCTGCCTACAGCACAAACCCTCAGCAGACCTAGGGTGCAGGACAGGACAGGGCAGAGCCTCACCGAGTCATTCCCACAGAGCTCCATGGCACTGCCCAGCACCACAAGGCTTGTCACTTGCCTCCTCAGGCCCCGGTCCTGGAACAACTCCCATGGGCGCCGTGCCTGGCGGCCCTGGCAGGCAGCACGCTCCTCCTCCATCTCTTCCATCTCCTCTGCCACATCCTGGGTGCCCCGCAGCATCTGCAGAGCTGAGACGGAGAAGGGTGCTGCACTTCCTCTCCCTCAGGCCTTCTTTGATACTACCCAGCAGTAAACCCTTCACCCCACCCCAAAATACCTCCACCTCTCTCTCTCTCTCTCTCTCTCTCTCTCTCTCTCTCTCTCTCTCTCTCTCTCCATGTAAATCAAATACATAGAAAATTCACATCATTTTTGAGAAGACTGTATTAGCAAAAGCTCTGCCAGTTAGACAAAAAAAGACCTCAATGCCTTAACTTCCTACAGGCAGCAGCTGAGAAATTTACTCAACCACTAAAAGCAGCACACTTCCCAATACTCTCCAGAAAGTATAAAGGAAGGTGACTATCTCAGAGGGCAGAAGCAAAAACCATGGAGAACCTTTCCCAGGGGGCAGATCAAGCCAGGGAAACCTGGCAAGTGTTCCCAGGGGCATTACAGAATTGTTATGGATCAATGACTGCTTTGTGCCTTTTGGCCACCTTGTGGTTGAAATTAAACTCTTAAATTCTGGTTACCTTGTCTCACTTTGACCATTATACACTGAGTGTGGGATGGGAAGAAGACCTGTTGTTTTTTTTTTTTCTCCTGGATGAATTTATTATACACACTCTGATTTTAGCCTAGAAAGTAGAAGTGAAACAGAAACTACTTCCCTTCCAAGTTTTTACTTTTTCTGCTGGTGAACAAGATCTTGGACCATTTGCAAAATCTTGAGGTTTCTCTGAATTGGTCTAGTATCCAGTCACTGGCTTTATGGGTGTTGAGAAGCAGTTGTGGTGTGACAGTGGTAGTTTCCTGGTCCTGACTTTCTGATTCCAGGATCACAGCTATGCTTGCAGATTCATAAACTCAGCAGTTCCAGTGTTAGTTGACTGATTGGTCATCATCCTGTACACTGCAGAGCCAGTAGCTTGCCTGGATGTTCAGTTCTGTGTTTCTCTGGGAATGTTCCTGTAGCCACTACCTAGAGCCTAGTCCTCCAATCATTCTAGTTAATTTGTAAACACCATCCAATTCTCCTTATTAAATTACTCAGTGCTGAATGCAATGGATTCTATATCCTTCCTTGGACTCTTAGTGTGTCTTAGTGGAGGAGATTGGTTTGGGAACAATGAAATTGGGGAAATTATACTCCAAACTATATTTGGAGACCGGGAGTGTAGGGACCCCACAGGTGAGAGCAAATGATGGCTTCTAAGAAAAGATCAGTTGGGACATGAGAAAATCCTCTGAGATGGGTTGATGAAGGGAAAAAGCCTATGGGGTTCCCAGAAACCCTCCCTCTGACTCTGCTAATCTTGGAACTGCAAAGGAAGATGGTCTTAGGTGAATCTTTGGAATCAGTTAACAAAGGTGCTCAGTATTTTATTTATGGTCTTGTATATTCATTGTTTTGCTTCTAAATTTCTGGAAGCTTATTCTCCTAAAGTTTCTTTTATATATATTCTTAGTGTAATTATAGAGTATTGAAAAAATCTCCTTTTTTCTTCCACACATGAGAAGTAACTTGGGTGTGCTCTCTTTTCAAATTCATACACCTAACCCTGAATTCAGTAGAATAAAAATAAAATTTGCCTAGGGAAAATACAGTAATTTTTAAGACTTTAAAGGTTACAGTGATGCTTTAATACTGCCTGATACAGGGCGAGTTAGGGAAGTAATTCCTTGATTCAATTTAGCAAATACTTCTGGTTGCATTAAGCTCCCTGACTTCCCTGGCCTCTGGCGACTCCTCCTCCACTCCACCTTAGCCACCCACGCTCAGGACACACCTTGGAGCTTGTCATTACCTGGAACTGTGCTACCTCTGCATTATTTGTATCTGACACATCATTTTCGGATTACAAACTCTTACTAGCATATGGTTATGCTAGGAAGTCTATCTCAGTGAGAACATAGACATTTTCAGGTGGAAATTCCGTCAACTGTTTTAATTCAACAAGTGAACTTGTTTTAACTTACAACCTCTTCCACTTCTTTTACTCAGTTTTAGAAGTTCATCGTTTAAAAAAAAACACATCTATTTTGGGATATAATTTACATACCACACAATTCACCCTTTTAGGTCCTTTTTTCCTGAGAACATGACTCAGTGGTTTTTAATGAGTTCAGAGTTGTGCAACCATCACCACCATGAATTTTAGAACCATGAAGAAATCCCTTAGCCGTCACACTCCAGTCAGCCCTTCATGCCCCCAGCCCCAGGAAACACAAATCTCTCTCTCTACAAACTTGCCTGTTCAGGACATTTCATGAAATGGAATCATACATGTGGCTTTTTGTGACTGGCTTCTCTTACATAGCATAAGTTTTTTATTGGCGCAGACAGAATAGTGAATTTCATTGTGGCACATTTATACACGCACATGACAAACTTGCTTAGTTTCCTTCCTCAGCCCCTAACCTGCCCTTTCCTCATCCTTCCCCCATTGCCTGTCCCTACTCTATGGGTCTTCCTGCCATTTTCATGAGATTCCTTTTTCCTTTCCTTTCTCCTCTCTCACTTCCACATATCAGAGAAAACATATAGCCCTTTACTTTCTTTGTCTGGTTTACTTCACTTAAGATGATATAATTTGATTCTTCTTTATGACTGAATGAAACTCCATTGTGTATCTCTCCCACATTTTCTTTGTCCATCATCTGTTGATGAACATCTAGGCTGTTTCCATAACTTGGATATTGTGAATTGTAGCATGTTTTCAAGGTTCATACACATTGCAACATGTATCAATTACTCAATCCTTTTTATGGTTAAATAATATTCCAATGTATGAATATGCACATTTTATTGATCTATTCATTAATTGATGGATGCTTTATTTGCATCTACCTTTTGGCTATTATGAATAATGCTACTACAAATATTCAAATACAAAGTTTTTTTGGGGGGGGCGGGGGGCATAGGTTTCATTTCCCTTGGGTTGTATGGCTGGGTTATATGGTAACTCTCTATTTAAATCATTTGAGGAACTCTCAGATTGTTTTCCTAAATTATCACACCATTTTACATTAAGGGTTCCAATTTCTTTATGTTCTTGCCAACACTGGTTTCTATGTGACTTTTTAAATTACTGCCATCATAATGGATGTGAAATTGCATCTCATGATTTTAATTTGCATTTCTCTGGTGAATAATGATGTTGAGCTTTTGGTGCTGGGAATTGAACTCAGGGCTTTGTGTATGCAAGGTAAGCACTCTACCAACTGTGCTAACTCCCCAGCCCCAATGTTGAGCATTTTTTCATGCTCGTATCAGCCACTGGTATATCTTCTAAATAAAAATGTCTTTTCAGATCCTTTGCCACTTGAAAATTGGTTATCTTTTTGTTGCTGAGCTATGAGTTCTTTACATATTCTAGATACAACTCATTTTCCAGTTAAATGATTTGAAAAAAATTTTCTCCCATTCCACAAGTTGCCTTTTACTTTCTTTTTCTTTTGGGAGGGATACCAGGGATTGAACTCAGGGACACTCAACCACTGAGCCACATCCCCAGCTCTATTTTGTATTTTATTTAGAGACAGGGTCTCACTGAGTTGCTTAGCGCCTCACTGTTGCTGAGGCTGACTTTGAACTCACGATCCTCCTGTCTCATCCTCCTGTCTCAGCCTCCCTAGCCCCTGAGATTACAAGTGTGTGCCACCGCACCCGACGCCTTTTTATTTTCTTATCTTCTTGAAGCATGACAGTTTTTTTTTTAGTTCTTGATATCTACTTATCTATATTTTTAATTGTCGACCATACTTTCGTTGTCATATTGAAAAAACGATTGCTGAATCCAAAGCCCATACATTTATGTCTGTTTCTTCTAAGAAGTTTATAGTTTTAAATTTAGAAGACCTGCTTTTTAAAAACCATGGTATCTGGATGGAAAAAAGGCACATAGCCAGAAGCAGTGATCACACCTGTAACTCCAGCTACAGGGAAGCTCAGGCAGGAGGACTGAAATTTGAGGCCCACCTAGGCAACTTAGGATGAACCGATCTCAAAAAAATAATAAAAGCTGGGCATGGTAGAAACCTCTAATTACAAGGACTCAGGAGACTGAAGCAGGAGGATTGCCAGTTTGAGGTCGGCCTGGGCAATTTAACCAGGTTCTGTTTCAAAATAAATAAAATGGTTTAGAATGTAGCTTTCAAGGCTGAGAGTGCTTGCCCAGCATGTGCAAGGCCCTCAATTCAATACCCAGCACTAAGGAAAAAAAAAAGGTACATATAATTCAATGCGATCCTAAGATCTGGTACTTCTTCTCTGGGCTCAGTGACGCAAGCCTGTAATTCCAGTGGCTCAGGAGGCTAAGATAGGAGGATCACAAGTTCAAAGCCAGACTCAACAACATAAGTGAGGCTCTAAGCAACTTAGCAGGACCCTGTCTCAAAAAAGTAAAATAAAAAAAGAGCTGGGAGGCTGGGGTTGTAGCTCAGTGGTAGAGCACTTGCCTCACACGTGTGAGGCACTGGGTTCAATCCTCAGTGTCACGTATAAATAAATAAACAAATAAATAAAGATATTGGGTCCATCTACCTAAAAAAAATTATTTTAAAAACGGCGGTGGGGGGCGGGTGGGTGGGCTGGGGATGTTACTTATTTGTCACACATCTCTGGGTTCAATCCATGGTCCAAAAAAAAGGATCTGGGACTTCAAAACTGATGTCATGACTGAGACTTTGGGGGATCCTGAGATGGGACTGAACATATTTTGCAGAGAGGAGGGATATACATAATAATTGTGACCATGGACAGGCATGGCACTATGCCTATTACTTGATGAGTTCAGGAGTTTGAGACTAGCTTTAGAACATACAGAGACCCCCATCTCAAAAGAAAAAAGAAAAATGTGGTCATGATGGCTAATCAATAAGAATACATTCCTGGGCCCTGGTCTTCATCCCTCCTTAAACCCCACTCTTTGCCATGGGAGAGCACGTCACTGATTTTCCCATTCTGAGGCTTTGGATTCACCAGCATGTGAATGGGACATTAATGGGTATGGGGTTGAGGGATGAAGGTTTTGAAAGTACTTGTGCAACTGTTTTGCTTTCTTGTGCCTCTGCCACCACCACACTAAGAACATCCCTGAGTTCATTAGTACCAAGAGTTTGAGAAGAAGGACAAATATACAGAACGGAAGCAGCCCAGCTCAGACCAGACTTGACCAATTCCTGGCCCAGCTGAGATCAGCAGAGTTGTGCTGCCAAAGGAATAAATGAGTAAAAGATGTGATAAATGATTGTTGTTTTAAGCCAGAGATTTTGCAATTGTTCCTTGACCATATTTATTATAGTTAACTGACATAACAATCATCACCCAGTTGGCATTGGGCAGGTGAGGTCTTGCATAAGTGTCTCTCGTGTGTGTGTGTGTGTGTGTGTGTGTGTGTGTGTGTGTGTGTGCATGTGTATTTTTATGTTCACCTGGATTTCCTGGATGACAAAGGTGGTCTGACCCATCCTATTACCCTATAATTTAGGATATCCCTTTGACAAAGAATTTTGAAGGCATATGTGAATAGATCATGAAGTTGAGACACAAAGAAAAGAGCTTTTCCCTACTAAATAGAACCCAAAAGAAGAGGACCTGTACTGGTGAGATGCATCCTTGGAACAAATATAGTCCAGAGGCCCAAGGGCAGGGACTCACCGGCTAGGCAGGCCTCTGTGTCTCCACAGTCAATGAGGAGGTAGCGTGGGCTCTCAGGAAGCAGGGGCAATGAGACGAGCTGGAGTACCCCAGGCACCAGGCAACTGGCCAGCAGAAGGGGCCATACCTGTGGTCCACCCATCAGCTCCCTAGGAAGGCAGAGGACAGGACAGAACAGTTGTCTCCTCACCTTCCCCCTTGACCCCTGCCTGCCTTACTAACCTGCTTGCAGAGGGTCATGTTGGCCTGTGACTCTTTCTATCTAGCTTTGAGTTTGGACATCAAGATCCTTCCAAACCAGGTAGGAACTGAGAGAGGGAAGGGCCCCTGCCCCACCTTATCCCTAGCAATTTTTTTCCCTGGGGATCCAAGCTCTGCATTTTCCTTTTTTTTTTTTTTTTTTCCTATGATGGCCAGAACAAGTTCCTCTCCAAAAGCCCAAATCTTCACCCTCCCTGCTTTCAAGAACTGTTCTTTGCTCCCTACCCTGGAGAAGATGGGAGAAGGTGATTCATACCAAAGTTTGGCTGATTGAAAAGCTCTTTTTTTTATATTAGACACGTGGCTGTGAACAGGGTTTTGATGCCCTCATGCATAGAAGCAATGCTTTAATCAAATGGTGGGGAGGGGAGAAATCTGGGTGAAGACAGATTTTTACTGGCGTCCCTGAAAGCAGAAGGGGCCATAAATGCATAGGGGGAGGGGTACTCACCTCAATCCGACCACCTGTCCCATCACGATTCCCAGGGCTGTGAAGATGGCTGAGGTCATGGCCACTGCTCCTCGGAGTTCACTGGGAGCACTCTCCCCCAGGTACATAGGCTGAACGTTCATGCTCACGCCTGGACATGCGCATAGCAAGGGTGCTCAGCCACAAAGAGGGTCCTTGTGAGGCCTGCATGTCTTTCTTGCCTCTTGTCTGCTGGGCTGTGACTCAGTGGGCCATTCCCTCACCCCCCACACTCTGAGAGGTTCCACTTCACCTTCTATAGGGATGATAGATCCCAGCTCAACGCCTCAGGATTCCTGGGAGAGAAGTCATCTTTCCCAGATAGGCTCTCCCCATCCCTTGGTTCCTCATCACAATCCCACATATTCATGGGATCTTTCTAGGTATTCAAGTCTCTGCAACAGTTTGAACGTTGAATGTCCCCCAAAGGCCCATGTGTTAAAGGTTTGGTCTCCAGGTGCTTGCTCTTGGGAGATACTGTGGACCTTTATGAGGTGGGGCCTTATGAGAGGTCCTTAGGTCATTGGGGGCTTGATCTTTTTTTTTTTTTTTTGTACTGGGGATTGAACTCAGAGACACTCGACCACTGAGACACATCCGCAGCCCTATTTTGTATTTTATTTAGAGACAGGGTCTCCCTGAGTTGCTTAGCTCCTCCCCACTGCTGAGGCTGGCTTTGAACTTGTGATCCTCCTGCCTCAGCCTCCCCAGCAGCTAGGATTACAGGCATGCGCCACCACACCTGGCTTGGAGGCAAGATCTTAAAGGAGATTGTGGGACCTCAGTCTCCTACTCTTCTTCTTTGCTTCCTGGCTCATGAGATGAATGATTTATTCCTACACATACTCCCACCATAATATGTTGTCATCACCAGAGGACTAAAACAAAAGTGCCACTCCAATGTTGGCGTGGAGCCGGGCATGGTGGTGCACCTCTATAATCCAAAGCAACTGAGAAGGCTGAGACAGGAGGACTGCAAGGTCAAGGCCAGCCTCAGCAACTTAGTGAGGCTCTCAACTTAGTGAAACCCTGACTCAAAATAAAATATAAAAAAGGCTGAGGATGTAGTTCAGTGGTGAAGCACTTCTGGGTTCAATCCCCAGTACCAAAACAAAACAGAACAAAACAAAACAATGTTAGACTAGAACCTCCAAAACCAGAGCCAAAAATAAATCTTTTCTCTTCATAAGTTAATAGCCTCAGGTATTTCATTATAGTGATGGAAAGTTGGTATACAGTCTCTCAAGTGCTGGGGGTGGAAGGAAAAGGGAAGGGACCATGTTCTGGATGCCTTCCAGCTTTCCAGGTTCTCATTTCAATGCTTTACATTGACCACTACAGATGTAGGTCCTCACCTCATTCCAGTTCCCCCATGGACACATCTGGCACCTATACAGCCAATGGGAAAACAAAACTGGACAGTGCCCTTGCTGCCCATTCATTCATTACAAATGCCAAAAGCTAGGAGGCCATATTAGGATATCATATACCTGGGAAACCTCCACCCCACTCTCTGACCTGGGGTCAGGAAACATCTCCCATCAGTGTCAGCCCCTTTCTCATGGGTGATGAGAATTCAGAGGAAGGCAATTGCTCTGATTGTCAAGGAGTCTCAGGGCTACCTCTGCTCTTCCTTCCAACATTTGAGGAGGGATTCCTTCTTTTTTGGATATATTCAGGGAAAAATGACAAAGTCTGACCTAGTTCCTTTCCCCTGGAGTGTGGGTTGTTCTTAGAGATTCACTTTCAATGAATAGAATGTGGGAAAACTGGTGGTGCATGACTTCTGAAAGGGGGACACAAAGAGCACTAAAAATTCCTTTTCATCCACCCCCACCCCCACCTCTCTCTCCACTCACTCTGGAGAATACCAGCTTCCATGTTTCATGAGGATATTCAAGGAACACTACAGAGAGACCCACAGGGCGAGGAGCTGGAGCCTCCTGCCAGTGGCCTATGAGGGAACCATCTCGGAAAAGATTATCCAGCCCCTTCAGGTGGTAGCAGTTGTAACTGACAGCTGAGCATGACCTAATGAGAGACCTCAAGCTGGAGCTACCCTGCTAAGGCATTTCCAGGCTCTTGACCCACAGAAACTGGTATTATAAATATGGTTACGGGCTGAGGCTACAGTTCAGTGGTAGAAAACTTACTTAGCATGCTCAAGGCCCTGAGTTGCATCCCCGGCAGTGCACGCACACACATAAACCATGTTGGTTGTTTTAAGCCACTAAGTTTGGGGGTAATTTGTTTCACAGGAATGGGTAACTAATAAGGACATCAATATCTGGCTGTATAAAAGTAGAGAATCAAGTTGTAACTTAATTGTAATCCCTAAAAGCTTATGTATATGTACTAAAACTTCTTCTCCCTCACATATCAAGCCTCAGAAACTCAGGAGTTCCTAAGATGCTATCCTTTCCCCACAGAAAAGGGGATATATAACATATCTGCCCCAGATAAGGGGAAGAGAATGTTAGAGAAGTAATCCTATGTCCCTTTATGCCTTGGCTGCCAGGAAACTCAGGTTTAGAGTGTTGGTAGTGCAAGTTTAAGGATGTTTTCCCCATTCCTGCAACTTCTTCATTTTTATACATCTACTGTAAATATCTAGTTATTCAAATCTTTTAAGATAAACCATATTTAATTATTTTGCAAAACAGGTAGGTGTGAATGAAAATATGTCAGTGAATAAAAGGAACAAAAGAAGGAAATAAAGGAACTAATGAATGAATAGGAATAGACAGGCAGGATGAGATGCCCCCATACCTGCACTGACTCCCATGAGTAATCTTCCCAGCATGATCATCTCAAAGGAGCCTGCTTTGTGGCTGAAGCCAAATAGTAACGCTGCAGCCACCACAAAGATGTTATTCACCAGGAGCGACTTCTTCCTTGGGGAAAGTGGGACACGGGAAAAAGACACTTTGGTTTGGTTCAGAGGGACCCTTCTTTTCCTTTCTGTATCACCCCTAGTCTTGATCAGTCACAGACCTGTGTGTGTGTGCATGTGAGTATGCATGTGTGAGTGCTGTCAATGAGAATAAATTACATAAATTGAAATAAGCAGTAGCCATTGCGTCTTGGCTCACTTGTGGAATGCCTTGAAATGCACACTCTCACACTCCTCCCCCAACACCCCCCTCCAAATTACTCTCCTTTCTGCTCGCACAGCAGCATGAAATGACAAGAGTTTATATTTTATGGCTTTTGCTTTTTAGAATAAGCATTGCTTTCCCCAAACTCCTTTGTAAAATGAAGGAACTCATATATCATTTCTTAGGCTTAATGAAAACCCTAGAAGAAACCAGGCATGAGGGCTCATGTCTATATAGTCAGCAACTTGGTAGGCTGAGGCAAGAGGATAGCAAATTTGAGGTCAGCCTCAGCAACTTAGTGAGATCCTCTTTTAAAAATATACAAAGGGCCAGGAATTTCAGCAGCTCTGGAGGCTGAGGCAGGAGGATTGTGAGTTCAAAGCCAGCCTCAGCAATTTAGTGAGGCCCTAAGCAAGTCAGTGAGACCCTGGCTCAAAATAAAATTTTAAAAAGGGCTGGGGATGTGGCTCAGTGGTTAAGCGCTCCTAGGTTCAATCCCTGGTACCAAAAGTGGGGGGGGGGGGGCGGGGAGCAGGGATGCAGCTTGATGGTAAAGCATCCCTGGGTTTAATCTCCAGTACCAAAACAAAAAACAGACTTTGCCCTGTGAATGCATTTTTTTTTCCATTTCAATACACAGATAATGCCAGAAACACTTTGCTTTCACCTGGCATGGACAGCAATACACCTCAACCAAACTGCCTTAATGATACAACAGTTCTATGCTGTGGACCACAATTATTCCATGGAACATCCTGCTGGCCCACTACTTTGATGAGTTCACACTGAAAGGACCTGGAGAAGAGGAAGCAGCAAGTAGCCTATATGTCTTGGTAAGTAAGGTATGACATAGAGTGAAAGAGTACAAATGAGGGTCAAGTAAGTAATTCATGTTTTAAAGAACTCTTATTACAATATATTATTTTAGGGGGCTGGGGATCTGGCTCAAGCGGTAGCGGGCTCGCCTGGCATGCGTGCGGCCCGGGTTCGATCCTCAGCACCACATACAAACAAAGATGTTGTGACTGCTGAAAACTAAAAAAAATAAATATTAAAAACTCTCTCTCTCTCAAAAAATATTATTTTAATATATTATTCTAATTGTTCAATGTTTTATTAGTTTTTATTGTTAATCCCTTATTATGCCTAACTTGTAAGTTAAAATTTATCATAGGTATGTGTATACAGGAAAAAATATAGTAAGTATAAGGTTTGGCACTCTTGGTGGTTTCAGGCATCCACTGGGTCTTAGAACATATCCCCCACAGATAAGGGGAAAATATTGTCCTTAAATTTACCATAAAGTACAGAATATCAAAAGGGCCTAAGTAACTGCAGGGCTGGTAGAAGAATGGAGATTCCATAAAACTCCCACACTCAGGAAGAATACCTTTATTACATTGCTCCTGGTGGCTGTGACAAAACAACGCTTCTAATGTTCAAAACAATGCATCTGTAATCACACAAGGAAGAGTGAATACAGATGCTGGCGTATATGGCATGTTAGGTGGGGTCACTTTTAGACTACATGTATGGGAGAAAGGGTCCGTATAGTCTGGTAGCTAGCAAAGGGGTGAACTGTGGTAGCCACTTGTGTTCTGTCTGGATTTGCCTCTTTCCCACTCCTTCATAAATGTAGTCATGTCACCCAAGAACAACTTGTCTTCCCAGATTCTGGATCTTGAATGAAGATACTGTAGATAGAATGATAGAGCTGAGCGTGCTGAAGGCATCCTCCCTAAAGGAAATTCCAAAGCTTTGGCTGCTGAGACCCTTGGCACCACCTGGACTTATGCCCTTCTTGAGGCCTGGCTTTTTCTTTTCTCTTTTCTTTTTTTTGTACCAGGGATTGAATGCGGGGCCTTAACCACTGAGCCACATCCTCAGCCCTTTTAAAAATCCTTTATTTAGAGACAGGGCCTCATTGAGTTACTGAGGCTGGCTTTGAACTCACAAAACCCCTGCCTCAGCCTCCTAAGCCCCTGGGATGAGAGGCATGTGCCACCACCTGTGGCTAAGGCCTGGCTTTTAAACACTTCTTTTCCTCCTTGTGAGCTGCCTCAATATCCATCCAGTTCTTACAATTTTTGATCATGTGAGCTAGAGTCAGTTTTTGTTGTTTGCAACCCAGGAAATGCATCAGATACATAGGGGGAGAGCAAAGCCTGGAAAATACTTGCTTAAGATCAAATTGCACATATTGGCAGACATGGAACTAGAAACCAGGAATCTTCCCTCCACCACTGCACAGAACTCCTTTCTCTACCAAATTTCCTTGAAAATGTGACTCTCAATGTAAAAACACAGCTGGAATGAGAGACTAGGTGAGGAGTTGATCTGGGCCTGGAGGGTGCTGGGCATTGTCCTTTCACATTCCTCAACCTACAGATTGGGATGCCCCTCATTAAAGGATACTGGGTGAGGGGGTGCTACACAGAAATCACTTACCTTCCCAGCTTAATGGCCATGGGTCCTGCAAGCAGGGCTCCAAAAAGTCCCCCCATGGGGAAAAGAGACACAATGAGGGACCATACAAGCAGAACCATGTGGTCAGGCAGTGGTTTTCCAGTGCGTGCTTGCCATGTTTCATTGGTGAATTTCTGAATATGCTGTGAAAAGAGATGGCAGTCAGCCTCCTGGGGATGACAGGGATGCTGGTACTGGACAGGACAGGCCTTCTCCTCCACAAGGCTCTGTGATTCTGTAATCCAGTCATCAAGTCTCTTGAGCTCTCCATGGTGTAGGAAAAAAAAAAAAGAAAGAAAACTCCTAGCACTGGATAGTCTCTGTCTGCCCCTTTATAGAATCACACTATTTTTCTATACTCACCAAATACTTCTGATAGCAAATATGTGGAACTTGTCTACCGTAAGCAATTCTCCAACTCTCTGGACACCAGCTAGATGTACTATAATGTAGTCCAAAACTGAAACTTTATACCTGAAATTTAGCATCAAATTCTATAAGTCAAAGGGATCAGTCCCACAAGACTGTCTCCATTTCAAATGAAAATTGTAAGTCCAATTACAATTGTATCCTGACTGACCACCTACAAATTGGGCATTCTTATGACCTTGTCCTTGAGTTTAATAATTTGCTATAATAGCTCACAAAGCTCAGAAAGTCACTTCCTTATGTTTACTGGTATATTATAAGAGAATAACTCAGGAACACCCAGATGGAAGAGAAACAGAGGACAAGGTCCTAAAGGTGGTGGTGCTCAGATCTTTCATGCCCTCTCTGGGCACACTACCTTCCCAACATCTCAGTATATTCATAAACCTGTATGAACATCAAATCTCATTGTTCAACAGTTTTTATAAGAGCTTAGTCTGTGGCCCTTCTCTCCTTCCCAGAGGTCAGCAGGTGGGTCTAGAAGCTGACTCTAATCACTTGGCCTTTCTGATGATCAGCTCTATTCTAAGGCCATCTAGGGCCTAGTCCTAAATCACCTCATGACTATAAACTTATGTTGGGGGCTCATTCCAAATAATAAAAGATACTCCTATCATTCAGAAAAATTCCAAGGGTTATAGGAGCTCTGAGCCAGGAACCAGAGTCAAAGACCAAATATGGTTCTAATTAAACTATATCCTTCAAGCCCGCTATGCCCTACTTCTACCCTGATTTTGCCCCAGGAAGCCACCTGTACAGCCCACATCACTCGGCTGCCTCCCTGACTGGCTTTCTGTTGGACTTGGCCAATGATGAGCACCAGCAGGACCTTAGAAGTGGCCGGAGAGGGATGCAGGAGTTCCCTCTGTTCTATCCTTGTGAGGTCACTGCAGATTGGCTGCAACCCTATGAAGATTGAGGGATGACTGTACACTATTAAATACACGTTACTTTGCTCATTAAGTCTTGGAATTGGGCCCAGAGAGGTGAAACATTTTGCCCATGTCCTCAGCCACAGGTCAAGATTACACCCAGGATGTTCAGACTCCACTAAGCCCCGCCCTCCAAAGCTGCCACTTCAGGTGAGCGAATGGAAGCCCCATGGTTAGGAAAGCCTGTGTATGGGGAAAACCTGGACACCCTTCGGTTGGCTAGGGATGAAATATTAGTCTTAATCATCTCCTCCTCCATCATGAGGACATGAAGGAGAACAATGGGTTCAGTTATTGAGCCAGCTCTTTCCCCTACCCTGGCCAGCTAAGGTAACGACTGACAGCCTGGACTTGCCACATTCATCTGCTATCCAGGGGAGCTGGAACCAGAGCCAGTCTCCCCAACCTTGGCTCTAACCTTTCAAAAGTGGCCAATGACAAAGATTGGACTTCTGTGTTCATTGCTGCATTATCCAATACTAGCAAGAATCTTGTGTCAAAGGACAAACTGCAACAATTTAGTTGATCTAATTGGTCTTATTTTCTACCTTAGAATCAGGCAACACTTCATTCCACAAAATAGAATAAGTGTTTTCATGGTCCAAGCCAAGAAGGTTGGTTTTACAAAGTGCTTGAAGAAAGCAAAAACAAAAACAAAAAGCAAATCAGTCATTTCAAAGTTATTTTTCTTGTAAGGTGGAGACTGGAAGACAGAACAATAGGAAACTGATTATTTAGCTTCATTTTTTTTTTCAGATTACTTCTTTGTAAGGATAAAAGCAGTGAAATCTTCATTATCATGTGTATTAAAACTGACCTGTTTGGGAAATTTGACTGTTTTCTAATTCTCATCTCATAAGGTCAAATAAACAGCTGTTATGGTATTGATTTTAAACTGTTCCCCAAGCTAAACACGGTGGCACGTGCCTCTAATCCTAGCGGCTTGGGAGGTTGAGGTAGGAAGAATGCAAGTTCAAAGCCAGCCTCAGAAATTTAGTGAGACCCAAAGCAACTTAGTGAGACCCTGTCTCAAAGAATAAAAAGAGATGGGGTTGTGGCTCAGTGGTTAAGTGCCTCTGGGTTCAATCCCTGGTATCAAAAAAATAAAGTCCCCCAAGGAGTTCGGTGTTAGGTAATATAGCAATGTCAGAAGTGAAAAGATTGGATTGTGAAAGTTATAATCTTATCAGTGGGTGAATGCATTTGATGGATTAATAATTTGGGTTTTTTATGGATTAGTAATTTGAAAGGACTACTATAGGGTAACTATAGGGGTAAATAGCTGAAAGAAGTAGGTTACTGGGAGTGTGCACTTGGGATTATATCTTATCCCTGGCTCCTCTTTCTCTCTGCTTTCCAACCGCCATGAGTCAGCTGGGCGTGGTGGAGAAGTGGCTTGGGAGGCCAAGTGCAGGCCCCACTTCCAAGAGCTGAGAAGCTTTTCTCCTGCCATAATGTTCTGCCTTGCTTCAGGCCCAGAGCAATGGAATCCACTGACCATAAACTGCACCTCTGAAACTGTGAACCCAAAATAAACTTTTCCTTTTTGTCACAGTGACAAAAAGCTGACTAACATAACAGTTTAGTTCATTGTGATGATATGGAACTTTTAGTGACTCCATTTTGATTTTTAGCTTAGTCTGTTGGAGCCCAATCCAAAACAAAGCATAATCCAAAACAAAGTCCTTCTGTACTTTTTATTTAACATCTTATAAGTTGGTTTAGGTAGAATCTCCTGTAGTCCATAGTGGATCACCCTTGATGATTGATGAGGTATACATCCTCTAACACACCCCACCTGCCTTCCACAAAAATCCAGTTAGATTGGTTTAGCCAGAATTGGCCCTTATCCCTGATGTTTCCTCTAGTCATTTGTCATCCACTGACTCCAACACTACTCCTTGGCTAGAAATTCCCACTTGCCTTTGCTCTATTCAGAATTGAACCCAATCTCTCTCCTCCACTGCAGGACCCCATGAGTGGTCCCTATACTTATTGCCATGGCTTCCCATCAATAAATTCTTTCTTACTGTGGTTTAACAAGTGTCATTGATTCTTTTTTTTCTTTAACAAAATAGTATATTTTCTTTAACATCATTCAGCAGATTAAGTGGAGCCTCCAAGCCCAAGAAAGTCTCATTTTTGAGGGATGGTGCTGTCCCACAGGAGAAAAGATCTGATCCTGTCCTGCCATGAAGAGATTGCTCCCCAATATGTGAATCTGCACTTAAGTGGGCACTAAAATGCTTGTTGAATGAAATTTATAAACCAATGTAGCCAGTTCAGACCTCTTGAAACCTTTAATTTTATCCTTTCTTTAAGGGGCTGGGCTGTTATCATTTTGTCTGCCCTGAATACTCACGTTTTCTGCTAATAAATTGTCCTTCAGAGGAAGTTTTCTTCACTGATCAATTATAGCTCCTTCTGCCTCCATAAACAGGATCACCTGCTGGGCATGGTGGCATAAGCCTGTAATCCCAGCAACTCAGGAGGCTGAGAGGCAGAAGGATCACTAGTTCAATGCCAGCCTCAGCAAAATTGAGGTGCTAAGCAACTCAGTGAGACCCTGTCTCTAATTAAAATATAAAATAGGGTTGGGGAAGTGGCTCAGAGATCAAGTGCCCCTAAGTTTAATCCCTGGTACTCCCCCCCCAAAAAAAAAATGTTCAAATGATTACCAGACTCAGACCTAGGCAATTTGAAAATGCCACCCTCCTGACCACATGATTAGTCTAGGGGGTAAGCATGTGACCAAAATGATTCAACTGGACTCTTCCCAGACCTTTCAACTGCTGGGGAGGGGGAATAGTTCTCAGCTGGTAGGAAGTGAATCTGGTGATGGTTGCATTCTTGCCCACTGGGAAGAGAACAAGGCCAGGCAGGAGCAACAGAATCACAGTTTTGTCTTAGGTTCTGGTCCCTGTAGCTTTTCCCTCCTATCTGGGTGAAGCCCCACATGGTTCCCATCTCTGTGACCAGAACTTGTCCTTCACACTCAAGCAATTTAGAGGTGAACTTCTTTTACTGGGGCTGCAAAATTCATCTTTTCTCATAGGAACTAACTGAACATTAAAATGGGCCCATATAGTGTAAAATGCTGGGACTCAAACATGGAGCAAGAGAGAAGAGAGTGCTTCCCAGTGGAAGGAAGCTTATAGAAGGGGCTGTGTCATGGACATTTGGGAAACTACATTTAACATGCTTTGTTATCAAGGTTGAAAGTGGATGACAGAGGGAGAGGTTTTGATCCCATGAGGCCTTGAACTTCAGGTGGATTAATCTGTCCTGTCCTATGAGCACTGGGGAGAATCACTGAATGTTTCTGGGCAGGGGAATGAGTTGACAAACTTAGAGGAGCTCAAAAAAGGAAAAAGCTGAGTGGGTACAGTAGCATATGCCTGTATTTCTAGCTACCCAGGAAGCTGAGGCAGGAGGAGAATACAGAATGGAGTCAAGCCTTGGCAATAAAGCCAGATCCCAGAGAAAAGGAAGGAAGGAAGGAAGGAAAGAAGAAAGGGAGGGAGGAAGGGAGGGAGGGAAAGAAAGAACAGGAAAGGGGAGGAGAAGGAAGAAGAATGAGCAAAAGAATGAGAAAAGTGAGGAGGGAAGGAAAGAAGGGGAGGAGAAGAAAGGAATAGAAGGAGGAGGAGAAAAATGAGGAAGAGAAAGAAGGCAGAGGGGTGGAAGGAGGGAGAGGGGGACAGGAAGGCTGTGGAATGCAGGGAGGCCAATGAGGAGGCTGCACTAGAATTGGGGTTGTGGCAGAATCATGGAAAGAAATATCTGGATTCTAGAGGTAGTTAGGATGGGCTTGGTGTCCAAGAGTGGAAGGGAAGTGTCAAGGATAATCCCCACATCAATAGGTATTAGGTGATTCAGTTCAGAGACTCAGGAGGACATTAGTTTTGGGGAGGATGCAAAGAGCTCTGTGTAAAGCTGCAGAAATCTGTGGGACATCCCAGTGGAAAAGAAGAGATGGGAAGAGGCACTACTAAGTGAGTGCTGAGCTAAAGTCCCATAGTGGACAGCTCTCCACCCTGACCCAGTACCCACTCAGACCTTAACAATGGGCACAGAAGGTACCTACCAAGGTTGGAGCATTGATAATGGAAAGGTTGTAGCCAAACTGAAAAGTTCCACCAATGCCAGCTGCACAGATGACCAGGAACAGGACCCTACCCTGAATCAGAGGAGATAAGGGAAGACACAAAATGACCAAAGATGACCTCATCCTCCCTCCCTGGGCCAGACCTACCAATCACAGCTTGGCCATTGATTTGAGCCAGGCAAATGAGAAACCTGAGAGAGGAGTTCCCTAGGTCACATGGCGAGCAGGTAGCAGGGGAAATCAAGCTTTTTGCTCGGAGTCCCGGAGGTAACTCCACCTCACCCCTCCTTCCCTCAGCCAGCATTTTCTTGAGATGGAAAGCAGTTCGCAGCCTCTTTGTTGGACTTCCCCTAGGCATGTCTGTTGTGGTTATGAAGACAATCCCCTGAGCTGGGGACCCAGTGGAGTGAAGCTCTGTCTCTAACTGGACAGCAGCCCCTGAGTCCCAATGATTCCCCCCGCCCCCCAAAAAAAAACATTCTCCAATGGAGTGACTGGGCCCCAGGAACCTGAGCTAAGCTTCCTCTTATCACTCACCAGCCTGTTTTGCAATGAAGCTAAAAGAAAGTGGCCATGTAGTCCTACATGTGAGGGAATTTGCAGGGTAAATGAAGCAATAGACAAGTAGCCATATATGGTGGAGGCATCTAGGTTCCAGAGCCAGCTCTTCCCTGACTCCCTTGTACTCTTGGAGTCACTTCCTTGCCTGTACCTAAAGATAATACCTAACTCCAGGCTGGATGCATGTGTGCCAGGACAGAAAGGACAGCTTTTCATATTAGCACAACTCCCTTAGAGAAGGTGGGAGGATTTCCCAAGACACCCAGTCAAGAGGACTCGGGACCTTGATGTTCCATTCCATGTCATTGGTATTTTTTGAGAAATTCACAATATCATTTCCATTTTTCCTTTTATGATTTCCTAATTACCAAATGACATGATCAGGGTTGGGGGTATAGTTCAGTGGTAGAGAGCTTGCCTAGCATGCAGAAGACCTTGAGTTCTACTCTCACTACTGCAAAAGAGAAAAACAAAAAAGACATGCTCATTAAGATTTTTGAAAATGTAGTTATACCAAAGTTCTTCACTCCCCTAAAAGCACACGATGAACTGCTTCCCTCAGATATTTTCCTAGACATTCACGAAGTAGTTGATCTTATAAAAATAAAATTATTAACCTTTTCCCCCCAAATATCACACTGCTTTTCTTGTTCTGGCAAATTGTCCTACAGATTTACAGTAATACAAGTCAAAATCATTGGGACTCATGTTTTTTGTTGCTTTTGAATACTTAAATACAAATTTTATGACAGAAGAATATATAGCTAAAGGTTTTGTGTAGAATTTCCAGAATCTACAATCTATTTTTTATTATCAAGTGCTTGCTCCAATGAGGAAGGATACTGGGGGACAGATAGAATCAGAGAAAAGACAGAAGTACATTCACCATTCTTTGACATACTGTGCTAAGGGATGGAGATGTACTAGAAGAGGCTTTGGAGGACAGGATTCTGCAAAAGACCTTGCCAAGGTTTGGAAGACAGGTCAATGAAGAGGGACAGTGACGCGGGAAACAGTCACAGGAGTGAGTTGCCAGGGCTGCCTTCTTTAGAAGGCTACTGCCTCTTGGGGTCTGTCTGGCCCACATAAGGAGCAAGGACCCTGGGAGCAATACAATCATGAAAGGGTTGCTAGACTGGGATGTCCCACAGACCATCCCTGGGCATGAATACCTGCTTATGTTCCTTTGACCTAGCACCTAACTCCACTGTACATACATCCACAAAAGTTTTGTACAAATAAACACCTTCGTTAAGCCTTCAAGGAGGACTGCTCCTGTATTGTTACTTGCAGGTCCCTAGTCCCTCATCAGAAACGACTGGTCCGGGCAAGTTTTGGAATTTGGAGCTTTCCAAATAGCTGAAGGGCACGAAACTCAGAGAAATGCAGAACCTGCGAGTTGCTCGGTGCCAGGGAAACTTCAGCCGCCAGCCGCACACAGCAGGTAAACCTGCGAGCCGAGAGAGGGCGGCCCAGCAGTTCCATAGAGTGAATTGACAGCGCACGCGCAATTGGCTTCTGAGCCCGGCACAGTAATAAAAGCAGAAGCGGATGCGCAAGCGCAGTGGGAGACAAGGGGGGGGCCCCTTTATTCCTTTAAAGGAATAAAGGTCTGGCGCAAGGCAAGCTAGGGTATGCCCTGGAGACTCAGGTGCAGGCCCACGGGGCGCAGAGACGCTGAGGTGGCGGCAAGGGATTCTGGAGTCCCGGATGTTAAGGGATATGGGGGCATCTGGAAGAGTGGCTCACCTGAGTTCGAGGCCGTACAGGCCGCTCTGGTTCTTGCGTCATCGCTGCACTTCCGCACCGCTGAGGCTGGAAAGCCACTCAGCTCACTCCTTACTTCGCCGAGTCCAGAGGACGTCTCTGTAGACCACAAGGGAACTCTGGGCTAGGGTCGTCCCAGCCAACCCCTTAAATCCGACCCCTCACAGGTCCCTACAGCGCTCCTGAGTTCTCCGAGTCTCGGCGGCTTCCTCGCTCGCCTTCTGATCCCCCGCTGCCGCCCTTGGTATATCTCTCCGCCAGGCCTCCGGATCCCCAAGCCTGGCGACCCTGCTTGCCACCAACACCTAGGAGGCTTCTGCTTCTTAGCGCTCTCAGACAGCCGGACCCTTGATTCTGCACCTTAGATCGGTTGCCCGCATCCTTTCTCCAGAGGAGGGACAGATCCACCAGTCTCGGGAGCGTTCTCATTTCTGGGTCCTAGGCAGAGCCAGTGACTTGGCAGATCGCGCAGACCAGTCTCGGGTTGCTCCTAGGGCATCTGTCCCCTCCTTCCCCCACCCCCGTTTGGGGCACTCTTATAAGTACGGAATCACGGAGTCCATTGGGCAGGCTTAAATCTTTTATTCCTCAAGGGTTTTTAAGACCCTGCGTGGAATTCAGGAGGTGAGCAAAGGCCCAACTGAAACCAGATTTGCCAAAGATGCTATTTGTGGTCACAGAAGCGAAGGGCTGAAAGTGACCTTATGAAGCCATCTTGTGCAAAGACTGCTATAGGGCAGACACCATAATAAGGCACTGCAATCTCCCTAGTGTTCATGCTTTGTTTCTAGTTTGATTTTTTTCTGCTCTGAATTTTTTAATAATTTCTAGAAAGAGAGTGTATTTTAAGGAAAAACAAAATATTAGCAGTTATATTTTATTACATTCTTTTTCCGCAGTTATTGAGATGATGATATGAATATTTTCCTTTAACCTGTTTATGAGATCAATCACATTATTAGACTTTCCAATGATGAACCATTCTTGATTCCCAAGTAAACAACTTGTTCATAATATTGTTATCATTTCCAAAAACACCTTGTTGGGTAGGGCACAGTGGGGCAGGCCTGTAATCCTAGCACCTTGGGAGGCTGAGGCAGGAGGTTTGCCAGTTCAAAGCCAGCCTCAGAAATTTAGCAAGGCCCTAAGCAACTCAGCAAGACCCTGTCTCTAAATAAAATATTTAAAAAGTTTGGGGAGGACTGGGGCTATGGCTCTGTTGGAGAGCACTTGCCTAGCACTGGGTGAGGCACTGGGTTTGATTCTCAGCACCATACAAATAAATAAAGGTGCCATATACAACTAAAAATATTTTTAAAAAGAGGGGGGGCAACTGGGCTCAGTGGTTAAGTGGCACTGGGTTCAATTCCCGTATGCTCCTCCCCAAAATTTAAAACCTCATTGATTTCAACTGCTTATATTTTGTTTAGATAATTATTATTCTCAAGACAACCATTGCTTCCCCCCACCATAAAAATGAATGAGAAATGATGAACTAATAAACTGTATTATGACAATTGATTATATGGAGGGGAAATTAAATTGGATCTTGTTGGGGTATACCCAGTCAGTACCTAGGAAATCTTGTTCTAGGTGGTGAGGTAAGGACTCTAAACAATAAAGAAGGAAATGGAGAGGGGAAACTGGCCACTTCCTTGTCACCAGTCTTTAGGTGAGGATCAAAGCAGAGTGACCTTGATTGTAAGGTAAAAGAATACACTCATAAAACATCTCAAGAAATCCATCTGCACAGTGGGCATGCAGCCTATCCTGCAGGTGCCTGCTTGTAGGCACAGTTTGACCCTCCACTGTATCCTGGCCTGCTACCTCAGAGGAGTGTGTGAATAATCAAATGACCAAAATCTCTCTTTTGAATCCTCCAAGTTCTGTCTTTGGGATTGGTAAACAGTATTCTTGGGGAATACTGCAGCTCTGGGGTTGAACAACTGGCACAGTCAGAAGGATCCCCCAAGAGGAATGTATTGTGTTGGCTCTGGAGTTGGAGAAGGACATGGGTTCTGGAGAGGAAATCCTGGGTTAGTCACAGCCTTGATGTGGTTTGAGGTGGCTTCCATATTAGAGGGTTGGGGGACTACCATGTGCCTATGGGGACAAGCCAAAATGTAAGGAGGAGTGCTACAAGTGTTGAAAGCAGCATCCAAAGTAGTTGTGGGAAAGTAAAAGGAAACAAAGAATGTTTCTGGAGTGGTGGTAAGGCCCCTGCCCTATGCATTAAAGTTAGCCATAGAACAGAAGTTAGCTACTCAGGCTCAACTCCACATAGTACAGAAAAGTTAAGACTAGAAAGAGATGCCTGTTTTACACAGGCTAACAGCAAGGGTGTGCTGTCACACCGTTTAGAACTTGCAGACGAATGTCTACAGCTCCTGGCATGCTGTTATGCTAAATTAAGGGGACATTGCAGGCGCAGAGCCCATGTTAAGGTGTCAGTGACTAGTGAAAACTGGCATCCTCATATTTGGGACCCACTCAGGGTGTCCACTAGCTCCAGTGATTCAGAAGTTGAGGTAGAGAACAAAACTGTAATGGAAGCTAGTCTTGAAATGGTCCAAAAGTTAAAGATCCAGCAGGAGTGACCTGAAGGGACTGATCCAGATATTCTTCCCCCACTCTGGAGAGATATACCAAATCTCTATATATCCCCTGGCAGAACTACAATTACAGGCAGAAATGAAAGAAAAAAAAAGTATATCAGCATGGCTGTTCCATTTGTGGGACTCTGGAGCAGATGGGATAATGTCAGATGGTATGGAATTGTCTAAAATGGTTTTGGTAACTCTTCACCCTGCTTTGCATCAGTAACTTTATACCAGTGCCACTGATGAAAATGTGGAGTCATTTTACTAGGTTGGCTGCTTTTTGCCATTCACACCGCATGGCCAAATTCAGATGTTCCTATGCCCAGAGGCATCTGGGTTTCTATGGAAGAACTATTTGTGGGAACTGGGGGAGAAACATGCTATTTATACGCAGCCTTTCCCAGGACCAGACAGTATGATTTTCAAAGTTGCAATGAGGCATGCAGCATTACACACAGCCCCTCTGTCCATTTATGGTATCCTGTATCAATATTATCCCCATTAGTAGGGGATAATGAGAAGTGCAACTGATATCAGACCTAGGGGAGACAGAAAGATTGCCACAGAAAATGCAAATCCAAAAAACCCTGCTAAAACTTGGAGGATCTCTCCAAGATTCCTGTGAGCAGATGTGAGTGGGCTTAATAACAGCAGGAGTAGATGAAAGTAAAATTAAAAAACCTAGTGGCACTCTAGTACAATTATGTAAGCAATTGCCAAAGGACAGAAAGTTTCATCTATTACCTCTCAATAAGAAAAAGGGAAGGAGACAGAAAGGTAAACATGTCTCCTATGCCCAGAGGAGACAAAGACAAGCCTTTCCTATTAAGAGAAATAATGAAAGCAGAGTCATAGCTCCCCCTGAGGAGTTTATGAACACCTGGTTATGGGCTGACTAGGGGGGAAATCAAGGCACAGAGGTCTGAGCCATGTCTCTGGACCGGAAGCCATATATACAATTGGCAATACGTTACTCTTCAAAAAATATTCAGAGTAACAGTATTAGTGAATATTCAAACTCAATGTACATTGATATATGGTAATCCTGACAAATTCTCAAGCAAGTTAGCTGCCTCAAAAGATATGAGGGGAAAATTATATTAAGAGTCTGAACCATAACATTGACACTGCAGCTTTGCCACCCACCCCACCTGGTGTTCATAGCTCCCATTCCTTGATATATTATAGATATTGATAACTTATGGGGTAAATATCTACAAACTACAAAAATATCTTACTCTCTACAGTAAGAAAGTTCTATTTGCATTGCTGGGAGATTAAACATGTGTCAACTATAAAAACTAATATATTTTTTCTACTTCTTTGCTGATTGCTTATTCATGTTTTCTTTTAATATTTATTTATTTATTGTAAAGCCAATCTTAAGGGCGCATATAAAACAGCTTCCTATTGGCCAGATAATTACCACCAAACAATACTGGCTTCCTGGTGGTCATCAAGAGATAATGGAGATCATACATGAATGGGCCAAAATAAACATAATTTGCTCAAACCACAGTCCCTTTAACTACCCTATGTGGCTGCTATGAAAACAGGATGAATGAAATTATGGGATTTTCCAGTAAATAAATAGAATGGAGACCCTCATACTAAGTGAAATAAGCTGGACCCAGAAAGTCAAAGGCCGAATATGTTCTCTGATATGTGGAAGGGAATCCAAAGTAAAGGGTGGGAAAAAAAAGGTGGGGGAGTCCATCAAAATAGAAGACAGATCAGCAGAGTAGTGGAAGGAGAGTGAGAGAGAGGGAGAAGGGACAGGAACAGTGAAACGAATCTGACATAACTTTCCTACATACATACATGAATATACCACAGTGAATCTCACCATTATGTATATCCACAAGGCACTAATTTTTAAAATATTAGTAAATAGCAGAAAGATCAGTATAGTATACAACTATAATGTATCGATTAAAAAATGTGGAGGAAAAAAAAAAGAAAGATCAGTAGAGTAGAGGGAAGGGAACTGGAGGAAGAAGAAGGAGAGGGGAAAGGCAAGTACCAGGAACTGAGTTAAAGCAAATTATACTCCATGGTTTTATAATTATATCAGAATGAATCCTAAACCAGGTACAGTGGCACACGCTTATAATCCCAGTGGCTTGGGAGGCTGAGACAGAAGGATTGTGAGGTCAAAGCCAGCTTCAGCAACTGCGAGGAACTAAGCAATTCAGTGAGATCCTGTCTCTAAATAAAATACTAAATAGGGCTGGGGATGTTGCTCAGTGGTTGAGTGCCCCTGAGTTCAATCCCTGGTACCAAAAAGAAAAGAATCCTAGCTGGGCACGGTGGTGCATGCCTGTAATCCCAGTGGCTCTGGAGACTAAGGCAGAAGGATCACAAGTTCAAAGTCAGCCTCAGCAAATAGTGAGGCCTTAAGCAACTTAGCAAGTTGTCTCAAAATAAAAAAAAAAATAAAGAGGGCTGGGGATGTGGTTCAGTGGTTAAACACCTCTGGGTTCAATCCCTGGTACCAAAAAAAAAAAAAATGATATTGTTGCTGCATGCTAAAACCGTCTTGCCTGCTCTCAGAGCTATACCTACAACATCATACAGAGACATTTAATCAGATGATACAAGGGCACATAAAACAAGATGACATCCCTTTTCAGTGATGGCAGATGCACTACGCTGGCCATCTCCTAGTATTGGAAGGGGTCAAATATGCTTTGACTTTTGTGGATACAGTTACAGGCTTGATGCAAACTCACTGTACATTGATATATGGTCATCAAGAGATAATGGAGATCATACATGAATGGGCCAAAATAAACATAAGAGCTAATCAAAAGGCAACTATTAAGGGACTGACCCCACTGAGTGCCATGTATGGCACACCAGGGGTAATTGAGAGTTACCAAAGAACCCGTTTCACAGGTCATGACATATCACAGTGAGCTCAGGACATATTATGGATTTCCTACTTGTCATACAATCCAACAGGAGCTGGATTAATTGAAGAAAAAAAAATGAATGTCCTGATGAAATAAGTCTTAAAGACTGAAAATAACTCTAACTCCTGAGATAACTGAGGGTAAGGGTTAGGGTTAGGGTTAGGATTAAATGAGAAACACAGACATCAGCAGTTTGTAGCCATTTCTACCATGTTAACTTGCCCGTGGGCACCAGCACTAAGGTTACAGATAAAGGACACTTGCACTGAACATTTTCTTAAGCAGGCCTGGGGCACAAGTAACAACTTACTGTTTCTGGAGTCTCAAGACCTCATATCAGAGACAAGGAGCTAGTGCTCCTTGGTCATGGACTGTATAAGTGAGCCTCCAGTGGTTTGCATAACTGACCCCTTGAGGGGAAAGAGAATGTCTGAATTTACACATAAAGTCTACTGTGTTAGGAACCTGACCCTAACAAGTATGGTGATGTTACTCTGGGGAGTCATCACTTAAGGAACACTACATATCAGTTTATGGCAGCTATATATTCCAGAAGTGTCTTATTCTTTTTATATTCCTGAAGTTCAAACAAATAGATTGGTTTGGAACACCTGTCCAGGCCTGTGTAGGCTACTTTATTAATACAAGATCATACAGTAGTCTATATACTGTTCCATGGAGCTAATTTGCCATTATTGATGTCTATTACATATTTGTCATATTCTCCATAATTTAGCATAACTTATTCCTGGACTGGGCAATGGAAGTTGCACATCATGCCAACCAGACTGACTGTTGGATCTTTCTCGAAACTCTCTGGCTGCAACACAAAGACTTTCCTAGGAAGCCAACCTACAAATGAGACCTAATGTACTTGGATAAAACAGAAATGAAGCCAGGTGTGGCACTGCATGATTCTGTTTAACCTTAGGGCTGCAAATACCCCAAGCATACTGTTTACCAACTCCAAAGAAAGAACTTGAAGGAGTTAACAGAGAGGTTATGTTATTATTTATATACTCCCCTGAGGTGGCTCAGGAGGCTGAGACAGGAAGATCTCGAGTTCAAAGCCAGCCTCAGCATCTTAGCGAGGCCCTAAGCAGACCCTGTCTCTAAATAAAATATATAAAAGGGCTGGAAATGTGGCTCAGTGGTAAAGCACCCTTGGGTTCAATCCCTGGTACCAAAAAACAAACATTGGACTAGGGCTATCGTTCATTGGTAAAGTGCTTGCTTTGCATGCACAAGGCCCTGGGTTCAATCCCTAGCACCATAAAACAAACAAACAAACAACAACAACAAAAATAGAAATGGTCTACACAGTTTCACTCATGCTTTAACCCAAGTGTCCAAACAAATCAATGTTATCTTAATTACCTTAGCACACTTGCTGATAAGTTATTGCTTTTTGTACTGCTATTGTAAGATATGGATGCAATGTGACGCCATAGTCCTGTTCAGAGGGCTTCGCAGAAGACCTGGGGATGTATAAGATTGTGAGGGGCTTTTCAAGACACTGAAGGGATAGAGTGTTGGGTAAACACTAGTTAGTGCCTAGGAAAACTTGCTGTTCTGGACATTGAGATAAAAAGTATATATCTTTTCAGAGATTGAATCCAGGAGCATTCTACCATGGAGCCACATCCCCAGCCATTTATTTATTTATTATTTTGACACAGAATCTCACTAATTTGCTGAGGCTGACCTTGAACTTAAGATCCTCCAGTCTCAACTTCCAGAGTTACTGGGATTACAGGTATGCACCACCCCACCTGGCTAAGAAGAACTTTAAAGAACATGATAGGAAGGAAATAGGGGAAACTGGCCACTTTCCTTGCCTCCAAGCTTTAGGTGAGGAACAAAGAAGAATGACCTTAGTTGTAAAGTAAAAGAATGGACTCATAAAACATCTCAAGAAACTCATTTGCATAATGGGTATGCACTCTGTCCCATATATTCTCTCTGCTTGTATGTATGGTATGGCCATCTACTGCATCCTGGCCTGCCACCTCAGAGGAGTATATAAATAATAACATGACCTCTCTGTTAACTCCTTCAAGTTCTTTCTTTGGAGTTGGTAAACAGTATGCTTGGGGTATTTGCAGCCCTAAGGTTAAACAGAATTGGTCTCATTCCATACACAAAAATAATTCCAGGTGCACACAAATTTTATTGTGAAAGGCAAACTTTAAACATTTTAGAAAAAAAATTTAGAATATTTTATAATCTAAGGGTAAATAAGCTGTACACATTTCTTATGAGGATTTACCTTCATTAAAATAAAAAATCTGGGGGCTAGGGTTGTGGCTCAGTGGTAGAGCCTTGCCTAGCACTGGATTCAATTCTGAGCACCACATATAAATAAATGAATAAAGGTCCATCAACACCTAAAATTTTTTAAATTAAAAAAATTAAAAATCTGCCAGTGTGGTGGCACACACCTGTAATCCTAGCATCTTGGGACACTGAGGCAGGAAGATTGCAAGCACCCCCCCCAAAAAAAAAGGCCAGGGATGTGGCTTAGTAGTTAAGCACATCTGGGTTCAATCCCTGGTACAAGGAAAAAAAAAGTGAGGAGGTGGGGAAGACAATTAAAAGGTGAAACTAAAAAATTAAAAGCTACCCGGAGCTGGAGTTATAGCTCAGTGATAGAGAGTGTGCTTGGAATGTGGGAGACTCTGTGTTCAAGTTTCAGTACCAAAGAATGTTTTAATTAATAAATTGATTAAAATAAGAGCTACCCAATATGAGAAGATACTTACAAGCTTAAGACCAAATAAGAATTACTATTTGATTTTATAGAATTTTTCTTACTACCTTCACAACATTTTATAAATACAAAAATGTTCTGAAATTGAAAGTTTTAAAGTGAAAAAAGTAATGGTATTTGAAGTATATAAAGAATTCCTAAATAAGAGTAATTTAAACAAAATGGGCAAAAGGAATTTATAGATAAGAATACATGGGCTGGGGCTGTAGCTCAATGGCAAAGTGCTTGCCTAGCACATGTGAGGCACTGGGTTCGATCCTCAACACCACATAAAAATTACAAATAAAATAAAGGCATTCTGTCCATTTACAAATACAAAAAATAAATAAAATAAAATAAAAACTGGGGCTGGGGATGTGGCTCAAGGGGTAGCGCGCTCGCCTGGCATGCGTGCAACCCAGGTTTGATCCTCAGCACCACATACAAAGATGTTGTGTCCGCCAAGTACTGAAAAATAAGTATTAAAAATTCTTCTCTCTCTCTCTCTCTCTCTCTCTCTCTCTCTCTGTCTCTCTAAAAAAAAAAACTAATGGAAAAATGCTTGGATGTGATTTCCAAGAGATTCGTGTGCTGAAAGTTTGGTCCCCAGGAGTAGCAGTGTTGAGGTGGTGGAACATTGGTGGAAGGTAATTAGGTCATGGGGGGGCTCCACCTTCATGAAAGGATTAATGCTGGATTCCTGGAGTAAGTTGGTTTTCTAGAGACCAGGTTATTATAAAGGCTCATCTTTTCTATTGCAGGGGTGTTCTTTTTCATTTCTCTAGCATGTTGTGACCAGGATGCTGATGCCATGCTGTTTGGAACCAAATAAACCTTTTTCCTTTTAAATTAGCCAACCTCAGATATTTTAGTATAGAAACAAAGTAATGGACTAAGCTCACCTATATTAATAGTCATTAAATCCACAACAGCATATTATCTCACACTTATCAGACTAACAGCTTAATTCTGGCAATACAAGTCTTGATGAGGATCAGTTGAAATATTCATGTATTATTGCTGAAAATGTAAATTGGTGCTTTCATGCTACAACAGCAGTTTGGGCATCTAGGAAGTTGAAGTTAAAAATACCATTTGACCCAGTAATTCCAAGAGTTCCTGGGTAGGCCTTGGGAGAAATTCTTAATTCAATGCTCAAAAACTCTACATTGGTTGAAACACAGGAAAACCAGAAACCACCCAAATCATCAAGAATCAATAAAATGGAGAGTCTCCATGGTGGTTCAGGTCTTTAATTCCAACTCCTCCGGGAGCTGAGGCAGGAGGATTACAAGTTCAAGGGTAGCCTGGGCATATAAAAAAGACTGGGGATATAGCTCAGTGGTAGAGCACCCCTAGGGTTCAATATCCAGTATCAAAAAAAGAGGGCTGGGGGATGGACACAGCACTGGAGATGGAGCTCAGTGTAGAGTGTTTGCCTATGTGTGCCCAGCATGCACAAGGCCCTGGGTTTGGTCCCTTGCACTGCCAGGGGAAGGAAGACAGGAGTTGTGATATTTGATAGAATACCACTCACTGGACAAGAGGAAGAATATCAGTATGAGCCAATTCACAATGCCCCAAGATCAAAGTTGCAGAAATAAACATACATATATTGCCTTAGAGTTTGGAAATATGCAAAATCATACTTAAGTTGTATAAGAATGCATGGTTTGGGGCTGGGGTTGTAGCTCAGTGGTAGAACATTTGCCTAGCACGTGTGAGGCACTGGGTTCAATCCTCAGCACCACATAAAAATAAATAAATAAAATAAAGGTATTTTGTCTATCTACAACTAAAAATTTTTTTAAAAAAAGAATGTATGGTTATGTAATAAAAGCTTGAGTGTGGGCATGGAGATAAGTACTGAGTTTAGAACTGGATTTAACTTTTTGTGTTCAGAACCCCACTCTTAACACTGTTAGAATAATAGCTCTTTGACCCACGGTTCCTCCTGGATGCCCCACCCCCCCCACCAGCCAGAGTTAGATGGAGCTTCCGGTGTGTACTGTGGGGTACCCAACCAGTAAGTATTGACCTTTAACCAGGAAGGTGAAGTTTCTTCTAGCAAACATTAACTGGGAGTTAATTGAGTATGTCAAAGTCATAGTTCTATTTGTAGCAGCCTGATGCTTGCATCCGCCCTGCGCCCTGCGTAGCCCCAGGTGTTCATTTCTACAATCCACACTTGGGTGACTTCTTCTTTTACAGAGGAAGCCCCTGAAGCTACGGGAAATTAAACAGGTGTCCACACTCATGCCCACCCTTACAGCTCCCCTAGAAATAGGAGCTTCTCTAATTCAGATTGCCAAGTCCAGCCTGGTTAATCTTACAGGGTCAGGGTCGTCGCTGGCCTTGCCCCAAGGTGAGACCAAGCCGCACTAGCTGAGTGGGGAAGGTGCCAACCAACACCCACTGCACTAGATCCTCACCTAGTTTGTTTCCTAGGTAAGAAGGTGAAGTGGAGAAGTGAACTGCGACAGTCACCTTCCTACACGCTAGCCTCATTACGTTACTGATGGAGAAACTGAGGCCGCCAAAGGGCAGAGATCTTCCCCTGTCACACAGCAGGAAACGGAGGGGGACAGTTCACTGTAAAACCAATCTAGCGAAACCGGCTGTTGAGACTGATCCGCACCCAAACTGCATCCTCCCTGGGAGCCCGCTAGCTCTTCTACAGTACCTCCATGGGGCCAGCGGTGTGCCTTTCCAGTTACCGGGCTATCTCAGAAAACGCCCCTCCGGCTGGGCACCCCAGCCCGGCTCGAGGATCCCGCCCCCAGCCAACCCCAACCACGCCTGCTTCTTGGGATTTCCCAGTCGCCGCAGAGACCGGCTCTAGCCTCGAGGGGGCGACAAAGCCCGGGCTCTTTGGGAGCCGGTCCAGCCGAGTTCCGCCTGCTCCTGAAGGCTTCTTGCAGCGATAAAACAAAGGAGGACTGTGCTGTGCACCCACGGGAGGAGTGGCATTTCATCCGGGGGAATCTCCTCCTTTTTCCCTCGCCCTGTCCCTCAGCACCCGTGCGCCCTGAGTCCTGGCCGTTGCCTCTAGCCTCCGCCCTACCCCATCTGACCTGGGGCAATTTTAATTTCTGTCCCCGCACCCAGTGCGGAAGTGCAAGGTGGGTCAAGGCCTGGATGGGAGTTGAAAAGCTTGGTGTCCCCCCACCCCCACCGCCGCCGACGTCGCCTAGCTCGGCCTGGCCCTGCCTGGCCATGTACCCCAACTCTGGTTCATACGAGGTCAGACAGGGATCTGGACAGATGCTTTCTACTTGGAGTCAGGGCTCAGGCTGGACCCCAAGACCCTTGGCCTTTTCCCCAGAGCTTATGCTGACCCGTCACTGTGTTTGAGTGGTAGTGATACCTAGCACATCATCACCAAGCAGGCAGAGCACTTCTGTCTTCTTGGCCTCTCTGAGCCTCTATTTTCTCATCTGTCACTGGACTCTGTGCTCTGGAATAGAGAATGTATTGCAGCCTGCTATTCCAGGTGTTCAAGGGAGTGAAGATATCCTCCTTCTTGCAGCCTTCCCTATGTCCCCCACTTGGACTAGCTGTCTGTTCCATACCAGAAGCCTCCTAAGAGGGCACTCCACCTTCTAGGTTGAAGTTTGGAAGTCCTGCTGACCTTGGGCACCAGGGGGCCAAGAGAGGCAATGAACTACCTTGTAGCATAATAGGCTGGCCACAGGCCTGGCTATGACCAACACCAGTGGGGCTCCTGCAGCTCTAACAAGCACATCCTCTCTCCCAGCCTCCATTTATTCACCTGTAAAATGGGGGCATTCTAATAGTTGGCCAGCCAACTGCACAGTGTATCTACAGCTCCTAAAAGTGCCTGGACCAAGAATCCTGAGGGTGGATATCTGAAGCCATATCAGACACTTGACCTAGACAGACCCTAACCTAACCTTGGGTGATTTAAGGAGGGGACTGCAGTCTAGCTAAGCATCCCTAACTGAGATAGGGAATGAAATACACAAGGCGAGGCCTGGGGCAACTCCTACAAACTCTTCCCGAAATAATGCTTCACCATCCTCCTCAGAGTTGGCATTGGTTCACTCAGGCTCTGGATCTCATTTTCAATATAATGGTTATAAAAGCAAAAGAAAACAAACCCCACCCTATAACCAGCTGAGGCAGTGCCTCCTGGCCACCCTTTGATATTTGAGGACTGAACAATGAGGCTGATTGCCCAGAGATTTGAAAGCCATCTTAATTAGAAGGAAAGAATGTCCTGTGGTGGGTTATTCTAAAAATACAGCTGCATCCACATCTGGAGGGGAAGGGCGGGGGTGTGGGGAACAGGGATGATGGCTAGGCCAGCTTCAGAAGCTCTGACGCCTGCATTCCTGGGGCAGGGTCATCTTCTCTCTACAGAGAAGGGAGAAGAGGTGGATGCCAAGATAGCCAGTCCCCTCATGACTGGGCTACTTGTTGCAGGTTTAGGATATAGAAGCAAAACAGCCAATCTGTCTCTTCCTAGCCCTCACCACTTCATGTGAGCCCTCCCTATACCCAGGTCTCGGTTTCTCCATTACATGGTAATCGACATGTAAGGGCCCGGTTAGTACATGCTGGTTCTTTTTTCAAGCCCCACCTGACCTGGGCAGGGTGGGCCATCAAGCCATCTTCTTATCAGAGAGGGGATTTTTTTTCCCCCTGCACTTTGTTTGCAGGTGGTTTGTCAGCTTTTATGAATTTGTCATGTGTTTTGTTTGCATTCTCATTTTAAATAAATATTCATTTTGGTACCTAATCTTGCAACTATACTTTTCCATTCCTCCCTCCTTTCCTTTCTCTCCTTCTTTCTTTGAACTTTTTGAGGAGATGGAGCTCTTGCTATGTTGCCCAGACAGGCCCTGAACTCTCAAGCTCAATTGATCCTCCTATTTCAGCCTTCCCAATACTGAGACCACAGAACAGATATCACATGCCCTGCATTCATTTTTTTTTTTTTTCTCGAAGAGACCTCCCAATACCTTCTGAAGAAGAAGAACTGAGAGAATGTTTTGAGAACAATGTGGAGGCAGGAATGCTGGCTGATGGTGTCACTGTGAGAAGACAAGGACACCTGGGTTCTTGTCCCAGCACACTGGTAGGAGCTTATTTTCATAGTGGTTGGACAATCCCTGGTGTGTGTGTGTGTGTGTGTGTGTGTGGTGTGTGTGTGTGTGTGTGTATGTGTGTGTGTTGAACACATGCAGGACCTGGCTGCTCAGTGGGAGTGTCAGTGAGTCTAAGCCAGGTGGGAGGTGGGGAGAACCTTGGGCTTTTCCTTTCCACCTGCCCATGGCTCTGAGTCATGGGCAAGGGCTCCCAGAGTGGCCCTTGTCCCTCCAGATTTCTTTCAAGCCAGCATTGCTTGATGATTTCAAGGACAACTGCAGAACAATCCCACAGGCTGCACATACATACACACCTGGGATCATGCAGCCAAACCCCCGCTGTGTAGAACCCAAGAGTACAGCTCCTGGGTGTGCAGACAAGCAGCACAGACGCTCACAGGGCCTGAAGTCTTTTCACTGCCTCTCCAGGTTTTGTTTCTGGGAACTTGTAACCTTTTGGCTGACTCTGCCAAGCAGATAATCTGCTTCTCCCAAAACACAGCCTGAAGCTCTGAGCCCAAAAATAGCACACACATGCTCTGGGAGGTGGTTCCGGAGGTGGCTATTACATTCCAGCACCAGTCACTGGAGGAAGTGGGAATTACTGGCAATTGCTGAGGACTGTGAAGGCTGGGGAGTGGGGGACGTGGGGGACAGGCTCAGGTCAGCCCCACAGCACACAGCTAGGGGTTGGACAGGAGCCATCTCATCCAGCCATAGGGGGTTAGAGACAATGAAACAGGCATGGACACAGGGAAGCAGCTCAGGAGCAGAGAGCCTAAGGAGCTCTGAAGTTACAAAGAGGTTTCGCAGCACTGGTCTGAGGCTGCACACTGCTGGCTGGTAATGCACTCCACTGGCATACGGGGATGATGGCCCTCACTCCTCTGTGCCCCAGTGATGGAGTGGGGGGTACTTCATTTCCTTCTGTGGGCCCCTCTATTGCCCCTCAGGGTGACAAAGACAGGACCGGCACCCTGCTATCTTGGTACCTCTTTATGTGTGTGTCCTCAGACAGGTTACTTAACTACTCTGATTCTGCTTTCTCTTCTGTAAGAGTAAACTGCTTCATCAGGGAGTGGCGAGATTTAAGTGAATTTGGCAAACCATGCTGCAGAGTCTGGCTCAGAATCACTGAGCAACTACAGTCTCCTGCATTTCAGGGTGTCTTTGCCTTGCCTTTGAGCAGCCACAGGGTCCATTCCTGCCTCTTCACTTTGCCCAGGCCATTTTCCCTAGCTTGCCCTCTTCCTGTTCTATCACTGTCCGTGTCTGTGGCCCTGCCATGGCTATTTGTCCATGGGTAGCTCACTGGTGTGGTCTTCTCTCCCTGCTTGGAGTGGGATTCAATTTCTCTCCCTGGCCAGAAGAGCTCCTGAGGTACAAAAATGGCCACTGTACACATTCTTGATCACAGGCACCTGGCAACTCCAGCTGGGAGAAGACAGCAGGAAGTAGGCCCCAAATAAAGGACTGATAGGGGCCCTATACAATCTGTCTTTGAGATATATATATATATATATATATATATATATATTGGTGGAAGGGGTTGCCGGGGATTGAACTCAGGGACACTTGACCACTGAGCCACATCCCCAGCCCTATTTTGCATTTTATTTAGAGACAGGGTCTCACTGAGTTCTTAGTGCCTCGCTGCTGCTGAGCCTGACTTGGAACTCACGATCCTCCTGTCTCAGCCTCCCAAGCTGCCAGGATTACAAGCTGTGCCTTGGTATATTCTTGCTCACGGACATTTACTCCTTCAGGGTTGAGACTGGCCTCAGAGGGGGAGGCCAGCAGCGTCTTTCCCAGGAAGGAGCTCCCATGTAGAAATATGGACCCTTCAACCTGGCAAGCTGAAAGACACTCTATACATATACATGGACCCTTCCAATCTGCCTGTTTCATGGAGACACTGGGCTTCAGTATCACTGTGACATAGGGGTGGGGGTGGGGCGGAAGCAGTTAGCAGTCATGTCCCACTGTTATCCCTGAAGCTGATGAAGCTGAAGACCTGGCCCTGGACTTCACATATATCCATGGTTACCAAGACCTCACCTCCTGCACTACAGCAGACAATCAGGTCTAGAGTTGCCATTTGTATGTACAACTACTATGCCTCTGCAGTGGGACCAGGCTTTCTCAAGGTAGTCATGTCCCCACAGCACCCCAAATAGCCTATCCAAATTCAACAGATGGTCTTCATCTATGTCTCCCCAGGGGAAGATTCACTGTCCCCAGGGTTGTGCAAGCCAGTAGTGAGCCTCATCTTGCCCTCACTCGCACTGCCAAGCTCATGAAGGTCAGAATCCAAGGATGGATTCTGCAGGGCCCCTGCCGGTCCACTCTCTCAGGCCTTTTCTCTTTTGTCTCCTCCAAGCCCGGGGCTCCCATGTGCCTATGGTCAGGAATGTCCATAGTGGTATCTCTGTCCCTCAGGAGCTCTTCTGGACACAGAGAGACACTGAATCCCACTTTGACCCATTGGCTTCCCGTCATGGGTCTGACCTCCCTCTGTGGGCTCTTTCATGCCCAGCAGCCATCTGTCCTGGCATCATTCAACCCCAGCCCTGCTGCATGCTGCTGCTGCCAGTGGATCTGCTTCCTCCTTCTCTGCCACCCTCCTCCTCTCATGCTCTCAGATGACTGCATATAATTTTTTTTTTGTCCTGGGGATTGAACCCAGGGGTGTTTTATCATTGACCTACATCCCCAGCCCTTTTAATTTTATTTTGAGACAAGTCTTGCTAAGTTGCTGAGGCTGGTCTAGAACTTGGGTTCCTCTTGCCACAGCCTTCAGAGTTGCGGGTATTGCAGGTGTGCACCACTGTGTACGGTGACAGCTTCTACTCTTGTCCCTTAGCTGCCAGCTGCTTATGACTCACCACCACACTCAAAACCCTCCCATGACTCTCCCTCCACTGTCCTTGAGACAGACCACAGCTGACAAAACTCTGCTTGGCTCCCTCTCTTGCTTTACATTATATGCACCCCTGTCCCTTTCTCGTCCCTGCCTTTGCTTGTCTCCCTGTCCCCACCAGGTACTTCAGAGGCTTTTCACAGGCCATTCCCCTTCTCTTGGCCTGGCTACTGTGACTCATCCTCTGCCTGACTCTGCCTTCTCCCTTGCCATACAACCTGGAGGCCAGCTTATTCCTAGAAAATCTGGATTCTGCTACTAGGACTAGACGGGCCAGGCCTAGGTAGCACCCTCTGTGGTCTAGGTCTGAAACAGCTTACCTGGATGGTTTGTTCTTACACTCTGGCTATAAACAGCTGCCCAGTACATGGTTTCCGGATTTGGTGCTAAAAATACTCAATGGCCCAGACAGGAAGGGTTTACCAGGAAACAGCTGCTTCTGGGAGGGGCTGGCTGGAGCTGCAGGGGAGGCCCACCCACCACAGTGGTCCATATATTAGAAGGGGTTTGGTCTCTGAGAGACAGATGAGTCTTCAGGGCCCACAAAGCCTACCGTGTGTTGGTCAGGAACTTCAGCATGGACAGAGCATTTACCTTGTTACTAATTCTTTTGGTTTGATACCACTTGCATCGACAGCCTTTGAACTAAAACACATTTAAAAATAAAGTGGTATTGTAAGAGAGGTGAGCTCTGGTCCCTTTGCGGGTGATTGGGTAGGGATTCCTGAAGTAGGAGGCAATTCCACCATCTGCTCTTCCTCTCTTCTTTCAACAGAACATCTAGGCTGCTAGGGAAGAAAATGAATGAAGGAATGCATGAATGAATGGTTCAGAGAACTTGGGAAGTCTCAGAGGAGAAAAGCCAAGACCTGAATAAGCAGTGGTAGTAGCGCTGAGGTTTACTGGAGAGGAGGGAAGGAACTGAAGAGTCTTGTGGGAGCATCAAGTACAACATGGGGAAAAGGGTGTGTGTGTGCAGGAGTGGCTCTGGGTTTCTGCCCTTATGTGTGAGGCTCTGAGGAGGAAGGCAGGTCTTGCCTGTGAGCACCAGGAGAGCCTTGACAGGAGATTTAGGGCTCCTTTGGGGTTCACCAGACCTGTGAATTTGGGGATTTCTTCTTGTTTTGCCACAGGGAGGGTTGCCGAGTCAGTAAGGTGGCACGGAGAGCAGAGCTCATGGCCATTTTGCCAAGGGACCACAGTTCTTTCTCACATCTGCAGTCTTTGCACAGGAAATAGCAGATGGCCCAGCTGTCAGGTCTGCCACCCAGATATTAGAGCATCTAGGACTTGTTGTGTCTCCTGGCCCCTGGAACTTGGGGTGCCAAGAGCTTCTCTTCATAAATAACTAAGAGGTACCTGAAGGTCCAAGGACAAGTGGACCTTCTGTCTGCAGAATGGCCTTTGTCCTGAGATGGGACAGGACTGAAAATGGAGGTCTGCCCCAGGACTTGCTTTGCCTTCCACCGAGCTTCAGTTTCCCTATCTGAGGATTCCCCACGTCTCTGAGAAGGTGCATCTGCAGCAGAACGCAGCTGCTATTCCCTTTAATGTTTTGCCTGTCTTCTCCTTTGTCAGGCGCGCTGCCCCCACCAACCCTGGACTCCCAGCCTCCCAGGAATGTGCTTCGCAGCCCCCAATCCAGGCGCCTGCCTTATCAGCCCCCAATCACAGGGGAGACAGACGTCCCTGCTGACAATGAAAGCCCCTCCTGCTAGCCCCATCTTGACCCCAAGTGGAGGGTGGCCAGCATGCTAAATGCCTTAAGGAAGAATACCTTCCCTCCTTCCCCAATCTGGCTTGAAACCTGACCTCCCTCCCTCCTTGGGTTCATTACCAGTCTGGTGGTGCCTGTCCTGGCGTCAGAGGCCCTGGATCCCTGCCCTGTTGCACACTGCTGCCACCAAGGGATCTGCTCTCCCTGGCCCACTTCAAATATGACCTTGGTCTGCTTTACTGGAAAACCAAGGCCATCTGAGGGGTTTCTCTCAGCCTGCCCCAAACCCCAATCTCTTAGCACTTTGGTCCATTCTCTGCTGTATTAGTGGTACTTAACAAATACCCTACACAAATGCACATCCCCTTCAGCCTGCCAGCTCTCCACTTCCCTCCAGTGGCACCTTGACCCACTCTCATCAGGCACTGGTCCCCAGGGAACCCCCCTCGGTATCCTTGTGGGACCCTTGTGCTCTGAGTATCCTGCTCAACCAGTTCTCTCAGCTGGCTTTAGTCTCCAGGGACCTCAGGACCTGGACTAGAGGATCCCTGGTCTTATGTACAAACATGAACATCCGTGGCGGAATTCCCCGTGCTGACTTTATGCGTACTTTCCTTTTCTTCCTGCTTACCATTATCCTGATCACCAGAGACTTTGGCATGGCTACATCCCACAGCCCCAAGGCACACATCTCCCTGAGCTTCTCACTGCATGGTCCTTTCTGAAGCACTTCCTGGGCTCAGCTCCTAAACCTTTCCCTTCCCCCAACCTTTTGGTCCTATTGGTTAGGTTTGCCTTCTCTCTCAGAGCACTAAAAGTCAGGTTGCCAGGCCTGGCTTCTCTTCTCCATCTACCCTTACCCCTTGGGCATCTCATACAGGCTCAGGCTACAGATGCCATTGGTCTACTTGTGACTGACACCCACATGTGCACTGTTGACCCTACTTTCCCCCAATGCCATGCTCAATAGTTTTGCCAGTGGATGTCACAAAGATTTCTCCAAATCAATGAGGCCAGAACAGAACTCTCCATCTCTCCTACCTTCTACTCAAGTGCTCTTCCTCTCTGCAATGGCCATCACCATCTACCTACTCTGGCTTAGGCCCCAAGTATGGGCCTTGACTTCTCCTCTCACAGTCATGGATGTTATGGAGCTGGGGCCTTTCAAGATACTAAGGCAGTGTGAAGACTGCCTCTTCAAACCCCTTTCTTGCAATCAAGTCAGAAAGATTTTAGACATGTAGCTCAGAGTAATAGGAATGAGTTTATTGAAGGGATAAGGAAAAGGGAAAGGGGACACTCTCAAGGGAGAGAGCAGGTCCTCTTCAGAGGAGAGGAACAATGTGCCTCTCCTGCACTCCAGCTTTATAGGGGATCCCAGAGAAGTTTCCAGAGAGTTCTGCCCAGGTCTATCTCTTGACTTTTGGCAGTCAGCAGGATGACATCAGACTCTCAAGTCCCCACTGTCATAGCAGCTCTAGGTCAATTTGGCCCATGCTGATCAGTTCTAATTGGATTTTTTAAAAATATTTTTTAAATTGTAGGTGGAAACAATACCTTTATTTATTTATATGAGATGCTGAGGATCAAACCTAGGGTCTCACACATGCTAGGTGAGCGCTCTACTACTGACCTCAGCCCTGGATTTTTGGAAATTTTTTTTTGTTGTTGTTGTTAATGTACCTTTATGTCATTTTATATATATGTGGTGCTGAGAATCAAACCCAGTGCCTCACACATGCTAGACAAGCACTCTACCGCTGAGCCACAACTCCAGCCCTCTAATTGGATTCTTAACCATACATTCTTACATATTTTATGGTTAGGAAGAACTACCCTTATCTCCCAGATTTTCAGGACCTGGTCATAAAAAACCTCCTGAGTTCTTCCATCCACATTATCTTGGGTCTGCATTTCTCCTGTAGTTAGCAGATAGTTAATATGATAGTAACATATCATGTTCATGTAGGCCCACGCAGGGGTACAGGTGAATTGCTTCTTGGAAAAGATAGCATGTGGAGAGTCACCAAAAATGGGCCCATTTTATAGAATTATTCTCTTAACCTCATGTTCCCATCATCTTTATCTTTCTGTTCTCTAACAATGTCCCTAGGAAACCCTCTTTCACAGCCATGTTTGGTCTGTGGGAAAAACCACCTCCACTGCTCCTGGACCCCGGGGTTCTATCCTGCCCAAGCCACCACTGTCACCTGAAGTGTCCCTCTGCTTACTGATTCCTCTGACAATCCACTGCCCTAAATTTTTATAAGTTATAAAATACATAAAGCATAAAATTTGTTCTGACCATTTTAAGGTATATAGTTAAATAGTATTATGTAGGTATTTTCACATTCATGTGTAACAATCACCATCATTCATCTCTAGAACTTTTCAGTTTTCTCAAACTGAAATTCTTTACCCATTGAACAACAGCTTCCCACTTCCCCTCTCATTTAAGTGAAATACTACAGTATTTGTCCTTTTGTACCTGTATAATTTCACTTAGCATAATGTCTTCAAGATGCAGAATTTCATTCCTTTAGGGCTGAATAATACTCCATTTTCGTATATACCACACTTTATCCATTCCCATGTTAATGGACACTTGGGTTGTTTCCACCTTTGGGCTGTTGTGAATAAGCTAGAACATGGGTGTGAAAATAAATTACCGATTCAAGTTACTGCTTTCAATTCTCCTGGGTATGTACCCAGCAGCAGAATTGCTGGTTCATATGGTAATTCTATTCTTAACTTTTGAGTAATAGCCATACTGTTTTTCTGTAGTAGCCACACCATTTTATATTCTCAGCAATAGCACACAAAATTTCCAATTTCTCTGTATCTTGGACAGCACTTGTCATTTTCTGTCTTCTTGTTTTGTTTATATAACCATCCTAATGGGCTATTATTATTATTATTATTTTTTATATGCTTGATTTAATCCAAGGGCGCTTAACCACTGAGCCACATCCCCAGCCCTTTTTATTTTTTTTGAGATAGGTCTGGCTAAGTTGATGAGGCTGACTTTGTATATTTCTGTCTTAGGCTCCCAAATAGCTGGGCTTAAAGGCCTGCGCCACCATGCCCAGCCTAATGGGCACTTTAAAAAAGTGACAATCACCTCCTCACAGAGGCTTCCCTGATCACCCCCATGTAGCTGGCAGGCCACCATCTGGTCACACTCCACATTTGTCTTATTTTCTATCAGCCATTATCTATAGCTCATTAGCTGCTGTATCCCCAGCATTTAAAAGGGCAACTAATACTCTGAACATGACAGTCAAATGACTGACTGTATGAAGTTTCTTTCTTCTATCAAAATATCAAGTCCCTCTCCATCTTATCCACTTGCTCTGGCCTGCCCCACTATCCTTGTTTCCCGCCTAAGGCCACAAGTCCCCCAAACTCAGCCCCTTCCCCAGAGAGCGGCCAGGAAGATTCCCAGCAGGGACAAACAGAGGTTAGGGAACCCTGAACGTCTAAGGGAATTTGGACACGCTACTAAGCGCCTCCTTTGCTGCGGAGAAGGTGGCCCTGCCCCAGATTCTCACAGGGTAGAACACGCCAAGATCACTATGGGGGAGGCGGGGTAGGAGGGGAGACCCGGACTAACACCTCCGGACTTCTGGTCTCACCCACCCCCGTGGCTCCGCCCCTTTCGGGCCTCGCAGCACCTGGCTGTGGTCTTTTTCTCCCTTGAGGCGGTAATCCGAGCCCCGCCCCCATGGTGGCCTCGTGGTCCTTTGCTATTGGTTTCTCCTTTAGAATATCTTGAAGAGGCCAGTTCTTCATTGGCCACACTTTCTCCCGCGCCGCCACTGCAGCCACAACAACCGACACGTGCTCAACCGTGTGGCTTATTCATTGGCTAGTCGTTCCGACCCGCCCACTTTTTCTTTTCCACTTCCAACTTCTCTCTTCCTCTTTCTATTGGCTTACCAAGCCAGAGCCCCTCCCTCCAGCCCGGTTACTCCGCGGCTACCACCAGGATTGGCCAAAAGCAGGAGTTAGGCGGGGCTTGGAGGCGGGCTTTAGGGGTGGGTTAAAGAGCGCGCTTCAGGACTGGCTAAGCGTGCCCGAGAAGGTTCAATGGCTTGGCAGGGGCTGGCGGCCGAGTTTCTGCAGGTGCCGGCGGTGACAAGGGCCTACACCGCAGCCTGCGTACTCACCACAGCCGCCGTGGTGAGCAGACTGGGCGTCGCTATAGTTACCAACCCTGGAGGGGAACGAGGGGGTTTTAGGGAAGGTAGCCAGGGTTAACGGCGTGGATCCCGGGGACATCCCCTGATGTGCCCCTGGTTCCACAGCAGCTGGAGCTTCTCAGCCCCTTCCAGCTCTACTTCAACCCGCATCTCGTGTTCCGGAAGTTCCAGGTGAGGCCGCGGCGTCCCTTGCACCTGCCGGCCAGGCCCCACCTGCCCCATGCCTGACTATCCTTAATCCCCCCCGCCACACCTCGTAGGTCTGGAGGCTTGTCACCAACTTCCTCTTCTTCGGGCCCCTAGGATTCAGCTTCTTCTTCAACATGCTCTTCGTGTATCCTATGTCGCAAGGATCTGGGCAGGGTATGGGGGCGGGGACCCCGGGCTGGGAGAGGGGAAACTGAGGCCAGGTTGGGGGTGGCACTTCCTATACAAACGCTGCAGGTTCCGTTACTGCCGTATGCTGGAGGAGGGCTCCTTTCGCGGCCGTACAGCTGACTTCGTCTTCATGTTTCTCTTCGGTGGCGTCCTGATGATAATATCCTTCCCACGGGCTCAGGAACCTCAAGCCACAACTCCTTGAGGTCTGGCCTGTGTTGACTCTGGTGCTTGACGTGACCGCCTGGGGCCAAGGAGAGGGCACAGTCATTTACTTCAGTTTAGGATGTTATTTCACTGCCATCTTAATTGGAAGGCCGGGTGGGGTGTTGGTAGCTCTGAGCCCTGAATGCAGGTATCCAGGAGAAATGGGCAGTGGTTGGAGCCTGGGATGAAGGGGATATTATCTTGATGGGGAATGAACAAGAGCAACGAGGGAAGGGGATCCAGTGGAAGGACTCTGGGGGCTAAGGAAGTCAGAGAGACCCTGGATGTAGCTGAGACTTGTACCAAGTCACCTTGACTCTGGTCCAGCTGCTGGGACTTCTGGGTAGTCTTTTCTTCCTGGGCCAGGCCCTCATGGCCATGCTGGTGTATGTGTGGAGCCGTCGCAGCCCTGGGGTGAGAGTCAACTTCTTCGGCCTCCTCACCTTCCAGGCACCATTCCTGCCCTGGGCGCTCATGGGCTTTTCACTGCTGCTGGGCAACTCAATCCTTGTGGACCTGCTGGGTGAGCCTGCCTGTCCTTTCCACTGCCCCAGGTTGGCTGGTCCTTTCTGGACATGCTGCTCTGCCTCAGGGCATCCTCTCCTACTTCTACTGGTCCTCTCAGCCCACAGCCCTCCCAGCTCCTCAGTTCTTACAACCCCTCATGCAGCATCTTCAGGGTTGACCTGCTGATGCTTGAGTGGGTCCTGCTGGGGGAGGGATGGGTAGGTAAGGAAGAGTTCTTGCTCCATGGTTCATGCTCCCTTAGTGTTCACAGGCCCTCCTTTTCTTCCCGGGGTCCTGCCCACTTCTAGACTCCTTAAGCCTGTCCCTGGGCTGGCAGTTTGTACAGGACATTGGGGGGTGCCCATGCTCTGAAGCCTGGGGTCACTCTGGGCTGTGTAGAGTGGCCTCTTGACATTCTGTGGCTTTCTCAACAGGGATTGCTGTGGGCCACATCTATTACTTCCTGGAGGATGTCTTCCCCAACCAGCCTGGAGGCAAGAGGCTGCTGCTGACACCCAGCTTCTTGTGAGTGCTGGAGATGACTGCAGCATCTTTTCCCATTCCCTCCCTTCCCTTCAGGCAACTTCCACGCCCTTGGGGACCTGTGCTGGCCTCAGCTCTCTGTGGATCCCTCCCCACAGGAAGCTGTTACTGGATGCCCCTGAAGAGGACCCCAATTATCTGCCCCTTCCTGAGGAGCAACCAAGACCCCATCAGCCACACCCACAGCAGTAAGCCCACCCTGGGCCAGTCTGACTCTTCTGGGAGGCCTCCAACCTACCCCTAACCACTGCTTGCAGTAGAACCCATCCTGGAGTCTGGGGCCAGGATGAAAGGGCTCACCTGAATAAACAGCCTCTGGAAGCACCTGTAGCCTCTGGAAGCACAGCACTGGTGCACCCTGTCTCAGCCAGCCACATCCTCTCATCTCTTTCCATGCCTGCCCTCTTTGCCCAACTGAAGGTGGTAGGACAGGGGACCCAGAGAAGGCAAACAATTTGCCCATGGATGCCCAGCAGAACTTTGAGCTCACAGATGACAGACTCAGGGTTACTGTCCCAGCCCTATCAGTGCCTTGATGAAGTCTTAGGGCAAGTCCTATCTCCCTGGGCCTCTGTTCCCTGCTAATCAAGGGGGTTAGCTAGACCTTAGTGGCTGGGGCAGGACACAGCCTAGTCTGTGGTGTCTGTAGGCTCATGTCCACCTGGCCTTTCTCGTCCTCACCAAAAAACCTCAACAAGTGGACCTCATTTTCTAGCAGGTGAACTGAAGGCTCTATGAGGTCAGGTGCAGAGTGCCAGGACTGTGTCTTCTGCCTCTTCTGTGACCCCAGAGCCTAGAAAACTTTTCCATTTGCAGAATCCTATGACTGGCTCAGACACAGACCTCTGGGGAAATCTGTCCCTACCATTTATGCTGAGAATCTAGGTGAGCCTTCTCTGACCCCATATCCTCTGTGTACATCAGATGCTGGCCAGGTTTCCTTGTTGCTGTACGCTTGTCCATCTTATTCGTGGATGCTCAGTACCATAGGGGCTTCTCCAGCCACAGGCAGTTAGTCATTACATTGTAATGAAACTATTCCTCATGAGTCTGACCTCAATTTTGTAGGAAAGTTGATAAAGTAGCAACTCTTGCATTAAGCTGGAGGTACTCAAAGGGTCCAGAAGCAGGTAGGACTTGGTGCACTAGTTCTTCCCAGGAAAGTGGGCCTTTCTGTCCAGCAGGGTAAGGCAGCTGGGGTTGTTTCTACCTCACCAGTTATAGTGACACAGGGCTGCCACCAGCCTCATGGAACCAGCAAACCCCTTGGAATAGAGCTTGTTCATTTCCAGGCCAAATGGGCCTGGAATCTTGCCCTTTGTTTATGGTCTCCCAGTAAAGCCTGTATGCCCTTGCTGTTTCTGGTGAATTCTACTCTTGGATAGGCTCTGCCAGAGGAGGTGAGAGGAGAGCTTTACTCAGGTCACAAGCTGCTCTCCTCCCCAGGAACAGTCATGCTCAAAGCCCCAATCCCTACTCAAGAGCTCTACCTCTGGCCTGCACAGGCTGAGGCTGAAAGCCAGGTTGCTTGGGGGCCCTATCATGTGCCCAGGGAAGACAACAGTCTCTGACCTGCCCCCAGCCCTGCCCTGGCAAGGAGAGGACCTGCCAGAAGCCAAGGGTGGCAACTGCCCAGGTGGTTGGGGTCTGGGGTCACTGTTTTTAGTAAGACTGAAGCTATGTGCCCAGTTTGCCAAGCAGTGCTTAGCTCAGCAAAGAGACCCACATATGCCATCCTCATGGTGCCTAAGTCATTCTTTAGAATGGGTATAATTCCATGGTTACAAACAAGGTATGATACAATAATCTCATCAGAAGCACAGTGGGGAGGGGGGGCTGTGAGTTGGGTCTCCTCTGTACACAACATATCAACCCTAAAAGCTAGCACTAGGCTAGGCATGTTACTCACATTCCTCACAATAGGCCTGGCTCAGGCTACAGGTGTAGACAGACCTCAGTTTAATGTGTGCCCTGGAGTTGTACACATAAAACAGGAGAGCCTGCACTTTTTTTCTAAGGCCAAGTGAAGACAGCAGGAGCAGGTATCACTGGAAGATAGCTGAGCCCCTCCCCCGAGCCTCACAATCACACTTCTCCTTTCTCTTCCTCTATAAGGACATACTGAGCATAAGTGTCCAATAAGAAGCTGGAAGGCTCAAAGAAAAGCAGATTGGGCTCTGCCTCAATGGTCTTAGAGGGTGCTGGGGTATCTTGAAAGTGGAGTTCTGTTAACCTCCATCTGTCATTACCTGGGAATTGGAGGCAGGGAAGGGTGAAGCTTGGCATGTCAGCCTAGGCCACACACCACCCTCTTCCTCTAAGTCTGCTTGGTCCTACTCCTGGCTCTCCTATTTTTTTTATGCCAAGACACTGAAGAAACTGAACATGACCTATTGCCTTTTATTTAAAAAGTGTTGCTAGCCCTGCTTGGGGCTCCTATACAAAAACAAAACAACCCAAAACGAAGCTTCTTCCTGACCCCAGACACTGGGGGAGGGTGTTGGGAGGACAGGACTGGGGCTCAGCAAATGGAATGTGTGCTGGGGGAGGGCACCTGGAGGCCTCCCACCTCTGCAGCCCACCCCACCCCCTGTCCCTTGGGATGGCACCGGGTTGTCTCCTTGCCAGAAGAGGAAGGAGAGAGGCAGTCCAATCTTCTGAGATGCTCCGTGGGAGCCAAGCACCGATGGGCTGGTCACCAGGCTGGGGCAGTATTGGCAAGACGTCTCATCCGCCTAGAGGAGGGGAGGGGATGGTCAACTGGGGCTAATTCCAGCTCCCAGCCTTCTCTTGGCTTTGCCTGTCGGCTATGCCCGCCTCTCCAGGAACCCTGAAATCTGCTCTGGCTGTGGTCAGATCTGACTGGAAAATTTGCTTTTATTCTCTGCTGGGGAACCCATCCTGGGGGACAGAAGAGGTCTCAACACCCAGGAATCTTCCTCTAGCAACATAGGTTGCTTCCAGAGCCCACAAATCACAGGGGAAAAGAGGTGGCTTGTCCCTGCCTAGATAATGGTTCCTGTGAACAGAACTGGGGCACAGGGGCAGGATACCTTGTGTTCCTGTCCTGGTCTCGAATCTTTTTTTCCATTTCAGCATCAGTCAGGGTCTCCAGCAGCGGGCACCACTGGTCAGCATCACCCGTGTTCCGGATAGCAATTTCCACCGTGGGTAAGGGATTCTCACTGGGGAGGGGAGGCAGTGAAAGGAACAATGGTCAATTCACAGAATAGGGAAGTCCCCAGAAACCATTGTTCTCCCATACCCCAGCCCTCCAAGAGGTGGCCAGCGCACAGCATAAAAGAGTAGGTCTTTTCTTACTTCTCACTTGCCTCTGCTACTAGGCCCACACAGGGGCCAAGACCCATTTCTGTGTCCTCACTCCTCACAACAGCACTGTTGATAGGGGAAGCTGGGGGATATGCCTGTCACCTGAACCTCAAGGAGCTGCTGGAGACACCAGGGCCTCCCCCAGCAATAATAGCCCCACGACCCAGCAGCCTCTCTTCAAAGTCAACTCTCAACAGTTCCTTTGCTTCCTCACCATCACTGTCTGAGAGACTGGGAAGGGGGCTGTGGAAGTAATTTCCACTGACAGAAAAGTGTAGACTAGGCCAGGCTACTGTTACTGGACTATAGCTGGAAGTCTGAGGCCTGTTTGTCCTACTCTGTCCAGTGCAGTAACCCATCAGAACCCACTGATCAAGGAAACAGCATGGAGGGTGGAAGGAGGGAGCCTCTGCATCATTAACTGAGGGCTGCTGGGCTGGGCTGGTCTACTCGAGTGTTCTACCCACTTGCAGCTTAGCACACTTCATGGGGTCCACATTAAGCCCCAGAGAAACTAGCTTATTTGCTTACAGCCAGACAGTTGGCTGCCAGAACTGGAACCAGAAACCATATCCTCGGACCATGCCCAACCCTATAATCCCTCAGAGAGCCCAGCTCCACCCTGAGGGGCTCCCTGTGCCCTCCTCTGGCCAAGTGGGCACATAAGTAGGGGTGGAGTCATCATGGGCAAAGGTTAAGAGGGCACAGGGTTAGGCACATGGGAACACTTGGAGAGGGAAAGGTATGGCTGAGCTGCTGTCTCACTGGGCTTTGGTTTTCAGATTTGCAACAGGAAGCTAAGAAGTTACTCACATGTTGCGCTGAACCCCTGGCCTGGCAGAAAGACTCAGAAGAAAGCCCTAACCATAATCTTCTCCTTCCCTTCCTGGCCTTCCCATTGCTACTCTGGCCTTCTAGAGTTTTTTGCTCTCTCTAGCTGAGTGGTCTCCCTACCCTACTCTACCATAATCCTACCCACCCGCAGCCTGCCACTGTGCAGTGCCCATCAGCTTTAGGAGGAGAAAAAGGCAGGCAGGGTCCTAGGAAGTACCTGGCAGACACTAATGGCTAAAATAGAACAGATCCCTGGCAGGGCTGCTTGGGTTTTCATGCAGAATATAGGAACACTATCTAGTGCTGTAAAGGGTTGTTGAAGGATTATCAACATTTTTTTTTTTTTTTGGTGGTGCTAAAGATCTATCCCAGGGCTTCCCACATGCTAGGCAAGTGCTATACTACTGAGCTGAATCTCTAGCCCCAAGGATTATTATTATTAAAGTAGCCAACATCCTTCCATCAAGGGAACTTCCTAGGGGCCAGGCACCTTCTCAAATGGCCTCCCTGAAGGTGATATGATTGATCAGCTGCAGAGAAGCATTCCCTTAGGGCTGACTGCAGAGCCACGGCCCCTCACCAACACACCAGCCAACACACACCCTGCACTGGCAATCAAGGACCCATTATGGCCTGGGAAGGCCAGGCTGGGAGCCATTCTCCCTAGCTTGGAGAGGGGGGAGGGGAAGGTGTCCCAACGACCCTGGGCTCTCCTGCCTGGGTCCCGGGTGTTGTTGGAGGCTAGTACCACAGACCAGAGCTGCCCTAGCCCCAGAAGAAATGGGCCTGACCTCTTGCTGAAGCTTAGCCCATGGGGCCCATAAGACCTAGAGGCCAGGAAGCCTGAGCACATGCTGGTGACTCAGAGGCCTAGGACCTGGCAGCCCTCACCCTTGTGGTCCCCTAGGGCTAACTCCTCCTCAACAGCTTGGTTTGGCAATCCAGGAATGGTCTAGCCACAGACCCCAAACATCATCCCTCACCTCCAGGGCTCCTGGCTGATTTCCTTAGGAGGGCAGACATGAAAGGCACCAAGCCCACGCTGAGGGAAACAAAACATGTTTTCCTCAGAATTTAAACAAGAGCTGATGAGCAGACCCAGAGGCTTCTTTGTTTACCTCCCTTTACTCTGGGAAGATTCCACTCCAGTGGATTTATTCTAAAATAAGAATTGTTCCAGTCAACCATGTAAGGATGAGCTTGGAGGCGGCACTAGACTGTCTCAGGTTTGGGGGGACATGCAGGCAGAGAGATGCTTCCCTGAGTTCTAAGAAGTTTGGGCCCCTGGGAGACTCCCATTCCTCCTGAGAAAAATTCTGATTCATGGGCTTTGAGGCTGCCATGGACTCTGGATGTTCCTTTCATTCTAAAGTGTCTAGGTGGGGACAAAGACACCCAGACAGGAGGGCCTTGCCTGAGGTCATAGTGGGACTGATGTTCCTTGAGTAGCTTCAGGTTTATTTTCAATGTGATCTCACTTTTGTGACTTCATATAACAAAACAGGCTCTGAAGCTGGGCATGGTGGCACATGCCTGTAATCCCAGCTACTTGGGAGTTTGAGGCAGGCAGATTGTGAATTTAAAGCCACCAAGCCACCAACCTGGGCAATTTAGTGAAACCCTTTCTCAAAAAAAAAAAAAAACTAAAACTAAACTACAATGGGCTGGGGATGTAGCTAGGTGGTAGAGTACTTTCCTAGCATGTAAGAGACTCTGGGTTCAGACCTAGGGGAAACCACAAAACAACAACAACAAAAAACAACCAGATAAGTTGAGAAGCATTATTATCCTCACTGTATAAATGAGACCTGAAGGGAAAATGAAGTGTCCATAGCTTTTCCATCAGCTGGGAAGGAGGAGACCAAATTTGATGTGACTCTTACAATTGCAACCAAGCTTCCTGGATGGGTGGGGAAAGGGCAGCATCATGGTGCTGGGACAACAGACTGGATTAGGAATGGTTTCTTAGATATGACATGGAAATTACCAAGAACACCGTCAGGAAAGTGAAAAGACATACCTCAGAATAGGAAAAACCATACTAATCATGTCTGTTAAGGGACTTGTACCTAGACTATATAAAGAACTCTTATAATAATAAAAACCCAATCCAGTAGCTGGGCGTGGTGGTGCACACCTATAATCCCAGCAGCTTGGGAGGCTGAGGCAGTAGGATTGCAAGTTCAAAGCCAGCTTCAGCAAAAGCATGAGGCTAAGCAACTTAGTGAGACCCTGTCTCTAAATAAAATAAGGCTGTGGATATGGCTCAGTGGTTGAGTGGCCCCGAGTTCAGTCCCCAGTACCAAAAAATAAACAAAAACCCCGATCCAATTTAAAAACAGGTGAAGACTTGAATAAGCTATGATTTCAAAGAAGATATACAAGTGGCCACTAATACATGACAAGATGCTCACTTTTATTAGTTATTAGGGAAATGCAACTCCAATTACTTCACATCCACTAGAATGGCTATGATACAAAAACTAAAGAAAGAAAAGACAGATAAGTAAGTGCTAGCAAGGATTTCGAGGAACTGGAACCCTCACATTGCTGGTGGGAATGTAAAATGGAGGAGCTACTTTGGAAAACAATCTGGCAATTCTTCAAAATGATAAAATAACAGTGAGGATAATACCATCTGATTCAGCATTTCTACTCATAGACATATATACCCAAGAAAATTGAAAACAAGTGATCAAACAAAAACTTATACATGAATGTTCTTAGCATTTTTCACAGCAGCAAAAAGTAGAAACAAACACCATAAGCCAATCAACTGATGAGTGGATAAATGAAAGGTAGTACAGCCATAAAATGAAACACTATTCAGCCATAAAGAATGAAGTTCTGATACATGTTACAACACTGATGATCCTTGAAAGCAGTATGCTAAGAAGCTAGTCATAAAAGACCAAATAGTGAATGACTCCATTTACAGTATGTGTCTAGAATTGGCAAATCCACTCATAGAAAGTAGAGTAGTGGTTGCCCAGGTCTAAGAGACTTGGAAAATGCAGGGAGTGACTGTTAAAGGGTATGGAGCTTTCTTTTGGGGTGTCCTAAAATTAACTGTGGTGATGACTTTGCAATTCTGTGAATATACTGAAAACCAGTGCCTTGTATACTTTAAATGAGTGAATCTGTAGCCTGTAAATTGTATCTTAATAAAGCTGTTATAAAAAAAAAAAACCTCAGGGCTGGTGGGCAGAGCTTAGAGCTTCAGCATAACCTGAAGCAGGCCCTGCAGGGCACAGCAGGGTTGACAAAAGTCTCCCTGGGAGAACAGTTAAATTCCCACGAGGTGGGATGGGACAGTGGGTAGAATATGAGCTGGGGTCAGGAGACACAAGTTCTGGCTTCTAGCCTTGCCACAGTGAACTGAAGTTCTGCTCTTGGACTGTAAAGTCTAGGAACCCTTTAACAAAAGGTCCCCATCCAGTCCTTGCCAGGTCTCTTCCAATGTGGGGAGCATCCTCATTGCCCAGTTGAGACATGACACATAGGATGGCACAAATATCCTACCTGGTGCCAAAAGAGATGCTTGGAACACTTACTAGGCCCCCTGGCAGGCCACTATGGAGGGAATGTGTGTTTAGCCAAGTTTTTAGCAGTCTGTCTTTGGTCCCAAGGGTTTGAAACCTGCATTAGAGACTGCAGCTGGACAGGGTCAATGCTCCTTAAAGGATCAGACAGAATCCTGAACTGCCTCAATAGGAGTTCCTCAACAGTGGTTCCTCTGGAGCCTCTCGGAACTGGACACAAGTAGAAGTTTGGCAAGGAACTAAGGCTAATGACTCAGGTCATGTGGTCTGAACAGAAGGGATGTTCCTGCACACTGGCCACCAAGGGAAAGGATGCCAGGAGGACCCATCAAGAGGCCCCAAAACTTCATCTCCTGAACCTTGACTTGGGCATTGGTGGCTGCCATATGACTGAGTGAAGGTCAACATCTCAGTATCTGGCTGTTGGGAGCAGCAAACCTGTCTGTCACCTGTACCTGTCAGTTGGGAAGGAGAATTCCAGCTTGACTGGTGCTTGTAGGAGGGGGTGCTTGGTGTTGCTGTCACTCCCAGGACCTGTGCAATGTCACAGGATTTCAAAGTTAACTCTACCTAGACTACTCTTGGGCCTATTGGATCCAATGGCCTTGGCTCCACAGGAGACACCATGACTGCACCCTCAGGCAGCCCTCCTGCAGGAATAGAGAGAAGTGGGCTAGACACCAGGGTTGATCCCCAATGTAGGAAACAAAACCACTTGGCAGAGCTGAAGGAGGGTCACCACAGGTGACAATGATGTGCATCTCAGCACAGCAAGCACTCAGCCTGAAGGGCTCAGCTGTTTCCAAGGTTAAAGGTATGCCTCATACCTTCTTTCTTGCTCAGATTTACGGGAAGCCTTAAAAAAGACGCCTCTTGGGATATTCAAGAAATCGAGCTAAGATGCAAACCTACTTAAAAGCTCCATGAATTGTTAAATCTTTGCAAAAAAAAAATCTTTGTCCTTGATCCTCCTGTAGCATTTGAGTCTGTCTTCCCTGAGTGATCAGTGCAAAAGAATGATGACAATGTGAAGGGTGTAATCAACCCTCACACCTGTTTTGATGAAGTAATACTTGGTGGCAGCCCCACTCCAGACACCATTCCAATCAAAAAAGGCACTTAGAGGACAGATCAGAAATGATGGGGGGTGGGGGGTGGGGTTGTGGCTCAGTGGTGAGCCACATGTGAGGCACTGGGTTCGATCCTCAGCACCACATAAAATAAATAAAAGTATCGTGTTCATCTACTACTTAAAAAAAAAAAAAAAAAATATATATATATATATATATATATATATATATATATATATATATATATATATATATATATATATATAAACAAAGAAAGATGGGGCTTCTGTTCCTGCAGGCTTGAGGCAGGAGCCCTCAGACTTTCGGAGGCCACAAGCAGAGTCCACTAGCCTGAAAGGGGTTTTTATTTTTTGTGGGGGACGTACTGGGGATTGAACTCAGGCACTCAACCACTGAAGCCACATCTCCAGCCCTATTTGTATTTTATTTAGAGTCAGGGTCTCACTGAGTTGCTTAGTGCCTTGCCTTTGCTGAGGCTGGCTTTGAACTTGCGATCCTCCTTCCTCAGCCTCTTGAGCTACTGGGATTACAGGAGTATGCCATTGCGCTCAGTCTGGAAGGGTTGGTTTATTTATCTGGTGTTGGTGAGGGGTTGAAGGTTGTGTTCACACTTTCAGTTACTCAGCCAGCCTGATACTGCAGGCAGAGATCAGGTTGATCTGTTTTTTCCTCGTCAGTGGCACTCAGTATGGCACCTAGTCCTGCAGTATACTCACCAGGCAGAGATATCCAGAAAGAAGCTGCCAGAGGACTCCCTAATGCTTGTGAGAGGGGAGGGGCCTTGTTTTACAAAGATGAAGAGCATGGGGGGCTGTAGTTGTGGCTCAGTGGTACAGCGCTTGCTTAGCATGTGTGAGGCACTGGGTTCGATCCTCGGCACACATAAAAATAAATAAAATAAAGGTATAATGTCCATCTACAACTAAAAAAAAAAAAAAAAAAAAAACAGAACATGGGTGGGGGCAACCCTGATAGAAGGAACAGGTTGGGATAGAATGCAGAGGGGACAGAATACCACGACAGTTGAGGAGCAGCTGCTATGAGGATGGAGGATTGAGGGGCAAAAGATTTCAGGTGTGGTCCTAGGAGGATGTGGGGAAAATGGAAGTAAGGACGTCAGGTTCCCGCTGACAGAACTCTAATCTTTGCTAGGGACCCTATTAAGTGTCTCCAACATGCCATCTCTTTAACTCTAACCCTGCCTGTGACTGGTGAGCTCTGCTGAGATATGAGGCAGGGAAAGGTCACTGAGAAGCTCAAGAAAGCTGTGAAAGCAATACAGCTCCCACAGAGAAGTATTTCCCCAAAGTGGTTAGAGATGCGAGAGAGGGAGAGAGGCATACACCATCCTACCTGAAGGCATAGGTCTTCTGATGCCAGCTCAGTTGTCCCCGGATGCTGTATGCGATGGTGGTGACAAACTCCCCGCCCAAGCCCAGCTCTGAGCACAACTTCAGGGCAAACTTCTCTGGTGAGTTCTCCTTCTCTGACATGTCCCACTCAAATTGGTCCACCAAGGAGATGTTTCCCACATGGATATTCAGCTGTGGCAAGAACCAAAGTGCAAAGTGAGAGCAGGCAGGACCGTCCTCAGCCTAGGAGGCTGTGAGGAAATGGGAACAGCTTGCTCTGGAGCCATGAGGCTTAGAGTAAACCCTGCCAACAATTCAAAAGCTAAGAACTGGGCTGGCCTTTGTCCTTCCATTTCACCATCTGCAAAATGGGCTGACCCCACAAATGTTCCAAGGGGCTCTGGCCACCTCACTTTTTTTTTTTAAAGGTTTATTTTTCATCTTTCTTTATTTGTGCATGGTGGTAGGAAGTGAACCTAGGGCCTCATGCATGCTAGGCAAGCACTCTGCAACTGAGCTATATCCCCAGCCCCTTCACTTTTATTCATCTCCCTGGATCCTCATCATTCCTTTATCTGCTCTTTACCCTATGGCAATTGATCTTTATGTGACTTTGTTGACCAGAAAGGACTCAACTCAAATGCTACTGATCAGAAAACTGTCCCTGAGCCTGTCTTAAATCATCATTTATGCCCAAATTCTGTTGCTTTATAGAGCTTACTCCTCTTGGAAATAATTTTGCCAAACATGTCACAGATGCATTTACACCTGTGCCAATGTGGTAAGGCAAGAGGTAGCCTGGAAGTGCAACAGAGGCAACAGCCAATTCTTCCCATGTTCCCCCTACAGACCCCTCACAGCATGTGACACATAGCCAAAGATATCCAGGCCTAGGTGTGCAGTTGGAAGTTTTCACAAGTGGATGCCCAGGAAGCCAACACTCAGATCCAGAAAAAACAGCCCTGTGCTTCAGAAGCATTTACCAATGTCCGCCCCCTCCCTTGGATTAGTTCTGCCTATTCTAAAACTGGACATTACTGAACAACACAGGATGGACCCTCTGGGGTCTGGCTTTGTTCCCTCAGCATTTTGCCTGTAAGATTCCAGTAGGGGGCTAGAACCCTCCCTCATCACTGCCCAATGCTCCACTGGGTGAGCAGGCCACAGTGCACCTGCCCATTCTCCCTGCTGTCCTTTAGTTTTTAAGACCAAGACTTGAGTGGGCAGATGAGCAAGAGGCATGGCCAGTAAATAGCCCTTATGACCCAGTCCACCCAGAGACTTCTACCTTTCTTCAGAGAAACAAGGGAACTCCAAACCCTGACCATGTTCATGAAGCCCTGAACCTTTGAGCCCTTTGCACCACTCTGTACTAACTAGAATGTTCTCTGTATCTGGGCAAGACCAGACACTTTTTAGCACTCTGGCCTCAGCTAAAGACCCAATTCCTAAGACCTCTCCTCCCCACCAGTCCTTTTCCACACCTTCCTCTCCTGTTTCTTCACAGCACTTAGGACTCTGAGACCATCTCAGTCATCTGCTTGTTTTCTATTTCTCTGCCATCCCATGAACTCCTGGAATCCTCAGTACAAGCTTGAGGGCACTTTGAGAAACAACCAGTCCTTGTGACAGAACTGGCAAGGAGAGGGAGGAAGCTGTGGTGCAGAGCTGCAGTAACCCACACAAGGCACATAGCTGGGTAGTGTAGGCTGCAGTCAAAGCCCCTGAGGCCTTTCCTGTCTCCATGCTGCACCATGCCTGGCAATCCACCCAGGTTTCTGGAATAGAACTGGAGCTGCATGTTCCCAACTGGAATCCAATTCTGGGCAAACCATACAAGCGCTCGGACAGGAAAGAACATCCAGCAGCAGGCAGCTCACAGAAACACTGAAGTGGGACCTGACTGGATCACAGGTACATTGTTTACATCCAAGAAGCTGCACCACCCCAGGCTGATGGACTATGTTGCCTGTTCCTGCTATTTAGTCACTAATTCACTTGTTTATCCAAAATTACAGAAAAAGCTATCCTGGGATCAGGGAGAGACAGACACTAAGTGGGTTGACCGAGTAAATACATGGTATGTCAGCACTAAATGCTAGACCAGGGAGGGAAACAAGAGAGAGGTTAGAAAACTGAGCCAGCTGTACTAGTCAGGTTAGAAAGGGCTCTCAGGGATAAAACAAGTGAATGGGGGCTGGGGATATGGCTCAAGCGGTAGCGCGCTCGCCTGGCATGTGTGCGGCCCGGGTTCAATCCTCAGCACCACATACAAACAAAGATGTTATGTCCACCGAAAACTAAAACAATAAATATTAAAATAAAAATAAAATAAAACATTTAAAAAAAAACAAACAAACAAACAAAAAAAAACAAGTGAATGAACCCAGAGAGCAGGCAACGTGGTTCCCTGGGAGCAGGGGTCCCAGGCAGGGGATAGGGTAATGCAAAGGTCTGAGGAAACAAGGCCCAGAAACTTGGAAACAAAAACAAAAACAACAAAAAAACAAAAACAGGGATGAAATAGGAGAGAAGATGAGAATGGTAAGGGGCCAGGGCCCAGGCTAAGAAGGGATAAAGGGTTGTCAGAAGGGCTCAGCTTACACAGAGGGAGCTGTGGAGCTTCTGGAAAATTCTAAGTAGAGGAGACATTGATGATACTAATGGGTGGTGAGAAACAGCTGGACTCCACGTGGGTTCAAAGAGACTAAGCTGATTTAGGATCCTCCAAGCAGGCATGTGACAGGACCAGGCTTCGACCTGTGTATATCTTACCCTGGAACTGAATGGATCCAAAGCAGGCCAGGTTCCCTGGTAAAGGTAGCCAGGCCTGGGCATTGGTCCTGGCATTGCCAAGATCATATGTAAAAGGCTGCTTAGAACTAAGTCACTACTTTCGCAGGAAAAAAGACATTTTCAAGTGCTACTCTTCCTATCCTCCATCAAAGAAGTCTGTCCTCAAAGAAAAACCCAGATGTAATGAGAAATCCAAAGTGTGACCTTCAGTTCCTCACCTGCAAGATGGGTCACAACCTCAGGGGTCAAGTTGCCAACAAGGCTTCTGGCCTGAAAAACAAAGCACTATTCCAAGAAACACAAGCTTCTCTGAGCCAGCTGTATACTCCCTGTGGTATCCAGTCTGATCCCAGTACTGGTGGGTCCTCTTGCCACTCATTCAGAAGGCAAGACGGGAAGAAACCTGACCTGGGGATGGTCTCCCAACAGCCTACCAGCAAATGCCGTCTCACACTTGAGAATTATAACTAAATCAGAGGATTGCTGGGAAAGCTTCTGCTTAGGGGGATCAGGTATTGGCCCCTGAAGGACCTGTAGCTGCTGGACAATTTTCTGTATGGTTGCTTCAAGGTAACAATAACAACAACAAAAACTAAACCTGGTATTCAGAATGAGAAAAATACCAGGGAAACTGGCTAGATATGTAATGTCAGACTCACCAGCAACCTGCATGTGGCTGCTCCCATCTGGAATCAGATGGTTGAGCAGGGCTAACCTTCATGGGCTCATCCTTACCATAGTTGTAAGACAAGGCACAGGTACATAACAGAACCCTGTCCTCTAGAGCCAGAAGGCTGTGCTTAAAGACACAAGTGAAGCAAAACATATTGTAGCCCAGTTTATCTCTATTAAGACATGATACTTTATTTATGGAAAACCTTAAAGACTTCACACACACATACACACACACACACACACACACAAACACACACTAATGAATGAATGCAGCAAAGTAGCAAGATACAACATACAAAAACAGTTGCCTTTCTATACACTTACAACACTCTGAAAAGGAAAGTAAGAAAACAATTCAATTAAAATTAGCATCAAGAATAAGAAGATACATCGAATTAGCTTAAAGAAACAGATGAAAGACTTGTACACGTAAGACATGGCTGAAAGAAATGAAAGAAGGCATAAAGCAATGGGAAGAAGTCCCATGTTCATGGTCAGAAGAATTGATATTGGTAAGATTTAATAGTACTGTTTATAGATTCAGTGCAAACCTTATCAAAATTCCAATTTTTTCCCCACAAAAATAGAAAAAAAAATCTATCTTGAAATTGGAATCTAAGGGACATTGAAACAACCAAAACAATATTGAAAAAGAAGAATGATACTGGAAGAAGTCCCATCCTAATTTCAAAATTTACTACAAAGCTACAATAATCAAAACAATGTGGTACTGAAACAAAGACAGATATATATATAGACCAATGGAAGAGAATGGACAGTCCAGAAATAAGCCCTCACATATATGATCAAATTTGGCAAGTGTGCCAAGAACATTCAGTGGAGAAAGGACAGTCTTTTTTAATAAATGTTGCGGGAAAACTAGATATCTACATGCAGAAGAATGAAATCGGACTCTTACCTAGTATTATATATGAAAATGAACACAAAATGGATGAAAAGTTACAAAGAAGTCGTTCAATTGTAAAGCACATGCCTAGCATATGCAGATCCGTAGGTACAATCCCAAGTACTGAGAAAAACAAAACAAACCCAGATGAAAGATCTAAATGTTAAGAATTAATACCACTAGCTGAAAACAGAGAAGGAAACATTTGTGACATTGGATCTGGCTGAGATTCTGAGATATGATGAGACCAAAAGTACAAGCAACAAATGAAAATTAGTCAAATTGATGTCATCAAAATTCAACTTTGGGGCTGGGAATGTATCTCAGTATTAGAACACTTGCCTAGCATGTCTGGAGCTCTGGGTTCAATCCCAAGCAATGCAAAAAAATAAATAAATAAACTTTTATACATCAAAGGACACTATCACAGAGTAGAAAGGCAACCCACAGAATGGGATAAAATATTTACAAATTACGTATCTGGTAAGGGATTGATATCCTTGATATTCAAAATAGAGAACTTATTAAGCTCAGCAAAAACCCAGTTTGAAACAGGTAAAGGATTTGATAGAACTCTTGTACACTGTTGGTTGGAATGTAAATTGGTAAAACTGCAATGAAAAAGTTTGGCGGTCCTTCAAAATATCTTTAAAATATTAAAAATAGATTACCATAAGATCCAGCAATTCTACTTGTGGGTATGTAACCCAAAGAATTGAAAGCAGGAACATAGACACATATGCACATTTGTTCATAGCAGCATTATTCACAATAGCCAGAATATGGAAGCAACCCAAGTGCCCACTGATGGATGAATGAATAAGCAAAATGTGTTATATATGTGCAGTGGAGTACTACTGAGTCTTAAATTATCGCTGGACTTGGCCCAATCCACCAGATGATTGCCCACTTTACCAAGAGCTTCCTGCTCTGCCCACAGGCAGCCTTCACCTCCTTTGAACCAGACTTTGCTCAGTGCCTGGTAGTATTAGAGCAACATCACCTGAATCTGCCTAGAATGTGATACTTTAATCTGAGAGGTCAGCCTGCCCCTGCCTGGAGAAACAGAATCATGTGCAGAAGCCCTGTCCCACAGCAAAGAACCCAAAGATAGGCTTTTGCCAAGACCTTAATGTACACTCAGCACCCTACAATACACTTCCCTTCAGCCCAGGGTGAGGAGTCACCTACCTTGATGATGACACGCTGGTCAGATTGATCCTCCAAGATGCTGTCTGTCGGGTAGGACTCGATCTGCTGTCTGATGGCAGAGGCAATGGCTGGTACAAACGTGAGTGGGTTCAAATCCAAATCATCACATAGGATTTCTGAAAACATCTCAGGGGTCATGAGTTTCTCTGAAATCAATGGAGCAGGAAGGCATCACAACAGACTATAGGGCTTCATCTCACCGTTCAAACTTAGCCTCCTGGGGACTCTCCATCTCTGCTAAACCTCCCTGAATCCAGATGTGGATGATTAGAGAACTGAGGGGGACCCCCAGGACACTGGGAGTGGAAGACAAAGCACATAAGTACCCTTCCTTTTTGGCCCTCATCCAGCAAACATTTCTTCCTCCATGTCCCTGGGGCTTTCTCCCAGGGATAACAACTTATAAAACCAGAGTATAATCTCACAACCAGGAACCTGGTATAGTCAAGATCTAGAACATTTCCATCACCATCGGGATCCCTCATGTTGCCCTTTTGTAACCACCTCCCCACCCTCTCCTCAATCCCTCGCAACCACTAATCTCCATTTCTATAATTTTTGTTATTTCAAGAATGTTATATTGGGGCTGGGGATGTGGCTCAAGTGGTAGCGTGCTCGCCTGGTATGCGTGCAGCCCGGGTTCGATCCTCAGCACCATATACCAACAAAAATGTTGTGTCCACCGAGAACTAAAAAAATAAATATTAAAAATTCTCTCTCTCTCTCTCTCTCTCTCTCCTCTCTCACTCTCTCTTTAAAAAAAAAAAAGAATGTTATATAAATGGAATCATATTGTATATAACCTTTGGGGATCACCTTTTTTTGTGTGGTACTGTGAATTAAACCCAGGGGCACCTTACCATTGAGCTATATCCCCAATGTTATTTTTTTCAAACAAGGTGTTGCTAAGTTATCTAGGCTGGCTTTCAACTGCCTCAGCTTCCCTATTTGCTGGAATTACAGGTTTTTGAGTGCCACCATACCTGGCTGGGGATTACATTTTTTTCACTCAACAAAATTCTCTGGAGATATATCCAGGTTGTCATTTCCTTTTTATTGTCACGTAGCATTACATGGTATGGAGGGATCACATTTTATTTATTCAACCACTGAAGGACATCAGGTCTGTTTTCACTTTCTGGCTATTATGAATGAAGGTACTATGAACATTCATGTGTAGGCTTTAGCATAAACTTTATTCTCCTCTTGCAAAACCGATTTAGCTTTTTAGTTCCTTTGACTTTCAATAGAAATTTTAGGATAATCTTGTCAAAACAAAATTCTTGCTAGGATTTTCAGAGGAATTGCATTAAACTTCTATATCAATTTACCAAGAATTGACATCTTGAGTCTTTTATCAATGAACACCGTATGTCTCTCTGCTTAGATTTTTAAAATTTGCTTTCATCAGTGTTTTATAAAGATTTCTGGCATGCAAGATATATATTTACTCCTAAAATATTCTTTTTGCTATTGAGTAATTATAAATGGTAATTATAGTAGACCATGTTTTGTTGCTATAAAAAAACAACAGAGGGGGCTGGGGTTGTGGCTCAGAGCACTTGCCTAGCACGTGTGAGGCACTGGGTTCAATTCCCAGCACCACATATATAAAAAAAAATAAAGTTCATTGACAACTAAACAAAATATATATATACAGAAGCTGTGAAGATATTATAAAAAAAAAAAGAGGTTTATTTAGCTCTGTGTCAGAGGTACAAGAGCATGGCACCTGCTTCTGCTCAACTCTGCTGAGAGCCTTATGATGGACGGCCAATGGTGGGAGTGTTTGTAGAAGGGATCACATGGCCAGAGACCAGGAAGGAGCTAATCTTGCTCTTTTATAAAAACCCAGACTCAAGGGAATTAATTCATTCTATGAGACCAGCATTAGTCCCTTCCAAGAGCAGCACCCCCATGACCTAATCACCTTCCATTAACCCCACCTATTAAAGCTCCAGCACCCCAATACTGCAACATTGAGGGTCACACTTCCCACACATGAACTGTGGGGCAACAAATCACATCCAAACCATGGCAGTAATATATTTTTAAATTTCAGTGTCAACATGTTTTTTAAATACAATTAATTTTTATATTTATCTTATATATCCTCTGATCTTGATGACCTCAGCTATTAGTTCTAAGTGTTTTTTTACAGACCCTTTGCGATTTTCAACATATACAATCATATCATCTTGTAAATAGGGTCAGTTTTATATTTTCCTTTCTGATCTGTATGGCTTTTCTTTCCTTTTCTTGCCTTCTTGTACTAGCAAGAACTTCCAGCATTATGCTAAGTAAGAGTAGTGACAGCAGATATCCTGGCCTTGTCCTTGATTTTAGACAAAGAATTCAGTGGGTTTTTTTGTTGTTGTTTTTTGTTTTGTTTTGGTACTGGGGATTGAATTCAGGGGCATGTGACCACTGAGCCACATCTGCAGCCCTATTTCGAATTTTATTTAGAGACAGGGTCTTGCTGAGTTGCTTAGTGCCTTGATGTTTCTGAGGCTGGCTTTGAACTCACAATCCTCCTGCCTCAGCCTCCAGAGCCACTGGGATTACTGGAGTGCACCAGGGCAGCCAGCCAGCTTTTTGTTTTTGTTTCAGTAGATGCTCTTCATCAAATAGAGGAAGGTTCCTACTATTCTTAATTTTCTGACAGCTTTTATCATGATCAGACGTTGAAACTATCAAATGTTTTTCTGCATCAATTGATATGATCACATGATTTTTCTTTAGTCTGTTAATACACTGAATCCATCTTTGCATACCTGGAGTAAACCTCTTTACTGGGATTTTTTTTTTTTTTTGGTAGTGCTGGGAATCAAACTCAGAGACTTGAACATGCTAGATAAGTACACTAATGTGCTATAAACCCAGGCCTTTTAGGAGGTTTGTGTGTGTGTGTGTGTGTATGGGGAATACCTGGGATTGAACTCAGGGGCACTCACCACTGAGCCACATCCCCAGCCCTATTTTATATTTTATTTAGAGACAGGGTCTCACTGAATTGCTTAGTACCTTGCTTCATAGCTGAGACTGGCTTTGAACTTGCAATCCTCCTCAGCCTCCAGAGCTGCTGGGATTACAGGTGTGTGTCACCGTACCTGGCCTTTTAGAATCTTTTAAATTACAAATTCTTTTTCCTTAGTGGTTATAGGGCAGTTCAAATTATCTATGATATTGGGTGAACTGGGGTAGTTTGTGTTTTGCACGGATTTGATCATTTTTGTGCAAGCTTTGAGTTTATGTGTGTACAACTGTAGTATTCCCTTTCTTTTGATATCTGCAAGGTCTGTACTAATGTATTTCATTCCTGATATTGGTAATTCATATTTCTCTTAAGTCTTGCTAGAAGTTTACCAATTTTAATCTTTCAAGATATCAGCTACTTCATGAATTTTCTCTATTTTTTCTACATTTCAATGATTTCTGCCCTATTACATCCCTTTTTTCCCCTTGCTTTTGTTTTATTTGCTTTTCTCAGTTCTTTTTTTTTTTTTTTTTTTTGGTGATGCTGGGAATTGAACCCAGGGCTTTGGGCATGTGAGGCAAACACTGTATCAATTAGCTATCTCCCCAGCTGCTTTTCTCAGTTCTTAAGATGGGAACTTAGAATTCTGATTTGAAGTTTTTCCTGTCTTCTATTATATGCACTTGTGCTTAAGATTATCCTCAGAGCCCTATTTTAGTTGAATTCCACAAATTTGGTATGTTGTATTTTTATTTCTAATCCATGAATTAATGAAGCATGAATTATTTAGAAGTATGTTGTATAATTTGTAAATTTGGAGAACACATTCTATATGGTTTCAAATCTCTTATTAAATTTGTTAGGGTTTATTACACGTGATATGGTTTATATGACATATATTTTCATTGGCACTTAAAAAGAATGCATATTCAGCTGTATTGGAGTGTACTATCCATGGTCATCAAATTCTGTCATGATGGTGTTTTCAGGTTCTTATATAATCTTGATTTTCTTTCCATTTGTTCTATCAGTTGCTGAGAGAGGGCTATTGAAATCTCCAATATAATTGTGGATTTTTTCCTTTCAGTTTTGTTTTTGCTTTATATTTTCAAAGTAAATAAATATAACTAAAAACACAGCAATTCAACAGCAATTTTAGCATCTTAACCACCAGTGATTTTATTTTTTTGGCACTAGGGATTGAACCCGGGGGCACTTAGCCACTGAGCCACACCCCCAGCCCTTTTTTGTATTTTATTTAGAGACAGGATCTCACTAAGTTGCTTACTGCCTCACTAAATTGCTGAGAATGGCTTTGAACTCGCAATCCTCATGCCTCAGGTTCCCAAGCTGATTACAGGTGTGTGCCACTGTACCCAGCTATGGCTCTTTTTTTTTTTTTTCCTTCTTAGTTGTCACTGGACTTTGTTTATTTATATGCAATGCTCAGAATCAAACCCAGTACCTCAAACATGCTAGGCAAGTGCTCTACCATCGAGCCATAACCCTAGCCCTGGCTATGGCTCTAATATATACTACATAGCACCCAACGCAGAGGAAGAGTCTGCAGGACACTATTTTGATTCTCCACATAGTTTTACCTTCAGTGTTTATTGTATTTTACATGAGGACTCCTATGAAGAACAGCCCAGTGAAACTTGTGGGGACACAGATTGATGCTTCTTTTCATTATGTAATACTGTATCTTTTCCAAGGGTCATGGGGAAAGTTTCTCCTGGATTTAAGTACTATTTGTGATACTGTTTCTTCTGAAACAAAGGCTGCTTCTACTCTTGACCATACTGAGAATTGTGAAACTGATCATTCATGTATGTTTCCATCTATTTCTAAAGACCTGAGAGCAATACCAACATCTCAGCAATGTATGCTGACTCCAATCTGAATATGAACCAGAGCCCTGGCTTCCTCTTATATTACTTACTTTAATTTTCTCCTTTTTCTTAAAAACTTTTTCATTTAAACTAATCTTTTGTATCTAGTGTCCTTATGCAACCTATCTTACATCCCTTCTGGAACAGAGTGAGGGTATAAACAAACAAAGGATCTTTCTATGTGTTTTGAAAGAAAAGTAGCAGGACAATATATATTCAATTTGGACAACTAAGTTCCTACATTGGGCTAGGTTTTACAGTAAGTGCCATAAGAAAAGCAACAATAAAAACAAGGTCCCTGGGCTGGGGCTGTAGCTCAGTGGTAGAGTGCTTGCTTATCAAATGTGTGAGGCACTGGGTTCAATTCTCAACACCACAAAATAAATAAATAAACAGACAAATAAATAAATAAATAGTCAAATAGATAAATAAACAGAAATTTGTGTCTACCTACTACAAAAAATTTTAAAAAACTAAAAATAAGGTCCCTGCCCTCAAGAGGCTGAAATACAGAGGGAAAGAAATTAATTAACAAATAACTATGCTATAGTTTTGATGTGGAATGTCTTTTAAAGACCCAATAAAGGCATAGTTCCTAAATGGCATTATCAGGAGATGGTGGAAACTTAAAAGAGGTGGCCATGTGCATGTATGAATATGGCATAGCAAATCCCACCATTGTTTAATTATAACTTATCAATTTAAAAAAATGCAAAAAACAGGGTAGGGGGCAATGGGAGGTTTTTAGATTGCTAGGGGTATGACCTCAAAGTGGATTGTCCTTTATCTTTTGCTTCCCTGTCACAAGGTGAATGGCTTTTGCTCTATCATGTAATGTTGTGCAACCATGGGCCCAAAGCAACAGGGTCAACCAATTATGCACTGAAACCTCTAAAACTGTGAGCCAAAATAAATCTTATCTCTTTATAAGTTGATTACCTCAGTTTTATTATAGTAATGGGAAGCTAATATAAACTATGACAAAGGCCAGCTGAGATAAGCAGGGAACAGATGTTGTGTAGCACCAGCAGTGGCCTAGTACTCATCGTCTGCCTTAGCCCTATGCAGGGGACTCATCAGTGATATGTACCTGCACCATCTATAATACAATCTCCTGGAACCCCTTGCCAATGTCCTCCCTCTCGCTAGATAATCTATGGGCTTTAGAAGATTGAAACTTGGCCTGTAAGACTTATTCCCAGAACTGAGTAAAGGCCCTTGAACTCAGATCTGGAATGCCAAATGTCTGGGAATGACAGAAGGAAGCAGCCTGATCCTTCCAGAAAGCTCATGACAGCCACATAGCAACAACCTCTCTCATTCTCCTTAGGAAATCCCCTCTGGGAGAGAAATGTCATAAATGAATATGCTATCTGCCATGGAAACATCTATAACAGGGGAGTTCCAGGAAAATAAGACACTTCAACTCAACAGAAAATTCTGCACCAATTAAGAAGATGAAAGAAACAAGGAAGGTCTTTATAAATGGGAAAAAAAAAACCCTGAAAATTCCAATACTTATGCTGTAATTACAACTATATTAATACATGTATGCAGAAATGACCAAAAAAGAAAAGGCAAAACTAAAAATATTAATAATGAGATCCTGGTAATTTTAAACTTTTATCCACTTAAAAAATGTTACCGCTTCTTGTCTGAATATATGTAATATGATTATTTTAAAACATCTAACAGAAGGGTTGGGATTTAGCTCAGTGGTAGAACATTTTCCTAGCATGCATGAGGTCCCAGGTTTAGTCCCCAGCATCACAAGGAAACAACAAAAAAGTCTTGACAAATTTAGAAAAAATATAAAGAAGAAAGTAAACACATACAGAATCCTCCTTCTCAAATGGGAGAAGCACCCTAACCACTCTAGGGCATATTTCCTCTTAACCTGTCTATATTATACCAAGAGTTTTGTTGAAATAGCAGAACCTCAAGAAAAGCTAGCATCTGCCCACAACTTAAAGATGTCTGAAGAGGTGAGGAGAGAGGCATGAGAACACACATGTGCTTTGTGAAAGAGGGTGGTAAACAGGGATGAAGGGAAGGTATGGGAAGGGCCAGGTGTCTAAACCCTGTTTGAGCAGCATCTTTGTCATTTGGGGACTGGCAGTCTGCCCTGCCAGGGCCCTTTAACTACTCAAGCTCACCTGGTGAAGGAGCTTGAAGCTCATATACTGCTACAATTTGAATATGGTTTATGCTCACCAAAACTCACTTTGAGGCTTAGTCCTCAATGCGGTAGGGTTGGTAGGTGGGGCCTAGTGGAGGGTGCTTGGGTCACAGAGTTAGAGATCTTACCAACGGATGAATGGCTTTTTCCAGTGAGTTCTGACCATTGTGGGATTGGTTTAATTACTACAAGAGTGGATTGTTTTAAAGCAAGTCCACCCCTTGCTTTGTCTCTTTCACACACCTCCCCTTGTACTGCCATGAGTTGAAACAGCATGAGGCACTCACTAGGAGCTGACAGGTTATAATTGCCTGATCTCAGACACACCAGCCTCCAGAACCATGAGCCAAAGTAAATCTCTTTTTCTTTATAAATTACCCACTCTCAGGTAGTTTGTTATAGCAACAGAAAACAGCCTAAGACACATGACTAGCCCACAAGAATAGGGTACTGTGGCAGAACCAGGATGAACTCAGAGTCCACACCCTTAAGAACTATGCCCCAATGCTCTGAATGTCAGGTCCAAAATCCACCAGACAGCAAATGGTGGGAAAAGGAGTTATTTGCACATAAGGTCCTGCCCAAATCAACCACCCACATACCATTCATGTTCCAAGTAAAAGCATCCCGCAACTTCTGCCCATCGATCTCCATGTCCAGCCGGATGGGCACCAGTACCTCAGGCTGGGATGCATTCTCATGGATTACTGCTGGGTCGTGATCATCAAAGCTGAAAGTGAAATGGCAACAGCAGTCAGCCAGGAAACTATGCATCCCTGTGCCTGTGGCCCCAAGCATGTGAGTTTTTGCTTTCCTCTGTACTGTTGGCTCATTGTAAATAGGTTAGAGGGGTAAGACCACTTCTTATAAGGACCTTCACTTAACACTGAGGCAGCACAGATGAGTGAGTCCAGCAGAGGTCCCAAGGCCAGAATCGAATAGGGACTGGAGGGGCCATAAATGACAAGTATCCGCTTGTCTGCAGATAATGCTGCAACAGGGTAGAGATGCACACTTCATGGATGCACAGGGAAGGGACAGGAAGCTGCTGACTCTGAAAGTGGAACAAGGTCTAAATGTACTCTAATGGAATATTTAAGCCCCAAATAGAACATTAAAAGAAAACTATGGGAAAGAAGAAGGGCATTTCCAGAAGAGGAAATACCCAAGGAAAGGCCAAGAGACAGGAAAATGGATGAACTGCAAAGGGAGCAGCAAACAGACTGCTGAAATAGAGAGAGATCACATGGGAAAGTAGTACTGGAGAACACCACAAAGCTGATGGGTGTCAAAGTGATGACAGTTCTCCATCTCAGGATGCGAAATCTGGCTCTTGCCCTGAGGGAGTTCCAGGAAGATTCTGAGCAAGAAACTGATGTATTTTAGGAAGATAAAGAGGGAAAAGACAGTGCAGGCATGTTGGTGACAGGATAGATCAGAAGCCTCAGTTGTCTTCTTCCTATCAGACTGTAAACTGCCTTCAGAGAGCTAGGGAAACAGATGACAGACCAATGAGGAAAACACTCCCAATTGCAAGGGATGAGTGCTCTGGGGGAACACAGACAGGAAACGGGTAGGAATGCTGGAGAGAGGAGTGCCCACTTGCAAGGGGGAGATGACACTCAAGTATGAAATGGGAAGGGAGAGGAAGGGAGGGAGAAGTGAAGGAAGGTAGGAAAGAAAGAAAAAAGAAGGGAATGGGGGAAAAGGGAGGATGAGTGGGGTAAGGATGAGCCTTGCAGATGCTACTAAAAGTGAGCTCCAGCAGAATGAAGTGCAAGGCACAGTCCTGGGCCATTTGAGAGCAACAAGGAGGTCGATGGTTCTGAGGCAGGGTGAGTGATGCAGAGCACAGCACAGTAGCACCACTACCAGACCAGGCCTCTGCTGGCCTGGCTGGTGGTGGTGAACTCATGCCTCTGCTCTGAGTGTAATTGGGAGTCTGGAGGATTCTTTGAGCTGCAATAAAATTTGTCCAAGCAGAGGCCCATGCTGACTGCAGAGTTCAAAATGCAAAATGAGGAGAAAAGGAGAGGCTGCTGCAAATTCCCATGAGACCTGAGAGGAAGCTGGCCAAGGGTGGCCCAATTCCAGAAACTCAGGGGTTTGTGCAATAAACTGCAAAAAGACTAGACTTGTGGTGTGAGAAAAAGGAAGGAGATGAGAAAGAATGCAAGGCTTTTGTCCTGAGCAAGGGGAAAGATGAACACCAAATCTCACATAGAGAAGTTTGCAGTTACCAAGTGCCTGGCTAAGGACATAAGGGTGGTGGTCAGGGAAGTCTGGGCCTCAGACTCCAAAAATGGGGATAGAAGCCTGCAAAATGTTCCCCAAGATATCTATGTTCTAATCTCTAAAACCTGTGACCATTACCTCATGTGGGCCCAAAAAAGGAGACTGCAAATGTGACTAAGTGAAGGACCCTGAGAGATTATCCAACTGGGTCCTATATTATATCAGTGTCCTTCTAAGAAGAAACAGAGGGACCTTTCACACACACAAAGGGAGAGGCCATGTGACCAAGGAGGCAAGGACTGAAGTGATGTGGCCATAAGCCAAGAAATGATCACCACCAGAGCCAGAAGAGACGAGGAACAGATTTGCCGCTAGAATCTCCAAAGGGAACACAGCTCTGCCCAAACCTTGATTTTGGCCTAGTGAAATGATTTTAGATTCTTGGCTTACAGAACTGCAAAAGAATAGAACCTGTGCTGCTTTAAATCACCCAGTTAATGGTGGTTAGTTCTAGCAGTCACAGGGAACTGATATAGTGAGAGTCACGTGGACAACAGACTGGCAGTGGCCAGCTCGTAAAAAACGGAGGGCAGAGGAAAGGACTGAACTCCTGGGAAGATGCCTGAGATACTGGAGAAATGAGGAGGAAAAAAGTGAAAGAATCAAAACAGGCAGAGCCAGGGAGACTGAGGAAAGCCAGGGACAAGTCCTGGGAGTCAGGGAAAAATAATCTCTCAAGGAGGAGGAGGCAGCAATGTAGCATGATGGGAAAAACACAATGTCACAGCATAGTATTCTCTGGAAAGGGGACTGAAAGTCGCTGAGGAACAGACATGGAATCTACATGGCAGCATTTCCTCACCAAAGGGGGAAAGTTCTCTTCTTGTCCCGGCCCATGCGGTTCCTGTTGATTGTGGTGGAACATGGCACAGCATCCAGATGATGGGAGCTGTTGGGCAGGGTGGGCACCCACTGGCTGTTCCTCTTGGCCTTCTGTTCCCTGGAGAGACAAAGGAAAAAGCACCCCAGCCCTGTAAGACTAGGAGACTAATTCTGTTCACCAGTCCTCTACTCGTGGACACCTGCTACACTGCTGCTAGGCTCCCGCCTATGAAGGATGTCTGTACACCCTGACTCTACAGGGCTCTGTTCCTCAGGCTCTCACTAACATTGTACAGTGGGGAAGGGTGCAAAAGAGTATTAGACATGGTCCAGAGCATGAGTTGGTGCTAACCCATAGCTATGGCTACATGCTAGGCTTGGCTGCCACAGAAGCATGTCCTTAATTATGGGAATGAACATTTTCCAGAGAAGTGGATGCTGCAGCGGAGCTTTAAACACTGAGTCATGGAGGGGTTCATTGTGGGGAGGAAAGGGTGTTTAAGGAAAAGTGCAGTAGCAGTAGGGATAACAGCTCTATGAGCTTTCAAAGGAGTGGTAGAGGCTGGACAGAGATACCCCATCACAAGGTCTCAAGAGTTTTGTGAGACACTGACTTACCCAGCACATGGCTAAAAGTCCTCAGGGTAAAAAGGGAGAGATATCATTAGACTGTGATTTTTTTTTTTTTTTTTTAAAGACAGCCTCACTCATATAGCACAGCTGGCCCTCCCAGGCTCAAAAGATCCTTCCACCTTGGCCTCCTGCCTCAGTCTTCCAAGTAAGTGGCACCTCAGACTTGTGCCACCATGCCCAACAGACCATGACTTAAGACATGCCAGGCATCCTGAGATGAACTTGGCAAGTCTTCTGGCTTCTGAGCTTCCAGAGCAGTGGAGGTGAAAAGATGGATTGGTGAACACCTTTTACAAAGTGACATCCAATGTAATTTAAATAACCCATGTCCCATGAAGGACTCATTCTTTTCTCTGAATTCCAGGTACTTTTATGACTGAGAAAATTCCCAAAACTGTTTTACACTGAAGTTCTGGACAGATAAGAGCACTCAGGTTCTTTGTGTATTCATCTTCCCTGGCAAAAAGGTGAGCAACAAGAGAGCAATGAGTTTGTCATTCACCTTTATATCCCTACTAACACCTTTATATCTGCACAAATGACTCCTGCAATAACTTTCTGTTCAGAAAAAGTGGTGACAACCACTTGACAACATTCTCAAGGAGCAATCTGGGGAAAGTAATACATAAGCCTTTTTCCTTCCCGTGGGTGGTGAAGGGCAAAGACAGTAGCCAGGCCTGCCTCGGCCCTGGGTCCTTTAACTGTTGGGTTTTTTCCCTAAAGCTGTGGCCACTTATACTCCCAATGCTGAGGTTTGGGATCACCCCTTGAGTGTGGGTGGCAGCAGGGAGAAATTTACAGTACCCAGTCAGCTTAACTAGACAATGCAAATGATGTTACACATCACAGACATAACAAATATAAAAAACAGACTTAGTCATACACAGAATGCAAGAATCTAAGTCATGAACTCCTACCTTTCTCCTCATGCAAGATCTTTCCAGAGGCCCCAGGAGGGGGCATTCCGCCTCTGCCAAACTGTCCAGTGATGGGGTGGGGCCCCTTGTCAGGCTGACCGAATAGTGTGGAACCAGTCAAAGCTGCTTGCCTTGAACCTCTGACATCTCTTACCCCTGTTTATCTTGACCTCCAGGCTAAGAGGATTCTACTCACTCAGCTGGTCCTCAGATGACATGATCATCAAGACTCTGTTTACACTCCATAAAAGGTTTCCAGCTGACTTGTGCAAACTTAAAAGTGCTGTCCATATGTACATAATTTCCTTCTATGACTTTCTGGTAAAGTCTAGCCATCTTTATGTTCCTACCACATCCCTTGAGGGAATAAGAATCTGCCGAGCACACGTCTACAAAACTAGCCAGACTGGATGCATGCCACTTTTCTTGGGGAGAATCAAAAACAATTCAATAGCAGAGTTGAGAGAAAATCTACAAAGAAATGATTTTCCACAACCATACAATTCTGAACAATAATCCTTTTCCCCCTAGTGTTCTTTGCTTTTGTTTATATAAGCACATTTTTTCTTGAGAGAAGAAAACATAAAATAAGTAGATACAATCTTGTATTCTGCATGTCTCACTCAAGTGAGCCACTTCTAAGATGGCTGAAGAGTCTATTTAATCATGACTCGGAAAGGTCACGTTCTAGTCCATTCAAGTGGCTGCAGTTTCTAATACCTGGCCTTCCTAAGGCTGGACACTGAAAGGCTCCATAGTCTCCATTATTATTCATTACTCTTCAAAAAACATCTCTGTACATATAATGGGTTTATGTATTCATTTTATTCTTTTAAATTATTTCCCTAGGACAACTCCCAGGGAGAAACTAATGAACCAGCAAAAAAAAAAAAAAAAAAAAAAAAAGTTTGATGTTTTAACACTTTATAAAAAGATTATACTTATCTTTAGAGCTATCTCCAGAATGAAAGTGTGGCCAGCTCTATCAAACCTGCCCCAATTCTTTGTTTTGTTTTTTTTTTATTTGAATTTTTTAAATTACAGTGAATGTATGAAGGTATAACTGAGAGCATGTGCCTAGCCTGAACAAAGGCCTGGATTCAATTCTCAGCACTCAAAAAAATAATATTAAACATGAGGACAAACAGTCTTCCAGTGTTTATGTACCTCTTGTATTTCCAGGTCTGAACCATCCTGTATTTATCTATTGGAGGCTGGGAGTTCATGGTAGAACATATGCTCAAAGGCCTTGGTTTCAATCCCAGCATCACCACCAAAAAAAAATTTTTTAAATAAATCTGGATGTATAGACTAAATACAACATACAAAATTTCTAATTACACGGCCTTTTTAATTGTCTCTGAAAAGATTCTAAGTTTTTAAACATTCAAATATATTGTTTCTTTGTGAGTTTATCTGAGCCACTGTTTTTCTGACAAATGAATCCCATGTTCAAGGCACTCCTGACCACTCTACAGAATTCAAGAGTTAGCCTATGCTTCTTAGGAAATCCAGAGACAAAGAAAAAACTTAGATAATTGTATGCTCAGTGGATAAAGTGGTGAAAGACATTTCAGTTCAACTCCACCCCAACCTGTTCTTGAGTATGAGAAGAATCCCTGCAGGTATCCCTGGAGTACACCTGGGTCAGGAGTACATTACCTGAGGTACGTGGGGGGCTCTGTGCTGATTGACACAGCCTTGTACTTTTCATCATTGCCATCTAGGATCTCTTCCACCTCTGAGGCTTTTAACAGAGTCACGCTGGTGGCCAGAGTGGTATATCCATGATCTGTAAGTGGAAAGACACCGTTGTGGTCATCCTGCTGGCAGTGGCAGTAAACAGCAGCCAGCCAATTGGAGACAGCACATCAAGGTCCTCACATGCAGGAGGTGGGAAAAGCAAAGTGTCAAACTTACTACTGCTGAACACTGGCCTCTTCCAAACGGGTAATCTGGATGGAGGGCTTTTTTTAGAAGTCATACTGAGTAAAGCCTCCACTGGGATTGATTTAGACTAATTTTCTCCAGAGCACTAGCTCAGGGGCAAAGGAAGCACTTGGGGCAGCTGCAGCACTAAGGGCTACAATATAGCTCAGGGACTCAGGAAGGCTCCAGAATAACACCCCAGTGGGAAGAGGTCTAACACCACCACAATTCACAAAACAAAGCAAGGTGAGGAGATGGAGTGAAAGATGAAGAACACTTTTCTTTTAAAACAAGAGCCCACAGAGTTGGGAAGAGCTGCTTCACACCAAAATTTCTGTGCCCAAGCAAGTGTTGTCATGCTATCTGGAAAACAGGAGAGATTCTAGGCAACTTGACCTCTAGCTCTTCCAGGGAACCTTGGTCAAGAGCTGCTACCTGTATGCGGGCCCAGTCTGGTTTCTCCTGGAATCAATTGGTTATAGAGAAGGTATGTCCAAAGCACAAGGCAGAAGCATCACCAAGATTTCACCAGGGACTTGCGGAGGGAAAAGCAAAGCTAGGAAGTCACTGCAGTAGTGACTGATGCTCCACTTGGGGCAGAAGGAACACAGAGGAAAAACCATTTTAAGCAAATGAGTGGAAATGTTATAACAGCAAATATAAAGCAGCTCCGGCTCCTGCGTTAAAAGAACCCTGAGTTTGCCCACAGCGGGCAAAACCACAGCAGTACTTACAGATGCAACCAAACAAGACAGACTGCAAAGCAACACACACACACACACACACACACACACACACACACACACACACAAGACAGACTGCAAAGCAACACACACACACACACACACACACACACACACATGTGCGCGCCTCTCACATGTGGACACACACACACATGCACATACTCAGACTCAGGGCAGCTCTCTACAAGGCACCATTGCCAAACAGGAAGCAGTTTTGTCACATGGCACACTGCATCCAGTGTCCCTGTGGATATGACTTCCAATGGAGCCCTCAGAATGGCTAAAGAGCATATTTGCCCTACACAGAGCTGCCATGGCCTGAAGCATGCTACTTTCACTAGTGTCAGGCAGCTCACCTAGTAAGCAATAGGCACATGGCAGGCCACAATGAGCAGGGACATGCACATGAGCTTAGCACACTGGCTGTTGGGGGAATGAAGTGCTATGGGATGGATGTGCTCTGGGAGGCAAGCAGTGAAAGCCTCAGAGGGGAGTGGGGGCTGGGGCCACCACCCGCCACTAGGGCTGCATGGAGGATGACTATGGCAATACGCCCACGGCAGATGACAGAGCATCGCAGCATTCCTAAAACGTTTTGAGACCAACATGTCTTCACAGCACCTGCTACTGTCCCAGCCCTGGTCCTCAACCCCCACTGGCCCAGCTGAAAATACCTGACAATGGATAACCAATAGCTCTCTGAGCTGCACTCTCACCTGAGCTGCATGTGTGCTTACAGGGCAGCCCTGCCCCTGGGATGCTCCTGCTTGGCTAAGGTCAAGGCTGCAGTGAAGACACTGGAGTGAAAACGTTTTATCTTCATGACATAAGCGAGTGGTTTTGAAACAGGTTTACAAACCCTCGTGAAGACGCACCCTTAGTGTTAGGTTTTGTTTTTTTACCATGTGACGATGCAACTATTTTCTTCCTCTCTTCCACAGTGGCTAGTCGCCTCCAGAGTGAGGGGTATCTCTTGTATAGAGAACCTCGGAACATACGGAGGTAGTTTCCCACCTATGAGGTAAAGCAAGAAGGCTCATTATGAGGGTCACATCTCCATGTAGAAGGGGAGGGTCCTGGTATGTATATGATCTGTTGGATTGAGTGTCCAACAAACAGGCCTTCAGGTGGACCCCAGGCGCCAGGCTTTCAGCAGCAATAAAACACATTCTGCTGACATCAAGGGTTCAACAGCAGTGCACATCTGGCCTGCATCTGTGCATTCTGACAACAGAATCAAGTTCCGAAGGGTCTGACCAGATGTCTACAAGGGAGGCCCCCAGAGCTTAGTAAGAAGACCCCAGAGTTTAGCAAGAAACTCATGGTGATTTGATTTTAGAATAAGGATCTCTGGCACTTTCCATAAATGCAAAGCTTCTTTGACCTTCTTTTATCTTAAGAAGCAGACTTTGATATTTTTATGATGTAATAAACACTGAAAAGTCTTTTAATTTTAGACAGCTGCATGGTAATTTCCCCATGGCCTGGGTTGCTTTGTTTAGTAACAAAGCCCAAACTGAGGGTACCAAAAGAATTTTCCAAAGAGTTAAAAATCACTTATTGACAATCACCAGGCTGCCACATAAATCATTACTTCCCCAAACAATAGCTTCAGTTTGTACTATATAGAAAGTAACTTTTTTCATGAAAAGAAAGCTAGTCCTAAAGTTTGTATAAAGATACCCCATAGTCTCAACTTTTCAGAAACAGTTGCTTCAGAGTCACATTGTAGAAGACAGCCACAGATGGGGTACCAGGTGCTAGTTTCAACTGCATCCTAGAATTATATGCTTAGCAACTCTGAACTTGCCCTACAAAGGTGTACTTCTATATTTCTCCCATTCTATCTACCCAGAATAGTATATATTTATTTAGTAAAAGTGCATATCTCCATGTTTCATAAAGGGAAGATCAACTACCAAGGCTCCTAAACATCATAAGAGAAAGACAAAGACACAGTGAGTCCCTCAGTGCCAGACAGAGAACACAGACATCTTGTTGCTATCTGGCATGCGTATTGTTACCATCCAAGGGTAAAAGTATAGTTTCCATTCGATTTTTGAAAATATGTTGACAATACTGGCTACCATGATTGCCTTGAAAGTTCTGCAGGATTCTCAGACCCTACACACCTTCCAAGGTCCCTTCAAAACTTAAGATACTGAGGTTTGCCTTCCTGGCTTTGCCCTGAACCAGGCTTTGCCGTCTCTGGATTCAGGATCCTTAAATGTAAAACGAAGATGCTGGACTTGAGATTTCTTAGAGTTCTCTTAGCTCTATGCTTCTGGCTTGGTATATCTAGCTGCCTACAGAAGGTGGGAAAACAGTGACACATACTCATAGTGACTGCAGATACTCTTTGATGACAGCTCCACAATGTCACACAGAGGCACTATCTGTATTGCTCTGGCCAGCCTACCACTCTGAATATAATGCCTGTTTTCCAAGGTGACGGACTAATATTGCAGGATCTACTGGAAAATAGTGCTATTACCTAAACCCTTCCCTCAACTCCAAAGACCTGGTGACTGTTAAGTGGGTCCAAGAGAGTAAACCGCCTCTCCATTTGGGTCTCAGGATGATTATTCTCACTTAACAGAAAAGACCAGGTGGGAAGGGGCTAAATGAGAAGCCTGAAGTCAGCCTTCTAAAACCTAAAATGCATTTGGGGTTGATTCTTAGAGACCATCTAGTCTAAACATTTCATTATACATGTGAGAACGAAGATATCAGCTGAGGACAGAGCTTGGTGGTAGAGCATGTGCTTAGCATGCACAAAGCCCTAGGTTGGATCACCAAAGATAGAAGGAAGGGCTGAACCTAAGCCTCTAGTGGTTTTCTTCCCACCTTGCCACGTGCTGCTTCTCAATTGCTCCATCAAAAAAAATGAGAACTTTCCTTTCAAAAGTACTACCCTCTGCCAAGTGAGGTGGCTCAGGCCCTAAGCAATTTAGCAAGACCCTGTCTCAACATAAAAATATAAAAAGGACTGAAGATATAGCTCAGTGGTTAAGCGTCCCTGGGTTCAATCCCTGATACCCAAAAAAGGTACCATCCTCTCAGAGTCCAGGCCAAACAGATTCCTTTTTCATTCATTAGATCAGGTATAGGTTTCTTTAAAACAACCTGCCCAATATCACACACTGAAACTCCTCAACTGCCTTTTACACCCTGCATTTATACAGATACCTACTCCCTGCTGAGGACCATTCTAAGCCGTGGGAGATGGACAGACATGACTCCATGTCCTCAGAACATTCTTCCTGGAACAACAGCATTTAAAGTGACAACATGTAAAGTTTATTGCATCCTGCTCTTTTTGTTTTATTAAAAAACTGGTGAAAAGTGGAAATACTAAAGTTCTGAAGAGACAACAATAACTTGATACAGCAACAACAGGAATCATGGGGGTGTCCTAAAAACCTTGGTGTGACCAGTATGAGGCTTCATTCATCACACTGTTCAATTGTCAAAAAAATAAAAAGTTAACAACATGAATGAAATGTTGGTGTATGATACTGAAAACCACTGCAAGGAGAGGTAATCCTCGGCATTCTGTAATGACTTTAGCTCTCCAGAGTTGGCACTTACCTCCTTACACAAGAGACTCTACTGCTTGATATTTGCTCATATGAATTTTTTTATCTACAATTTAAAAACAAAAAAGAATATAAAGAGGTGGGCATCGTACTGCATATCTAATCCTAGCTACTGTGATGGCTGAGGCAGAAGGATATTGAGCTCTAGGCCAGCCAGAGCAACATGGGAAGGCCCCCATTTTAATTTTTTTAAAGGAAAATCAAATAGCTGAAGACTGCTGTGAGAACTAAAAGAACAGCACTAGATGCAAAAAATATGTATATACTCAGTACAAACCCCCACTGATGGGCCATTTGTAGGGTTTTCCTAAAGTCAGTCGTCCAGCTGATTCAACAAAGCCCTGCCACTTCTAGTTAAGGATTAAAGAATCCTTAAGATTTTTCCCTTGTAATAATTCAGGATCAGGTCACAGATAACCAACGTATCAATTGCTTCAATTGCTTAAAGATCCAATTCCAAGCACTGGGGTCTTATCCACCCCAAAGCAAACATCCTTCTCCCAACCAGTTTCTTCAGATAAACAAAGGCCAAAACACCTCCACCACCCACCTCAGAGGAAATGAAGACAAAGGGGATGGGCCTTAAGTCTCAGGTTCACCACCCGAGATTTCAGGACCTCGCCTGGAGCAACGGGAGGGAGTGCCCCTGAGATTTCCAACATCTCAGAAGGTTCAAAGGCAGTAGTGCAGCCACTCCGCCCCCAGGAGCCACAAGGGCTAACATAAGATCCCATTCCTTTGCGTCGGGCTGGAGCTGTACCAATTTAGTGCAAGTCCCGTGGTATCTTAAGCCCTGGCAGCAGATAGCGTCCGAGACCACTGAAATGGGTAAGTAAACCCAGATCAAGTAGGGGCCGGCCCGGCCACGCCCACCAGACCACGCCCCGCAGCCCCAAGCACGCGCCCGCCCGCCCGCCGCCGCCGCCGCGATGAATGGAGACGCGCGCTCCCGGCGCACAGACCCGCCCCGGGGCTCCCGCGGGACCGGGGCCGGGGAGGGCAAGAACGCGCCGCGGGCTACCTCAGAGCCGATCATGTAGAATTCGCCGTCGTCCTCCAGCTGGAACTTGACGGGCTTCTGCCCGAAGGTCTTGCTCAGTGCCATCATCATCATTGCGGCGGCGGAGGCGAGCGGCCGGAGCCGAGATGTGAAGGATCAGATAGGCTGGGGTGGGGCCGGGGCGCGCCGAACCGAGGGGAACCGGGGCCAGGAGGGGAAGGGAGGGCCGGGCAGGCGCTCGCGCCACCACCGGGCTCCTAAGCTGCCGCCACAGAAGACGACCAGGCCTCCCTTAGTGCGCAAGCGCGGGCGTTGACGCTGACGCGCGCGCCGCCGCCCAAACAAAAGATCAGGCGCGTTCCCGCAAAACCCTTAAAGGAACCACGACCAGTTTCTTTTCCATTCTAGGATGTTTCCCAAGTCTTGTGCGGATGAAGGCTTCTCACGGACGGAAATAGCCACTGAGGGCCTGAGTCAGGCGGTGGCTTTCCCAGTCTCACAGCCAGGACTGGCATTCAGCCCAGGGGTGAAGAAAGGAAGTGAGGCCTGAAGACCCGGAGGAAGATAGAGCTACATCTGGAAACCTGAGAGGCCCTCATGTTTTGTGATCCCAGGCCGGAACCTCGGTTTCCGCATCCAGAAACACAGTGCAGCTAAGCAGATAAGAAGGATTATAGGAATAGATATCCCAGTTCATATCCACAGTTGTTCCTTTGGCTTCGGGCATGGGCAGAATGGCAACGATGGGTGGGGGCTGGGTTGGGCAAAGGCTTTGGAGTTTGGCAATATTCAAAGACCCAGGTGTTATTTGGTTTGGCTGGTGCATTAGATGAACGTTGGAGAGGGGTGGGTACACCTCCATTCCCTCCTTTGCTCTGTGCTTTGTTCTTACAACAAGTCTAGCCCTGCCCTGGGGCTCTGTCCTGTAGCCTAAAGGGAGTGGGGGCAACATTAAGAGAGTGCACAGCAACCATACAGCAGTAATGGCATGAAGTCAAAAACAGCCCACTAGTGATGATTTTATACAGTTCAGTCTAATAAAATTGCAGCTGTAATAGATACTACTATGAGGAAGACAAGTGGGACTGGAAAACAGTGAAAGGAGATGCAGGAAAACTGGGAAGGGCCATAATAACTACGTTTTGTTCTGTGTTTTCACAGCAGTGGGAACCAAAGTATTTTAGAATAGGAGTGGATTGTGGCATTAGATAAAAGGACTGCCACTTTGGAGTCTGAACTGCAGGGGTCATTGGGGAAGCAGGGAACTAGTTAAGAAGCCACTGCAGGTGTTCTTCCAAAAATGATGGAGGAATGGAGCAGAAGGAGCCCTGAGCATTGTGCCCAGCCCCAAGGATAGGAGGCTTGGGGGAAGGGATTTCAATTCTGACTCCTAAGACAAGGCCAACCCAAAGAAACACTGTCACAAAGAGAGCAGGCTGGTAATTAGAAAACAATCCTGTTTAATGACAGTCCTTAGTAAAAAAAAAAAAAAAAAAAGAAAGAAAAAGAAACAAACAAAAAACCTTTGTACACTGTACACACATTTACATGGCTTTGGAGGATACCAGTATTTGGATGAGGGCTTCAGAACCACCTGGCCAGGGATAGAATTGAGGTATGTTGGGGCCTCTAAGGCTCCTGGTCTCCAGAAGGAAGCAGCCCCCTTCCCAGCTGACTGGACCTTTTAGCCTGCATCCTGGAGAACAGATCTCTTGACTCATCAACGAGAATGCATCCAGATCCAAGCATCTACCCAGAGCTGACTTCTCAGGAAAGGGTCTTGCCCCAAGGCCCAGTTGGTTGACCAGGGTAGAAAGCCACAGAGCTCCTAGCATCCCCCAGTTCCAGTACCAGAATCCTGCAGGCATCTCCCATGCTTGAGCATAGCCTGACAGGAAGGCATAGGGTGAGGATGCTGTAGTTCCCCCCATCTCTGCCAAGGTCCTACCCTGAGGGGCAGAGATGAAAACACTGGGCAGCCAGGTTTGACCAAGGCCAGCCCCAAGATCTCCCTCACTTTTACGTAATGCCTCCTTGCCCAGTCTGAGACAGTTGCTGGCAGGTGACCATGACCCGCATGGTGCTTCTCTGCAGTTGTCATGGTGGTTGCACCCCCATCCCACCCCCCTGAGTAAACATAGCTCTGTCCCATTCTGGTGCCCTGAGACACAAAGATGGCTGTGGGTCTATATCCTGATATAAGTGGTGTTGGTCTGGCAGGAATCAGAGCCCCTGAGGGCTTCAACGGAAAGTGTTGACAGTCTCAGCACAGCTGAAGAAGTCAGGGCCCACCAGACGGGGGAAGCCATCCAAAGCCTTCACCTTCACAGGATCAAACTTCCAGTAGAGTCGACCACGCAGGAAGTAGGCATAGCCTGAAGAGAAAAGAAGATCAGGCCTGGGAAAGTGGATAGAGGGCCCTGTGCCTGCCTATCAGGCTGTGCCCAAGTACGGGCTTGGGGAAGACAGGCCTTGGATACTGTTAAGTTCCTTGAAACCTGAAGGTTCCAGAGCCAGTCTTTCAGTTTCAGAACATTCATTTCTCTCCAGGGAATGCTTCCAGCTATACAAGAGTCTAGTCCAGCCTGATAGGTGCAAGGAGTCTTAGAACCCAATTCCTACCTGTCCTTCTCCTCTCACTTACCTGGTCATCTTACTTCCACACCTGCCAACCAGACTACACAGAAACATGCTGGAGTCCCAGAGCCTGAGGCCAACCCAACAGCTCTCCCACTGGGTCCCAAAGTGGGGGAACAAAGAAGCAAAGAGAGGGCAGTCAAGTGAGATAGTACTAGATTTTTGAGTTCCAAACTGGCTCTAGTCCTCTACTGAAAGTTTCCCAGTGGTAGGATTGGAGTGCTGGCTCTACACTGTCTATCTGAGTGGCCCTGGTTAGGGACCTCATTGCATGAACCTCTCTGAAAAGTGGGTTCATAAGAGATGTTACATGAGAGGGCTCATCTGAGCATTGCAAGAGACACGGAAGGAGCTTGGTGTTATGCTTAGAGCATTCTTAGTCCTCAGTGTACAGTGATCATTCATTCATTCATTTTGCAGTGTTGGGGATCAAACCTAGGACTTGCTTACCACAGGTAAGTGCTCTACCATTGGGCTAAATCCTCTACCCTTGTTTACCAACTGTGACCAAAGAATCTGGGCAAGTCCTTGCACGGCTCTGGTACTCAGTCTCTTCATTTGCAACACAGGGTCTATCAATGGCTGGCCACCAGGAGGGGGTAAGATGTGGGGAGACAGGGGACCTATTATAAAGAGCTGGGCCTCTTGAAGTGGGTGTGACGAGGTTTAACTGCCACCAGATGGGGGATGCAACTGCTGCACCCACCTCCCACCAGCTATCCTACCCACAACACACCATCAGCATCCTGGAAGGCAGCGTCAATCTCAGAAGGCACCCCTCGCCAATCAGTGGCCCGACGTGGCACAGGACTGTCCACACGCCGAATGTTGGGATGGAAACGCCAGTAGTCCCCACCTCGGAAGAAGTAGATCTTGTTCTTCTCAGGACCCCAGACCAAGGCAGCATGGATTGGGGACCCCACCAGGCCCAGCTCTGAGAGGGGTGCAGGACCCAGGACAGGCTTCTCACCGTCATATACCCAGTACTGAGCACCTGCAGAGAGGGAAGGCTGCAAGGAGCTATCAAGCTACTGTGACCACGCCCAACCACTGTGTACCTTCTAGGTCACCACCACAGACTCTCCCAGACTCAGTTTCCTTTTCCATAAAATATGTGAGCCAATTATGTCTGCTCAGCATTCCCAGCCTCAGAGGGATATTGGAACCCAGCTGAGATAAGTAGGGCAGTGAAGAGTCTTTAAAAGAGCACATGGGGAAGGTTATTCTACTCAGCAGAGGGATACCTGGGTTCCTGCTGTATCCCCCAGCATTTAGTTGCCTGTCACAAATGCCTGTTGACCACTCCCTGGGACCCAGCCCTGCAACGGCAGGTCCTGGCTGTCTAGGAACCCACATGGAGTTTCCCATTCTGTGCTTTTGTTTATGAAATCCTGCCACCTGGAATGCTCCAGGCTCTCATCTCTGCTAGTTGAAAGCTGAAAGCATGGGCTTCAGAGTCACCAGAACTGGATCAAATTCTTCCTCTGCCTTTTTCAAGCTGTGCTCTCAAGTGAGTCACTTCATCATATAAGCGTTCCAGAGGCCCCATCCCTAGAATTCCACCTCATAGGGTCACTTTGAGAGTCGAGTGCACCAACGTGCATGTGCAATAACTTTCAATGCTATTCTGATCTCAATTGCTACCTTCTTTGGGAGCCTCCCAGCTGTGCTTGATGAATGATCCATGCTTATCTCTTGGCCCTGAGTCTTCTGGACATCATCTCCCTACCAATTATGTCTCTGGGGAACTGTCTGTTGCTACCCTTGGCCATGACATTCCTGATGATAGGAGGTCACTTGAGCTGACTCCCAATCCATACTCACCTTGGAAGAACCAAATGTGGCCCTGAGCATCCTCAAAGGCAGCATCCACAGGGCTTGGTAGTCCCTGCCAGTGGCGAGAAGCCAATGCAGGGTACCCAGGCTGCAGTCGGCCACTGCGCAGCCTCCACACAAAGCCTGCCTTAAAGAAAAAAAGCTCTCCCCGGATGGTGGAGACTGCATCAAAGGAGGCCTCACAGGCATCAGGTGGAACTTCCGGCTGGGGCGAAATAGAGGGATCAGAAAAGAGGTCATACTGGAGCTTCAGAGGCTAGCGGGGTCACACTCCCGACTTTCCACTCTCATGAGTCTCACCTCCACTGGTGCAATCTCATTGGTGTCTATCCCGGGCCGGGGACCTAGAGCTGAGGCCTGGGAGGTGGGGGCCCGCCGGGGCTGGCCATATAGGTGCTGGATGCCCCTACGGTCATCTGGGCTGAGGCTTAGTGGGTAGCGGAAGGTGTAGAAAGGGGACATAAGGGCTTTAGCTGCTGTTGTGTGTTGCAGCCCCAGTACATGGCCAAATTCATGAGCTGCCACTTGTAGCAGGTCAGTGCCTGGAAAAGGGAGGTAAATTAGAAATCCCCCACCTTCAATCACCAGTTACCAAAGCTCTGGACCTGAGCTTGGGTCCATGGTAGGTGCCCATTCTCTCTGGTCTCCATTTGCTCCATCTGGAAAACGGGTCTCCAGCCCATACCCTGGTTGTCCCCAATAGTCCAGGTCTCATCATAGTCGAAGTGGACATCCCCTTCTCGGTGAGTTTTGGGGAAGAAGGCATGGGCCAGGATACCTCCAGGCCCATCGAATGGCAAGTTGTCCCCATGCCAGTACCTGTGGGTGGGTGGGGATAGAGTCAGTGGCTGCTGGAAGTAGGGTTTTTCCCCTCAGGGGTCCTATGCTGCGCACTTACCTGGTGAAGTCAATCATGATGTCAGCATGGCCCTCATGAACCTCAGTGAAGGTAAGTGGCGTCACCTCACTCCATACCTGTAGGGCCTCCGCCACAGTCTGCCGTACCTGCTCCCGTACCAGCTGCCATGGGAACCGGAGGATCCTGGGGGGAGGTGGAGGGGCCTGGGCCTGGGCCTGGGGCAGAGAAGCTCCTGATGCCTGAGGAGCCAAGAGTTGCCCCTGGATGCTCAGGGGGTGGGTGTACTCTAGGTTGAAAGCCCAGGTATGCTCTGAGCCTTAGGTGCAACTAACTGGTCTCCCTGGCCATGTGGGTACATCTTTGTATGTGTTTGTGAGTACTTAGATATATACAGGTTTCTATATTTGGTAGAAATAATACAAAAAATGAGAATCCCAAGACCTACCAATGCTATTCACTATGGGGGAGACCCTGGGCTTTTGAGCCCTGTCTTGGTTCCCAGTTCCCCACCCAGGGAGTACCCAAGGCCTCCACAATCTCAGCTCCAATGCTGTATGTCACTAGATCATTCTCTCTCAGGCTAAATCTCAGCCCACTATCACCTGCCCAGAGGCCTTCCATATCACCCATTGAGGAGCCTTCTATTATTGTCCCTGCTCACCATGTTTTCCACCTGTATGAGGCCTAAATTATGAGGGTAGATTTGAATAACCACCTCCCAGGGAGGACCAGGCTGTGACTCTGTCTCATACACCATGGAGTCTCAGGCCTGGCCTTTACAGTCCCCAGTAAAGCCTGCCTGGGAGACTGAACACCCATCCCAGGCATGTGTTGAGATTCTTAGGCGGGGATGACAGATGACTCACCCCTGTTCAATGGGAGGGTATCAGACTGTGTGTGTGTCTGAACTGGGGTGTCAAAGAGTTTTGGTCCAAGGATGACTGGGATCAGTGGGTAAACAAATCTGTTAACTATGTAGATCTAGTCCTGGTGTGTGTCTTGTGAAGCAGGATGATAGGTTCTCACATGGACACAAAGTCCTGCTCTGGTGGCCTCTGGCCTCTACCTGTAGGTGAGGTCTGTCTTCTCCCAGCGTCCTCCAGACAACACAAAGCGCTTCTGTCGATTGCGGGCATTCAGCCCATCTGGTGGGTCAGGCACACCACAGCGAGGAGGTCTGGGGCTATTGGCAGGTGGGAAGGCCTCCTGGGTGGCCAGGGCAGGTGCCAGGCTACTAGGTAGAGCTGCATGCTGAATCTGCGGCCCTCTTCTCACAGGGTGGTGGTGGTGGTGGTGGTGGTGGCGGTAGGTATCCTGGGCAAGAAAGAGGATGCAAGAGCCAGGTCAGACCATACGTCCTCATGGCCCATAGCTAAAGGTGAGGCTCATCAGCACAGTAGTGTACAGCATCTGTGCACAGTGTGAAGAGTGAGGGCTAGGAGGGGTGTTGGCATAGAGCAGGGTCCTTTGGCCCTGGCTGATTGTATGGTTTCCTGACATCTTGTTCCAAGGCATCAAGCTTTCTCATCCTCCCTTCCTGGAGAGCCCTGGGCTGCCTGTCACCAATCCCTGCTCAGGTCAGTGAAGTCTGGATAGGGGCACACTAAATTTGGGGGACCATGAGCCTGTGAGCCCCTAACTGCAATCTCCATTTACACCTGGAATAGAACCAAAAAGCTTCTAGGAAATATTAGGCAAACTCCTTCTGTTTCCCCGAATGCTCTTCCCTCACCCAGCAAACTGATTGCTATCTCCCTTTCTTCTGGTGTTAATTGAGCAAAGACACACACCTTGTCCTGTTATGCAAATAACAGGATGCCCAGGATGTCCCCTCCTCTCTCTCCCAGCATCCTTGCACTGTGGCCTTTATTTGTTTACCTGACAAATGGGGTGATAATCCCCTCTCCAGGGTTGATCTAAAGGTGAAATAAGATGGTGGATATATATACCAGAGGCCTGGATACCTGGTAAGGGCACCTGGTAACTGAGGACTGATTTCCTTTTTTTTTTTTTTTCTGGGCGTGATGGAGATTGAATTCAGGGTCTCACATTCATATGCTTTATCACTGAGCTATACTCCCAGCCCCCCTGACATCTGATTCCTAGCAGAGTTGGTTTTGCTCACACTCTGCCAGGTTGAGACACACAGTGGGAGCTAGATATGTGATCTGCCTACCCGTTTCATGCAGGGAGGGTGGAAGCAGCCGGATACCAGATATTCAGCCCCATCTGTGTCAAACCCCCAGGACCACAGATGGCAATTTTGACCTGAGCTGCATCCTCTCACCCTCTGAGAGTCCCCATTGCAGAAGTCACAGTTCTCATGCATTTAGAAAAAGCAGAAACTCAGAGAGGCTGGGAGACCCTGTAAGGTCACCAAGCAAGGGCATGGTGGCTAAATGAAGACCTTGGTGTCCCAGGCCAAATGTCAGGGCCTTGCTCCAAACACTGCACAAAAAACAGGTCTACTTCCTGGGCTGGAGGAGAAGATGAAGCTGTGTTGTTTACTGAGACGTTCAGCACCTGTCTGGTCTGGGCCTGTCTGACTGAAGCAGCTGCAGCCTCCCCACAGCCATATTTGGGGTGGGAGCCTGACCACTCAGTCTCCGCCTTCAGCCTCAGCCTCTGGCAGCTCTCCCACACTCCAGGCACCCTGAGCTCTGATCAGGGTACTAGCCTTTCAAGCTCCCCATTCCAGAGCTGAGGATTCAACTCCCAAGGACACTCCATCAAAAAAAGGCCCTTCTGAACCATCCGGGGTACTTGGAGCTACTTTAGATGTGAGCAATTAATAATAAGTAATTAAGTTTTGAACTTATTTACCTTGTACAACACAGCCAAAGTGGTAGGTCTCGCCTGATTCTGGACTTACTTTTAATAAGTACTTATTACTGTGGTGGACCAGTACCCTGCCTATAGCTACACTGACCTGCTCTTAGTCCCTGATGGAACTCTTATCAACTCCACTGTCATCATCCCCATTTCTCAAACAAAGAGATGGAGCAGCTTGCTCAGATAATAGCTGGCAGGGAGTGGACCCTCTGTGCTCTCAATCGGCTTCCCTCCCTTGCTGTCTGCTTTGTTCTTGAGGGTTGAATCATCTGTCCCCTGGAGGAGGAACCCTGGCTGACCTCACCTAGTAACAGAAAAATGGAAAATTATTAAGTACTTGTTATTTCCCAGGCACTCTGCATATGGACTCATTGAATCTTCTATTCATTGAATCTTCCACTCTAAGATGGGCATGATACCAATCCAAGGTCTCACCCTGAAAATGTGGACCCCAGGTCTGTGTGACTAGCTGCAAGGACCTGCTCCTATTTGGCCTATCTAGGGGAGAAACAGATTCTTTCTGTCAACCCTAGCAGGGTGTGGGGGCCCTCCCTGAGAACCTCTAACAACCCGAGAGTTCAGCCTGTCAGCTCAGTTTATGCTAGAAATCTCTCTCCTCTGCTGCCCAGTGAAGCCTGGTATAGCTAGCCATGAAGAGAGGGACAATAATTGATGTATATACCCCATATACCCTGTCCCTTCCACTCCTTCTTTCATGAGGAACCAAGACCATGGTCAGACAACCCTAAACAAGTCACTATCTTCCCCATCCCTCAAATGGGGGATGGCACCAAAGAGCTAAGTGACATCCTTCTGTAATATCCACTGCAGCATCTGGCCCCATTCTCTGCCTCTGAGGCCCTTCCCTCCCATACTTGGGAATTTGTTCTCCCCAAATTCTCTATCCTCCAGGACTATTGTCATCCAGCATAAAGTGGACACAGACCACCTGCAGCCTTATCTACAGCCTTGAGGAGTTTGGGGACCAGCCTTTACCTCTTTTCTTGGAAGATGAAACAGAGCCCAGAGAGGTCAAGGTCTTTTTTTTCAGAGTCACAAAGCAAGTCAGGCAAGAGCTGGTCTTAGACCAGGATTCATGTCTTCTCCCTTCCAGTACTTCCAACTCCTACCCCCAGCTCTTGGCTTATCTCCCAAACCCACATACCTGAGAAATTTCTGCTTCTAGTGCATTCCCTCATTCTTAGCTCCTTTGGGCTTCCCTGTGCTAGGTGCTTGGCTCACTCTGCCCCACCCTTCTCTGTTCTGACAGCCACCAACCCACAGCCTCAGACACACTCAAGGAATTTCTTGGCTGACCCAGTCTTCTGGTGGAGCTTAGAGACTCAAGGACAGTGCCTGGTCAACTTCTAATCCACAAAATAGTGGAGGGGAGATAAGGGAGGACCCCAGACTAGGAAGCCACTGGTTAAGGCCAGGTTAGTTGTGTTCTTCTCTTGACCCCAGTTTGCTTTCTAATTAGTTTAATTAAGCACAGCTATGTTTTCTGCTATTAGTAAGAGGTGATTTCGAGAAGAGAGCACTGTGTTACACTATGAGGAAGACAGGAAAGCTATCAGGCCATTCTCTGAAACATCAGACCCATCTGAGGGTCCCAGAGGCCAAGCAACCTGCCTACGGCACACAGCCACTTGACAGGCAGGATCGTCTTCTTTTTGCTTCTGCCTAATGGGCCATCTTCCCACCTCTCTCCTGGTTTTAGGAAGGTAGGCAGCTTTGTCCCACTAAGTTGCAGGCAGGGCTTTAATCAGCCCTGAAAGCTGGGAACAGGGATAGATAAATATTTACAGAAATCTCCTGGCCCTGCTGAAGGCAGCGTAGGGAAAAACACATTGGAGGTGACCCCAAATGCTCCAAGTATGTCAGTAGCAATAGACAACAATCCAGCTCAGACTCCACCTGGCCCCCAACTCCAATGCTACCCCCTGCACAAACATCACAGTGACAGTTACAGGTGACAGAGTGGCTTCAGTGTGCCTGACATTACCTCATTTAATCCTCAGTAGTAGGCACTATTACCCCTCCTACCCCCTTCCCCATTACAGATGGAGCGGGTGAGGTTTTGAAGGGGAAGAGGACTCAGGATCACATGGTTCAAATCTCTCCAATTCTTGAACCCATAGGTTCAGTTGCTACCCAGGGGATGGAGGAGGGCTGGGGAAGATGCAAGATCTCCAGACAGATCTACCCTCTACCCATTGTACCCCATCTTTCCATGCCCTTCCACTCTCATAGCCAGAACCAGGCAAGACTGGCCCAGGCAAAGCCAGTGTGGCTGGACAAAGCCTTAAATCCCAGGATGCCTGCCTGTCACATCCTCCTGCTCTTATCTCTGGCCAAGCTATCTGGATGCCTCAGCTGCCCAGCCAGTAGACCAGATACCTAGGGCCCTGTGGGTCTGAAGTGGTCCAGACTCTGGCTCTAAGCCCTGCCTGTCCCCCACCCACCCCACACACACACCACCACTTTCTTTACACAGCTTTGCTCTCTTACCTGGATTTTCTTCTCTCCCAAACACATATTTCATACTTTTCCTTTTTCTCCCCATCCATTACTCTCTGAGGATCTCAATCACTCATGGTACCCCTTTCTTTCTGACCCCCATTGAAAGATCACACACGCTGTCACTTCTAATTCTCCCAAACCTGCCTCATGCAGGTGACCAGAGGGAGGCATCTTCTCCAGGCTCACACTCCATTTTCCCCAGAGAAGTTTCTCCCCTCCCCAACTCTTTCAGTATCTTCCTTCCACTGCACACCTGCAGGCCGGCTTTCAGTGGCCACACACCTGGAAGCTGACAACTGCCTGAGACCTGCTGGCTTTGTCCCTGGAATGAATAGGGGGCCCTGTAACCACTCCCTTTGCTGCTCTTCCAACACACCCCCCAGCATTCGCGGCTGGGAGCAGGTCGCCAAGCTGGGAGGGGGCGTGAGTCCAGCGCCAATTCCCGCCCCACCAGCCTGAGCGATCCCGGCGCAGGTTCCACTTGCATACCTCTAGGGACGGGAAGCTCATTATTATACCCACGGAGACCCAGAAGGTGTTTCAGGTACCGGCTGCGTCAGCCCACCCGGGGCGTCCCCATGAATCCAGCACGGCCGGTGAGCCCATCGCGTGCCTGGTCTTCCCTTGGGGATGAGCAGCAGGCCGGTGACGGGCACTCACCAGCGGCTTGGCCCGGGCCAGCAGTGGCGGCGGCAAAAGCAGCAGCAGCAGCAGTAGCGGGAACAGGAGCGCGCGTGGGTCCGCGCCTCGGTACCCGGTGGCCCGTGCCATCCGCCCCGGGGCTGCTGGGCCTGCTGGGCCGCGCCGGGCCACCGCCCCTTATAGCCTCTGTCCCGCCCTCGAGTCCGCCCCAGCCCCGGCCCCGCCCCCCGCTGCCTTTTGTTCTAAACTTTCCCTGTCGCAGCAGCCTGGGTGGGGGAGGTAGATCCGGAGGGGCTAGACCGGCAGGGATCGGAGCCTGGAGACTAGAGTCCTGTTCTGGAGCGGCCCCAGCTCCAGCCCTCGGAAGTCTGGTGCTGGGTAACCCTGGCCAGCCAGTGCTGCTCTGGGCTGTGTGGGACCTTGCTGTGTGGGACAGGGCGTCCAGAGCCTCAGACCCAATAAAGAGTCTGAGAGGGTTGAGATTCACTCCTCCCAACCCTTACCCCCACCTTTAAAGACTCATCATTAGGCGGAGTCTCAATGGTGGCCTAACCTCTAACCTGTCTGTGACAGGTGTTCTTGCCCATGGGCAAATTCTCCTATCCCTTAGAGACATCTCCACCCCCTTCCTTCTAGAAGATGGCACAATAGCTACTGTGAAGACAGGGCTATTAAAAAGTGTCCCAGGAGAAACAGGCATATGGCAGAGACTGGCCAGTCCCTCACCTTGGAACAGATCAGAGATAATTTATAGATGAGGAAACTGAGGCTCTGTGAGGGAAGGGCCAGACTTTTCTATGCCAGAAGGCGAGTGGAGGGTCAGGAGACCCTCTAGCTGGTCAGCTGGGGAGAGTAAGCTGTAAGAAGGCTATAGGAGGATATATGAGTAGGTGACTGGGGTCCTGGGCTGTCTGCTAGTTAGGGCTCAACAGGTCCCTGTAAACCTCAGAGCCAGCCATTTCAGACATGAAGGAGAAAAGGTAAGAATCAAAGGATGGGGTAACGTCCACATGCTGGAAGGGATCCTCAGGTCTCATCCTCAGTTGCAAGAGGGTGCCCACTCCTGCCCTGTAATGAAGAAGGGCCTCCCCACTGCAACAGGTAGTCTTCCCCATCATGGGCAACCCTGCAGAGTCCAGATGCAGTCAGTGGCTTCCTCCCATCCTGTCAGGCAGGATCCTGAGCTGCTGCAAGGTGATGGAATATAAGCTTGGACCAAGAAATGGGGGTGGGGTGCACTTCACAGCTTCTCTAGAAAGACTCCACAGAGACCCCTAGAGGGGGAGTAGGAGCAAGACAGAAGTGAGAGTTAACTACCTAGACTGCCAGTCTTTTCCTTTAAAGTGATTCACTTTTTAATTTAATTTTTTATTAGTGCATATAGTTATACATAATAATAATTGGGTTAATTTTGACAAAAATCATATAAGCATGAAATTTGGTTTACTCATTTCAGTTCCTGGTGCCTCCTTGCCCCTCCTCCCTTCCCCTCTACTGGTCTTCCTTTCACTCATTCTTTTTTTTTTTTTTTTTTTTTTAATTTTTTTGAGGTACCGAGGATTGAACTCAGGGGCATTGGACCACTGAGCCATGTCCCCAGCCCTATTTCATACTCTATTTAGAGACAACGTCTCACTGAGTTGCTTAGTGCCTTGCTTTTGCTGAGGCTGACTTCAAATTCAAGACCCTTCAGCCTCAGTCTCCAGAGACACTGGGATTACAGGTATGCACCGCCACACCCATCTCATTTGTTTATTTTTGATTGGTGCTTTATAGATAAATATAAAGGTGGAATTCACTGTGGTATATTTATACATGTACATAATTTTGTAAAATTCATTCTGCATTTCCTGCCTTTTCCCATCCCTCCTCCTTCTCTATTTTCTTGTTCTATTCCATTGATCTTCCTTATATCTTTATGATGTTCAACATCCTCTCCCCACCCCATGTACTCCACCTTTTGCATATGAGAAAAAACATTAGACCCTTGATTTTTGGAGTCTGGCTCATTTTACTTAGAAAGTGACTTACTTTTTAGAGGTAGACATTTCAATGCTTGTTTCAGTGTCAGCAATTCAAGAATTCATGAATTGAATCAATACATTTTCTGATACACATGAAAATACATAATTTTCAAAATTAAACATTCATTTGTGTAACTACATTGAAATGGCCTTGAGTTCCATGCTCATCTTACTGGGAAGCCCACCCTGGAGGTAGATGGTAACTTTTACTTCAGAGAGAAGAAAACTGAAGACCTGGCAGGGGAGGGCTCTGCTGCAGAGGATGGTTGAAAGAAGTAAATGTAAGAACATAGGAACCTGCATGACTTTCACATACAGTATGTGTGGCTGGGAACAGCTCCGCCTGCATTTAGCTGAGTGGGACCAGGTAGGGCTAGATCCAACTCAGCTAGCTGTTTGTCTTTGCCCCTGGTCCCTCTTATTCATAGAGGGATCTCTGCTCTTCACCCATCTCCTGGATGCTTTTGTTCTTGGTGATTTCCTGATTTCAGATGGCCTCTGCTGGCACACCAGACAATGTAAAGGGAGGGGAAAGAATTCAGGGTTCTCCCTACCTCCAACTAAGGGTCATAATATGACCACAGCAAAGTCACCGAGGAAAGACCATAAAAACCTCCAGTTCCTGATGGGTTGGAAAGCCTTCTAAATCCACGCCTCTGGCTTCACCTTGGCCTGAAACTAAGGTGCTAAAATCTTTAGATCTCAGAATTCCAACATCTGTTGAATTGAGTTCATGAATTGAATCAATACATTTTCTGATACATATGAAAATATATAATTTTCAAAATTAAACATTCATAATTCGTGTACTTGGTTTGATCCTTAGCCAGGTAGACATGTCTTTGCACTCTGGTCACAGCCTTTAGGACGGACACATTACTTGAATGTCGTGTGAATGCTATCAGTGTCTGGCACTGAATCGGTGGGGTCAAGATCCCAGGGGACCAGCCGGGATTAACAGTCGCGTAGCAGAGCCTCCTAGCACCCGGACGCGCGGGGTGGGTGAGTGCGAGGACAACACTGCTCGAGGTTCCGGGCGCTGGAAGAGTCAAAAAGTGTCGGTACGCCCCCTAGTGGGAGTTCTGGGGACAGATTTCTGCAGTCCTCGGCTCAACTCCACTCCTAACCCCGAGGCCACGTGACGGTCAGCCAACCTTGTACGGAGAGCAGAGACAGGGAATTCAGCTTGAACTAGAAGAGTTCGCGTCCCATTTCACAACCCCAACTTCATTCCCTGCTCTCCGCAAAATTTTTTTTGGATTTTGGTACCGGGGATTGAATCCAGGGGCGCTTTACCACTGAGCTACATACAACTCCAGACATTTTTAATTTATTAAATTTTGAAATAGGGTCTCGCTAAGTTGCTTACGGCCGGGCCCGATAAATTGCTGAGACTGGCCAGGAACTTGAGATCCTCAGCCTCGCGAGTCGCTGGGATTACAGGCGTGAGCCATCCCTCCCTGGCCCTGTCGCCCTGCTTAAGCCTTCGGTGGTTTGCGACTTTGGCTTGTGTTCCTACAGCTTTCATAACTGGGATCAGGAGCAGGGAGGGAGCAGCCTCTCCTTTCCAGGTGAGAGAGATCTTTGGTGCCACGAAAGAGGGCCGGGCTTGAGAAAAGCGCCTCTTTCAGCTGGGGGCGTGTCCCTAAGACTCCGCCCTAGACTCCTCCTTTAGCCCCTTGTGACTGGCTTTGCTGCATTCGTCCGGGGGACGAAGCGGTCTCTGACTCAGCTCATCCAAGTACCCCCACAGGCACCATGCCACGCGGGAGCCGAAGCGCGGCCGCCCGGCCAGCCAGGTGTGAAAAGGACAGGGACCCCATGGGGAGGAGGCTGGGAAAGTGCGGGCACTCTATCAAGGGCGTCCGTAGTGACCTTTATTGTTACTGCGCCATCTTGGTGGGGGGAGGGTCTGGGGGCAGCAGTCAAGTATCTAATTCGGGGGTCGCCCTCCTGGTTTTCCGGGAGTAAAGGCGGTCGTTTGCAGGAGCTACAGGGTCCTGAGAACCCTGGCCTAGGGTCCAGCAAGGATTAACCCTGCTTCCTCCTATCCCTGCAGTCGCCCAGCGGCACCTTCTGCCCATCCACCTGCACACCCACCGCCCTCAGCAGCAGCCCCGATTCCTGCCCCCTCGGGCCAGCCAGGTCTCATGACACAGATGGCATCCATGGCTGCTGGGGTAGCCGTGGGCTCCGCCGTGGGACATGTCATGGGCAGTGCCCTGACTGGAGCCTTCAGTGGAGGAAGCTCAGAGCCTGCCCAGCCTGCTGCCCAGCCTGCTGCCCAGCAGGTAAGCAGCAGGACCCAAGAGAAACTGAGGCAGGATTCTCTCAAGGCCACATAGGGAAGAGTGTCCAGTGGAGGTATACAGAGTTGCCTCAGGCCTAGGACTTGACTAAGGAGGGTCCTATTCCTCACTCTGCTGTTGAGCTCACTGTCACTTCATTGGCAGGCTCTGTCCCTCTTTGAGGGCAAGGTCCCTGTACTCTTAGGGACTGATACCAACCAGCCCTTTAAAAATGGGAAACCCAGGTTCAGTGGGACTCAGAGATTTACCCAAATTCACCTAACCCTAGTAGAGTGACAAGGGATGTTGAATTTACCAAGCCCTTGTTCTCCTTACCAATTCAGTATTGTAGCTGCTAGGCCCAATATGAAGGTCAGCCTGTGGTCATGGCTCCTGGTCTCTGATGACCTGTCCCCCACTGAGGCCTTACCAGTCCTGAACCAAATCCAAATGCCGCTTAGCAGTTAGGTCAAGGGTCATAAGGATCAGTATGGCTGAGCCAGGAGGTGGGGCTATTTTCAGAGTACATAAAAGATTGTAGAATCTTTTCCTCCTCCCTCCCTTGCTCCTCCCCAGCATGCCCAATGTGAGGCAGCAAGGAAACCCTGTGTGCATCAGTTTAATGACATTGAAGAGGGTGGCTGGCTTGCTGTTTCATGGATGTAGCATCTCAGCTGAGGTTAGACAGGGGCAGGTCAGACCTGGGATCTTTGAGGCAGCAAGACAGGATATGGGAAGAGGCAGGCAGCCCCCAGCTTTGGAACCTATCTCTAGGTATCAACCTTGAGCTGACCTTTCTGCCTGTCACACTCCCCCCTGCAGGCCCCTACCCGTGCTGCCCCACTACAGATGGGACCCTGCTCCTATGAGATCAAACAATTTCTGGACTGCTCAACCACTCAGAGTGACCTGTCCCTGTGTGAGGGCTTCAGTGAGGCCCTGAAGCAGTGCAAATACAACCATGGTGAGAAATTGGACCCTATCCCAGGTGGGGATTGAAAGGGGCAGACCCTCTTCTTGCACCTGCAAGCGACAACAGCCTATGCTGCTCCTTCCCTCCACAGGTTTGAGCTCTCTCCCCTGAACATGTTGGTGCAGACTCATTGGCCAGCTCTGAGATGGCTCCTGGGTCCTAACCCTGCATCCACCCTATCCCCTTACGGACAGCTGGACCACAATGACAGATTGTAACTGGGATTGGGAGTAAGAAGGAGGTTTCCTACCCCATAGATAACTCAAGACACAAATGTGCAATTAAAGAGTTTATTTTAAATCACAGCCTATTGTGTGTCCTCTTGCTGGCCTGTCTGCTGGAAGCACCCTAGATAATGAACTGGGATTAGGGGAGGTGGATGGATATCTCACTGTAGTGTGCTGTGTATCACCTGCAACAGACATCCTGGGTAGGGTGGGAAGAGTCCTGTAATAATCTGTACTTAGGGCAGTCAAGGGTGGACTACTTTGGGCAGCCCAAAGGGAGATGATGAGGCATTAGCAGGTGATCTCAAGAGCATCTGACTTTGGGGGCTGGAATCCCAGAAGAAGCCTTTTGTTTCTACCTGTCAAGGGCCTCTTCTGCCACCACCTTTTGTGCTTTTGTCTCTGGGCGCCTTTCTCTGCACCCACATCATAGGGGCTTTCCCCCTCAGGCCTCACAACCTTTCTGTGACCTTGCTCCTTTTAATGATGCAAAGTCTCAGTAATTCTGGATTGGGCAGAGGAATCTTGCTGGGCTGTTGTCTATTTGCATCTTATCACATGAGTCAGGTCATAGCCAGCCCCCTTGACTCCGAGTCCAGCTTGTCCACTTGGCTGTGGTATGCCAGGTCATGGGACCTGCTGGAACAAAGGAGCAGGCCCTTCAAACTCAGTGCAGATTGCTCTAACACACCCTGCTTCTGCCTTCCTTGGGTTCATTAAGCAACTTTGCATTGAGCACCTTCCATATTCTACATGCCCTGTTCTACATCCCCTAAGCACTGAGAACATTCCTGCCCTTAGGGTGCTTGCACTCCAGTGGGGTGATCCATCTGCAGTACAATGTGTAACAACCATCTTGAGAGCATAGGTATGCTTGGTTGGCACTGAGGGTCTGCTTTTCTTAGCACATATGTGTCTGCCTTCTGGTAAGGGGTTCCACTTCTGGGTGCCCATACCTCTTCCATACCTGGCTCCTGGCCCCAGCTAGCGAGTCCTGGATGGCAGGGAGCTCACCCTTCCAGCTCTTGAAGGGGGCTCTAGTTCTCGATGGCTACGCCGAGTGCTCATGCGTCTCCTCCGGCCATTACCCATGGTGGGGACGCCTGATAGCCAGCGCAGCTCCTCTGAAAGACCCAGGAAACCCTGATGGTGGGACTGGGGGAGAAGAAATGCCTTTCCTCCCAGGGTTCTACCTTGACACTTACCTGCCAGCTCCGGACACTGATCATCCAGGTTCTCTAGTAGGGACTCATAGCGGGTAGGTGCCCCATCCTCCCCCCCTGTGGAGTATGGAGAGAGAACAAAAGACCCCTGACTGGCCTGATGGTCCCTATCCCACCTCTTACTCTAGCTCTGTTTGTTGGCCAAAGCTGGGGGTCAGGACAGGGTAATGGATAGGGACAAGCTGGGGCTAGGTCCTGGTCAAAGTGAGGGCTAAGCAGGGCCTAGTGTGGTCTATGGCCTGCTGTCCCACCTTATATTCCAATACAACTGCAGGGGAGAGTCTTGGGTCCACTTACTGATGATTTTCACAAGGACATATGTCCCTCGTTCCTGTAGAAGAGGACTGCCCTTGGAGGAGGCTGGGGAAGTCTTCTCCTCTAGGTCCTCACCTAGGCTCACAAGTTGTCCATCCTCAGCTAAGAGGGCAATGGTTTCTGGGAAGGCATGGAGAGAGGCTGGGCAGGGCTGGCACCCTTGCATGGGGTCCCTCTGCTTCTCCTCCCCTGATCCCTCCCCATCTCCTTACCATCTGGGGGGACCTGCCCCCTCTGCTTTAAGTGGGCAGTGAGGGCCGTTAGGCTGCACCAGGGGTTCACCAGCTCCCCGCAGCCGGCTGTGGGGTAGGGGTAAAGGTGAGCAGGTATGATCCCCTACTTTCTCCGCAATCAGGGCCCTCTGCCACTTTCTCCCATTTCTCCCCTCCCTAGAGCTGCGACTAGGGCTATGGAACTAGGACTTACCCCAGGCACAGTAGTCCAGGCAATTTTGCATAAACTTCTTTGCAGACATCCATCCATCTTGACAGATGTGGATAACTGGGGCGCACAACTTAAGGTTCCCGCACGAGCCATACCCCAGCCCTGATCTAGGAACTAGCTTGGTGTCTGGCACGGGCCCCGCCCCCGACGGCCTCTTCGCACTGGAACTGCCCCCTCGCTCTAACCCCGCCTCCTACATCCCGCCGACCAGCTTCCCTCCAGAGGAGGAGTGAAAACAGCTTCAGATGAGTGTTGCGAGCTGAAGCTTGAGGGCCACAAACGGAATGGCAAAGCGATAGGTTCAAAAACGTGCTGCCTGGTGGCTTGGCAGCCCTTCCCGGGAGGGAATTATGAAGGCAGGACCCACCAGGATTTTCCCCAAGGGCCTCACTCCAGGTGCTCACTTTGCCTCCTCCTTATTTCGGCTTCTCGGAGCCCTGTATCCCTTCCCCATCTGCACATTTTCTTCCTGCCGCTGCTTTCCCACGGCAGAGGGAGGCATGCCTCTGCGTGTGACTCATCCCCACCGGCCTTCCAGGGCTGGGGAACCCCACTTACCTCCAAACATCACCGTGACAAACATGGCTACAGTGGGGAAGAGACGGATCTGTTGGGGCTTTGAGCCACCAACTCTGGACCTCCTCTCTCGGGAAATGCCTGAGACAGATCTACTCCGGGGTGAGGTTGGGGAGGTGTGTACAAATGCGGGTGGATGGGAGAGTGGTCCCTAGCCCAGATCCCTGCTCAGCCAGCCACCTGTTCAACTAGTCCAAGACCTCTGTCCTCTTTCTTCTGCCGCTCGCTGGGCCAGAGTAGCGTCCCCTAGCTCCCAAGCAGGTCTCCGAGGCAGCGGGAGTCGCCAAGACATCTAGGCAGGAAATGCCTTAGCCCCAGTATCCCGGTAACGGACCTGAAGGGGCGGGCATTCCTTGAGGCCGGGTTCTGGTCCCACCCACAGTGGGGGCTGGAGACCAGGGGTTCAGGGGTGCTCAGATGAGGGAGTCGGAGACCACATTCGGTTATCAGGGAGAGGCCCAAGCTGGAAGAGGTGTGTGTGTGTGTGTGTGTGTGTGTGTGTGTGTGTGTGTGTGTGTGTGTGTCCGTCGTCACCAATCTCTGCAGGCTACCAATTAGTTCAAGGCCATCTTCCTGTGTTTTCTTTCTCCTTCCTCTCTCAACTTTCACGTTCTTCTGCCCTTCTTTCTTGTTAGTCATGTTTATTAAGATAAAATTTGCAAACAGTAAAATTTGCTGTTTTTAATGTTTTTGAGTTTTAAGAATTCTCATATAACCATCCATCACAGTCAGGATATAGAACATTTCCATCGCCACCCCAAATTCCTTTGTGCCTCTTTGTAGTTGTGAAAGTTGTCAGAATCAAAATGGAGTCACTTTTGTGGAGCCTTGAACACCCGTCTCCGAAATTAATAAAGTTGGGAGGTTTACAGAGGAGGGAATCTTACCTATGCATGTTTGATAATAAGAACTGTTCACGAAAGTCTCTGCTGGAATCACAATCTTGTACAAAGGCTACCACAACCTTACACAGAAATAATTCTGCACAGAAATATGCCCAACAACTGTGTATTTAATCTTGTACTGATGCCACCCTTGTTATTTACACTTCTAGCCAAGGATTATTATTTAAAAATATTTTATGTAATCCATTTCACCTTCAAAAACTTCTTGCCTCAATCTCCTTGTATATGCTGGTAGTTAACTATGGATCATTTATTTCTATTGCAATGTTACATTCCCAGATAAAGTAATCTTTTCTTTTCTCTTTTGTATTGGGGATTGAACCCAGGGGTGCTTAACAGTTGAGTCACATCCCTAGCTCATTTATTTTTCGAGATAGGGTCTTGCTGAGTTGCTGAGGCTGGCTTTGAGCTTATGATCCTCCTGCCTCAGCCTCCTGAGTCCCTGGATTACCGTTGTTCACCATTGCTCAGCAATAAACTTAATCTTTAGGGAATCTCTAGTTGTTATTTCAGTCAAAATAGTTCCTGCTCTGTTTTATGTCCTTTCCTTTTCCAGTATGTTCTATAAATGGAACCATACAGCATGCAGCCTGTTGTGTCTGGCTTCTTTCATTCAGCATGATGCACTTGAGATCCATCAAGGTTGTTGTGTATATCCTTATTGCTGAGGAGTGCTCCATTGTCCGGATTCACGTCCTGTCATTTTGAGTTTTTTTCCATTTGGTGAGATTTGCATAAAGTCAGTTAGATATTTGCTTATAGGTTCTGTGTGCACAAAAGTTTTCATTTCTCTAGTAAATACCATAAGAGGGATTGCTGGGTCATCTAGTGAATGTATGTTTAAATTTACAAGAAACTTCCAACTGTTTTCAGCCTGTCCTCACTGTTTTGCATTTTCCTGCCTTCTGTCTTGTTGTTTCTGGGTCTCCTGGATCAATAACAGGTCATAATTGCCTCTTTAGTTCTCACTACTAGTTAGTCCCTCTTATCAGCTCTATTTATTTGCAGTGCTGGGGCTCAAACCCAGTGCCTCACACATGCTAAGCAAGTGCTTTAGCACTGAGTTACATTCACCCTAATCTTCTCACTAGCTTTTGCCATATTCCCTGTCCCTTATATCTATTTGTCTGTCTCTCCTCCTTTCCTTTCTGTTTCCTCTCTTTCTTTTTTTATGGTCTCACACTTAACCTATTGCACTGCATCTACATCTGTGTTCATCCTTCCTTTGACTTTTTTCTTTGTTTCTCTTTGTCATTCTCTTTCCTTCTTGCCTACTGCATCCCCTCTTTCTGCTTCTTTTCTCACCCCTCCCCATTAACCTCCATCAGACCCCTGTAAGTCAGAGTGCTAGTTTCAATTCATGATCAGTTGTCCCCATTATTCTGGGCCTGTGGTGAGGCATCAGATCATGGTGGGAGAGTGTGATGGAGGAAACTGCTCATCTTATGTTGACTGGGAAGCAAAGTGAGAGTTAGTAAGGGAATGGATTCCTACTATCCTCCCAGGGTATGTCCCCAGTGACTTGAGACCTCCCACTAGGCCCCCTCTTAAAAGTTTTACTATCTTCTGATAGTACCTACCTGAGGACCAAGCCTTTATTATCTGGGCCTTTTGGTGACATTGCAGATCCAAAATGTAGCACTTAATAAATGCAGTGTGCTCAACACTGAAAGCATATATCCTATCTTTGCATCTTCATTGCTTTCCAGCTTCCAATGTGCTTATATGCATTTCAGATGGTGAAACTGAGGTACAGGAAGGAAAAATAACTTGGCTAGAATCATGCAGTTGAGATCAGAAGCTGAGATTCTAACCCGTAGTGAAAACCATTTCAGCTTTCCTCCATCTGGCCAAGGAAAGGGACTGACAATGTCAAGGCTAGTGAGGATGTGAAGTCACTAGAACTCTTATCCTGCTGGTGGGAGTGCAGATGGCTACAACCATGTTGGAAACCTTGGCAGTGTCTAATAAAGCTAAATGTGCACATCCTCTACCACTTGGCAATTTCACTCTGGGTAGCTCTACATTAAAAATGACAACACAAGTGCACCAAAAGACATTGACAAACATGTTCACAGCAGTTTTATTGGTCCTGACCAAAGACTGGAAAGCTTCCAGATATCTAATAATAAGAGAATGGATAAAATGGATAAACTAGTTGTGGTACCTTCACACAATAGATTAAACACAGCTATGAGAACTTTGAATTACATATTGCTGTACACACAGGACTCTCATAATGTTGGGCAAGAGAAGTAGGTTCACACACACATATCCCACTATAATTCCATTTATAGTAGAAGTTCTAAAGAAGGCAAGATTAATCTAAAGTGATTGAAGTCAGAATGATGGTTCCCTTGGGGGATTATGTTAGTCAGCTTTCTGTCATTATTACAAATACCGGAGATAACCAACCTAAATAGGAAAGGTTTATTTTGGCTCATAGTTTTGGAGGTTTCAGTCCATGACTCTGTTGCTTTTCAGCTTGTGCTGAGGCAGCACATCATGGTGGGGAGTATGAGGTAGAGCAAAGCTACTCACCTCAAGGCAGTCCAGGGAATGAAAGAGAGGAAGAGGAAGGAGCTTGGGTCCCATTTATCCCCTTTAAGGTCACACCCTCATTGATCTGACGGTCTTCCACTGGGGTCTACCAATAGAGCCAAGCCAGGGACCAAGGCTTTAACACATGGGCCTTTAACAGACATTTTAGATCTAAACTATAGCAGGGGTGGAGGCTGTTACTGATTGGAAAGGTGCTGAGGGGCCTTCTGGGGCCATGAAAATGTTCTAAATCTTGATCCAGATGTAGGGTTTCAGGGATGTTTGTATTGTGTGTGTGTGTGTGTGTGTGTGTGTATGTTATATTACACGTATATACACCATATATAAATCTGTGTGTATTAAATATAAAATCATCAAACTATATGGTTAATATTTGTGCACTTTCCTTTAGTCTGCAGCCAGCACAGATGGTGTAAGTGGTTCGGTCATGCGGGAAAATCCTCAGGGAGTTTAAATTAAAGACACAGACTCCACTTTACCTTTAAACCAGCTCCTGGATGGCTCCTCCTCGAACCCTCAGCCTCAAACTTCCCAGGGGAGCAGCGAAGTTTTACTGAAGAGGCTAGGGAGAGAGAGCAAGCACGCTAGGGAGAGGGCTTTTATTGGGGAACAAAGAATTCTGGGGAAAATCCCATCCAGTGAAGGTCAAGGGGGGCAGTGTTGCAAGGTTAGGTGCGGTGATTGGATCTTTGGGGCAGTGGTGAGACATGCCTCCACACTGACAAGCTCTCAAACTCAAGAAGGGTGATGAAAGCTCTTTACCACATTAAAAAGTGACTGAGCGGGCTGGGGATGTGGCTCAAGCGGTAGCGCGCTCGCCTGGCATGCATGCGACCCGGGTTCGATCCTCAGCACCATATACCAACAAAGATGTTGTGTCCGCCGAGAACTAAAGAAATAAATATTAAAAATTCTCTCTCTCTCTCTCTCTCTCTCTCTCTCAAAAAAAAAACAAAAAACAAAAAAAAGTGACTGAGCGCCTCACACCCAGCCGGGGAGGAAACTCAATCACATGCAAGGATGATCTCCCACACTTTCCTGTATATCAGTTGTATCTCAATGAAGAAACAGATTCTAAGGCTGGGAATGTGGCTCAGTGGTAGAGCACTTGACTAGCATGCTTGAGGTTCTGCTTTGTATCACCAGTGCTACAGAAAAGCAGATTCCAATCTCCTGCTATCACTCACTTGAGGATTTCCAAGCTTCTGAGCTCCCAATGTCCTAGTGTCAGGATCCTGACATTGGGAAGATAGGGCCTGGCCATTGGCCCCAGCTATACCCCTCCCTTCTCAGTCAATGGACTGATTTGCATGCCTTGTTGTGGTCCAGCAACCTGCTTGGCCCTGTGCCCCTAAGCACCTAAGCTTAGTAGAAAGACTGCCAGCCCTCCTGTCTCTGGCCATGGTCTGCCCCAGGTGCCTGGTCCTCCTTCTGATGGGAGTCTTCCTAGCAGGTGAGTCTTCCCTTGGCCTGGCTTATTTGAGAATGGGGTGGGGGAGGCACTAGCCCTAGAAGGCCCCTGCAAGGAAGCAAATCTATAGGGACTATAGGGAGGGTCCTGGGAGAGGCATTCAGGTGAAGAGGAAAGCTGGATCCAGGCAGCTTTGCCACTGACCTGGGGTAAATCTTTTTCCTTGTGTGGGCCTTGGTTTCTCCATTTGTAAATGATCAGATTGCCAGGGGTCCCTTAGGACTCTTATCCTTTAGGGTCTTAGGAGAATGGAGATAATCACCTTAGTTTTATAGAGGAAAGGGATAATAGAAAGCTACTATCCTACAAGGCCTCAGAGGCAACCTAACACTGAAAATGTCCTGAGAAGCCAGTGGACTGAGACTGAGCTGACAGGTGGTGCAGCCTAGAGTTTCCTGGGGTGTAAGCCTATAACCAGAGTTTGTGAAACAGACAGGGAAGAATCTTGAGAGAAAGGGAGCTGGACATCAGAAATACCCAGAGGGCACTAGTCCAATACTTTGAATGCTAGGCTTTCAAATGAACATGGATTTTTTTGGGACATGGAAGTAACAATGACATCAGGATCACTGGTTCCAAAGCCCTTACTCACAGAGAGAAATGGAGGCCTAAAACAACACCATAAGTCACATGGAACAAGGTTTGCTGCACCTGATTCAGTGCTAGTCCTACCACACTAGGTTATGAACCCTTTGGGAATGGGCATCTCTTTGAGGTCTGACTGAGCCTTCATAGGCAGGGGCAGGAGGGAAGGGGCCCAGGCTGGGCCTGAATGAATCTGTATTTCTTAGTGTCCCAGCCAGTTCTGGCCCAACCGGATGCACTGCTGGTCTTCCCAGGCCAAGTGGCTCAGCTCTCCTGCACGCTCATCCCCCCACATACCACCATTGGGGACTACGGTGTATCCTGGTACCAGCAGCGGGCAGGCAGTGCCCCCCGTTACCTTCTCTACTACCGCTCAGAGGAGGACCACCACCGGCCTGCTGGCATTCCTGACCGATTCTCAGCTGCCAAGGACGTAGCTCACAATGCCTGTATTCTAACCATCAGCCCTGTGCAGCCTGAGGATGATGCAGATTACTACTGCTCCGTTGGCTACGGCTTTGGTCCTTAGGGGTGGGATATGGAATGAATTTCTCCTGACTGCCTACCACTTCTGCCTCTGACCTTTGGAACCTCTCTTTCTCCGAGCCTTCCTCTGTAAAATGGGCTAATAACATTCAACATGTCAATAACAGCCATGAAATTCTGGCTGAAAAAGTGATTGTGATTGGTCTAGGACTATGTGTGTGTGTGTGAAGGGTGGGGGCTGGTTTCTGGGGATGGCTGCTGAAAAGGAAACACCTGAGACCCTTGGGGAGTGGCCAGCCCTGCCCCTGGCCCCCAGAGGCTCAAACTGGTGGCCTGGCTTTCCGGGGACCTGGGGTGCTAGAGAGAGTGAAAAAGGAACCAGCCCTTGCCACCCCCGGCTCTGCATGGCTGGCTGATTGTGGTCCAACGCTCACAAATCTGGTGGCTGGTCCCCATGGACCAACTGGTTTGGGGAGGGGCAGACTCTGTCTCCCTACCTGGTTTTTGCCGAAGGCTTCACTTATCCTTGAGATAGCCAGGTGTGTGTAGGTGGTGTGGGACATGGAAGAGACTCTGAGGCATATGAGGGCTAGAGCTGAAGTATTGAAGGAGGAAGGCAGGCAGAAGGCAAGAGCAATATCCCCCCTCTTGGGAACAGTGTGTTCTCTTGAGGGAGGCTTCCCCACAGTCTGAGCAGATACATCAAGGGATGGAGCAACTGGACAGAGAGGGTGAGCTGACAGGTAATGCAGCCATCAGAAGCCGAGTTGAATGTCTGGGAAGGGGCATGTGCACATTCAAAAACACAGCCTTGCTGGGCATGGTGGCTCATACCTGTAATCCCAGGTATCTGGGAGGCTTGGGAGTTTGAGCATAGCCTGAGCAACTTACTGAAATCCGGTCTCAAAATAAAATAAAAAGGGCGCAGGAGTTGTGGCTCAGTGGCACAGCGCCTGCCTCGCACACGTGAGGCACTGGGTTTGATCCTCAGCATCCCATAAAAATAAGTAAACAAAATAAAGATATTGTGTCCATGTATAATTTAAAAAATATTTTAAAAATAAAATAAAAAGGGCTGGGGTTGTAGCTCAGTGCTTGCTTATCATATGTGAAGCTCTGGGTTCAGTCCCCAATATGGGAAAACAGACGTCCCTCAGTCTGGAGATGTAATTAAGTGGTAAGTGCTTGCCTACCTTACACAAGGCCGTGAGTGTAATCTCCAGCACAAAATAAAAACAAAATAAAAAAGCCCAAATACATTATTCTTCCTTCCTGGTGCCCCAAGATTAACCTCGTGTCTGGAGGTCAGCACAAAGATGTACAAAGTTCCTGTCTCTGTGGGGAAGGGGCAGGCCCAGATCTAATCTGGGTGGTGAATGCAAACCGGACCCCTGGATCAACAATTCTGAGAGGAAGGTCAACAATTCTGAGACCTTCCTCTCCTTATCCTGAAGGCCTCTGTTGCATACAGCCCCAGGGTAAGTCGAACAGGCGCCTGTGGCTCTAGATCTGCCACCTTTCCCGGCCTGTTTCCTCCCAGTACTCCGACCAAAGCTGGCACAGCTGTTTTTCCCACGGCCAGACTCCCAAATGGGACCGCCGGAATCACCGCACCGCCCAGAAGCGACTCTCCTGGCTGTTCCGGTGCTTCTGGATCGTGGTAGCTGAAGCGTACAGCAGGACCACCGAGACGTTGGGACCTCCACGCTGACTAGAGCGGTCCCGGAAGTGCTCGGGGGCAGGGGGCGGGGCTCCAGGCACTCGGGCGATCTCTGGCTCCGAGTCAGCATCTGCGGCGGAGTGAGGCAGCGTTTGCCGGGGGTTGGAGCAGCTCAGGTGTAGCCCCGCCCCTCCCGCGGCCCCGCCCCGGCCCAGGTGAGCCGCCTCGCCCCGCCCCGGCCCAGGTAAGTTGCATCGCGTCCGCTAGTGTGACCCAAGTCTTCCTGACCACCTGTCCCTCGGGTGTCCCCGCGTCTGGGTGTCCCTAATCGGTAGGAAACCTGTAGGGGCGCTGGGGAGCGCCTGTGGGTCTGCGGCCGCTCCCGGGCCTCCAGTCAGGAGACCCTGACCGCACTAAGGGTTTGCCAGGTGCCCAGGACCTAGGGGCTACCTGGAGGCTGGGGTGACGAATGCAAGAGGAGCTGGGAAAGGCACCGAGAGAGTTGGGAAACATGGAGTTTCCAGACCTTTGGATTTTCGGTCCAAAAACATGTAACACATTCTTGGGGATAGATAAAGGGTTACTAATTTTTTTTACTCCGAGTGGAGACTTGGCGGGTAGGGACTTCTTAGTAACGAACAACCTCTAAGGAGGCAACCTTGGCAATGCCAGGAGTTAACAGGTGGGTGGAGGAAGAGTTGCAATCCACAGATAATCAGGCAGGAGGGATCAGAGGGTATGAAAATTGTGGAGCAAAAACTTGGAGAAGCCAAGGGAATAAAGGAGGGATGGGGGACGATGGGGACAACTTAAAAGTTTTCAGGTACTTAGGCAGGCAACGTGGGTTAGTGAAAGGGTGGGCCCAGATTGCCACATTTTCCAGGTTTTCAAGAGGAAGTAGGGACTTACTGAGTTTTAAATATTGACCATTAAAGAAAAGTCCAACTCTTTATGTGCCAAACAAAATGTGTCCGTGTGTCGGTATCCCCAGGCTTGACAGTTTATACCTTCTGAAATGTTCGGTTTGAGGAGGTATTGATTAGCAATGCCAGATGGGGTGGGAAGATGAGGACTAAGAACAGAGATATTTGGCAAATAAGGTCATTGGATGCTAGTGTTGAGTGCTGAGGTTCCAGCTGAAACTGAAAACTTGGTATCTGTTGTGGTTTCTTGCATGGTGGTATGATTTTCCTGGGCAACACTTAACATCTTAATTGTTAGGGAAGGTTGGGAGTTAGCAAGCTTATTGCTGCAATACAAAGAGGTGAGGAAAAGAGGAAAATGATCCTGGCTAGAGAGTGGAAGGGAAGCTCATAGTTAGATCTACTGTAGAGAGAGAGGGTCTGAGCCAGATAGCAAAGGGGTGGAACTCAAAAAAGAGAACCTGGTGTAAATGAGGGGTTATTGAATTTGAGGTGATCAGTAAGCCTAGGCTGAGTGAGAAGGATTGGACACTGTGGGCTGTTGAAGAGGAGAGGAAGGGTAAGAGGAGTTAAAGGGATCAAAGGATTTTTGAGAATACTTTAGTTCTGTGCTTTGCTATGTTTTACCCCTACTCCTGGCTGAAACTTTTTTTTTTTTTTTTTAAATTCTGGGGATTGAATCCAGGTGCGCTTAACCACTGAGGCACATCCCCAGCCCTTTTTATGTTTCATTCATTGCTAGGTTGCTGAGGCTGGTTTTGAACTCATGATCCTCCTGCCTCAGCCTCTTGAGCTGCTGGGAGGGATTACAGGTGTGTAACACCATGCCGGGTGGCTGAAACAAACAAGCATACAAAATTTCTACCTGGGCACGGCAGCTCGAGAGCCTGAGGCAGGAGGATCATGAGTTCAAAGCCAACTGCAGCAACTTAGTGAGAACTTGTCTCTAAATAAAACATAAAAGGGACTGGGGATGTGGTCCAGTGGTTAAGTTCAACTGGGTTCAATCTCCTGTACCAAAAAAAAAAAAAGTCCAAATAGCATGAATTCCATGGTGACCATCTGATTAATTTAGTATTTTTTTGAGTCAATTACTCTCTAAGCTTCAGAGGAAGAATAATACATTTTATAGAGTTGTGAGGAATAAATGAGATATGCTTGTGAAAGTCCTAGTGTTTTCCAGCACATAGTGGGAAACTGTGAGTTGTGTTGCTGTCATAATCCCATCACTTGAGGACTTCCCATTCATCTAGCAGATCAGTTTCTGAATGGGGTGCTGAGGAGCACTCTTAGGGGACACTGCAGTGGGTTTGAGAGCTGAATAGTCTAACTCCCTTCTTTGTCCCTGCTACAATACCCTTCTTCCACTGGAGCAATTCTGCTTCTGTCTCTTTTATTGGTTTTTATCATCTAGGCAATTATTTTTTTTCCTGTTTTGATTTTCTCTTTTTTCTCCTAAACAATTATTTGAATAAAATATTTTTTTGGCAAAAAAGAGAAATGTGTGGCAGTTGTAGCACAAAATCAGATAACTTTTCTTCCTTTTGATCATTTATTCAACTATTGTGTACATGGGATTGTATTGTTATACTGGGGATTGGGGATTGCATGGTGAGAGAACACAGTATTTGCCCTTAGGGAGCTGGAAGGCCAATGGGGAAGAGAGTATTATAAATATGCATTATGGTGGGTATACCCATCACCTCAGGTCATGAAGGGGGCATGTCTCAGATAGTCAAGAACCTAAGGGTGCAGAAAAGAGTGGTTATTTGGACAGAGTATGGAAGGACAAGCAAGTGGCAATCTAAGAACAGAGGAAGGACCTTTTGGGAAAATACAAAAGCAGTACAAATGAATGTTGAACTGGAAAGTTGGTATGTGAGAAAGAGACAGGAGAGAAGACTGAGGGACCAGGTGTGAAGGCCCTAATGAAGGAGCTGGAATGTTAGAAGATCCAAGAATGAAAAGGACTCTGTCAGGCTTGTGCTTTGGGTACTTCACTCTGGTGCTAGTATAGACCATGGACCAGGGGGAAGGATAGAAGCTGTAGGTAGGTAGCTGGTTAAGAGGTGAGTATTGAAAAAATCCTGTGGAGTTGCAGTCAGGCTTGATCTGCATAGTGGCAAGTGAGGGCAGAGGGGAGAGACCCTTTGCATGCTACCTGAGGAAGACGACAGGATGGGCCAGGTGGGGCAATAATGGAGAGGGTCTAGACTAACTCCTAGGGTTCTGATTGGCACCTGATTGGTGGCTATGTCATTAACCTAGGGTAGGAGAGAAGTTTTGTCTCTCCTAAGAAAATCCACCCACAGCATTGTCATGTAGCTGGAGACTTGCCTTCTTTTCCACAATGGCTCCACTTCCTCTTTTAACCTACCTTTGTTTCAGCCCTTAGAGTCTAGACACATGATGTGGCATTTGATTGTGTCTATTTGTTTTGCTTACAGTTGTTTCTGGTAAGTGAAACTTGTCATCTTAAGGGCAAGATTTTTTCAACCATAGAGTCTAGCACAGGAAGGAGGTACCTGACAGTTGTTTGATTTGCTGACTTGACAACATCCCTTGTGTTATTTTCAGATTGTGAGAACAGTAAAGGTGACCCAAAGAAGAGCATTTTTAAAGATACACAGTCATTGGGGGTGATACCAGATTCACAATGGAGGTTCCCTCAGCAACGAAGTTTGGTGAGACCTTTGTGTTTGAGGACAGGCAAGAACTTTTCCCAGGGGAGGACCTGGGGCACCCTTTTCTTCAGGAAAGAGGTTTGGAACAAATGGCTGTTATCTACAAGGAGGTCCCTCTTGGGGAGCAAGATGTGGAACAGGATGATTACGAGGGGAATTTCAGTCTGTGCTCAAGCCCTGTTCAGCATCAGACTATCCCCTCTGAAACCAGACCCCAGGATGAGGAGATATTTGGTGAAAGCTTTCTCCAGAAATCTGACCTCAGTGTATGTCAGATAATCCATGGTAGAGAAGAGTCCAGTCCACCTGATTGTAAGGAAGCAGGCAGGGGGTCCTTGGGGACTAAGGTATCTCACAGTATCCCACAGCCAGCCAAACCCTATGCATGTCATGAGTGTGGGAAGGCCTTCAGCCAAAGCTCCCACCTTCTCCGACACCTGGTCATCCACACTGGAGAGAAGCCCTATGAGTGCTGTGAGTGTGGGAAGGCCTTCAGCCAGAGCTCCCACCTTCTCCGACATCAGTTCATCCATACTGGGGAGAAGCCCTATGAGTGCCAGGAGTGCGGGAAGGCCTTTCGCCAGAGCTCAGCCCTCACACAACACCAGAAAATCCACACAGGAAAGAGGCCCTATGAGTGCAGGGAATGTGGGAAGGATTTCAGCAGAAGCTCCAGTCTCCGAAAACATGAGAGAATTCATACAGGAGAGAGACCTTATCAGTGTAAGGAATGTGGGAAATCCTTCAATCAGAGTTCAGGCTTGAGCCAGCATCGGAAAATCCACACTCTGAAGAAGCCCCACGAATGTGATCTTTGTGGGAAAGCCTTTTGTCATAGGTCCCACCTTATCCGGCATCAGCGGATTCACACAGGGAAGAAACCTTACAAATGCGAAGAGTGTGGGAAGGCCTTCAGCCAGAGCTCCAACCTCATTGAACATCGGAAGACCCACACTGGTGAGAAACCTTACAAGTGTCATAAGTGTGGGAAGGCCTTCAGCCAGAGCTCATCGCTTATTGAGCATCAGCGGATCCACACGGGGGAGAAACCCTACGAGTGCTGTCAGTGTGGCAAGGCCTTCTGCCACAGCTCTGCACTGATTCAGCACCAGAGAATACACACTGGCAAGAAACCCTACTCCTGCGAATGTGGAAAGGCCTTTCGGCACAGGTCAGCTCTCATTGAACATTATAAAACCCACACCAGAGAAAAGCCCTATGTGTGTAACATGTGTGGCAAATCCTTTAGGGGGAGCTCACACCTGATCCGGCATCAGAAAATCCATGCTGGGGAGAAGCTGTAGAAGGGGGAGCTTGGAAGCCTTTGCCAGATGGAGCCTTTTTCCAGATGTTGAAAGCCTTTGCCAGATGGAGCCCATACATACATTTTTTTTTTGACTCTTAGACTCCACCTACCTCCCTGATAACAATGCTGGATGGAAATTCTCCCACAAGGCCCTCCTGACCATTCCCCCCAGCAGGAAGGTTCTACATGACACCTGACCAGGCACACCATGCTCTCAACAGGCTTCCTGGGTGAAGGGAGGATGGAACAATAGGGAAGTGAGCCCCCAAAGAGAACAGATTTTCAGTTTTCTCATTCTCATTTTGACTCTCAAGCTTATGAAATTTTGTTTTGCCCTCTCTTCATTTTTTTTTCCAAGTATAAAAGAAGAAGAATTTCAAGAGGCAGAAAATTTAGTTAAGCCCAGGAAAATGTCAAATGAACTTTAAATCAGTCTGCCTCAGTCTGACACTTTCAGAAGTTAGAAACCATGCTTACAGTCCAAGTCAGCTGAAGAAAATGAATTCAGTAGATAGAGCAGAGGCAAAATAAAATTGTCTGCCAGGGTTGGGCATTAGGGAGAACCAAAATAGGTTAATAGGACAAAGGAGGGTTAGAGGGATTGGGAGTGACAGCAGTGAGCCCCTATAACTTAGCCCTTATAACTTAGCCCTTATAACTTAGCATTAGGGTAGATTCTGTCAGGTGGCTCTGTCATAAGAGGGTGGAAATTTGGTCCTCTTGTGGGCAAGTATATTCAACATCTGGCTGTGACTTAGCTGGGGATGTTGGAAGCAGGTGATGAGAGGAAGAGGCTGGTTCAAGTCCCAGGACTACTCCATCCTATTTGTATGACATTGAGCAAGTCCCATAACTTGCCCCAGGGTCTGTTTCCCCTTCCAAGGGATTGGGGTGATGAAACCTGGACACTTACCTCTAAGAGTAGGAACCAGGCTATACTTGAAAGTGTTTTGGCAGTTGAGAATGGAGAACCTTAGTGACCCCTACCTACCCAGAAGCACATTCCCTGCAGACCAGAGAAGTGTCCCACATACTGATGCTTTCTCTTAAACACCGTCTTGAGCCTTCTGCTGCAGCAGTGTCATCCATGCTCCTGTATTCTCTGTCCTAACTGGAATTCACCTAGGGGCTATTTAAAAAGTGCCCTTACCCATGTCCCACCTAGAACAATTTAATCGGCATCCCCAGAGTTGGGTCCCTGACAATGTTTTTTTTTTCAAAACTCCCCAGGTAATTAGAAGTTACAGTGTGTGGCCAGAATGGGAGCCCTGTGTTGAGCTTTCATGCAGCCCCAACAGCATTTAATGTCAGCCTGCTTGCTCTGGCCAAGCAAACCTGTTTGCCATTCTGTCTCAGTTTCCTACCCCCAGTCCCCTGAGTATGAGCTCAGGCAGTGATGATTGGCCAATAAATAAGCCCTTGTCCCTGGCCAGGGAATACCCCCTTGATTTTCGTGGTGCTGGGGATTGAACCTTGGCCTTGAACATACTAGGTGAGTGCTCTACCACTGAGCTACATCCCCAGCATCATGGGGTATATTAGTGCTGGCTATCCCTCTTTCTAGGCTCCCAGCTTCTCAGAGGTAGTGGAGAGAGGCAATCTGAGCTGTTTTGAAGTTTTCCAAAAGTTTACTTACCACTGGAATCAGATGAATTTATCATGGTGATGCTGGTTATCTCAGTTTTTCAGAAGCTCAGTGTGGCATTTATATATAGTTTTGATTAATAAATATGGAAAGCTGTATTTGTTCTTTAATAAGTGGGGCTTGGTAGGCCAGAGGTTTGGAACCATGGGTGTGATAGACTGGAGAAATCCCGCTAAGAGTTCTGACTGCCCAGTGTCCCCAAGAATCCTGTGCATAACCAGCTGGACTCTGGAGGTTCAGGGCTGACAAGTGGTCCCAGGTGCTATTTACAGGTAGCTTTCACTCAAGGTCTTGTCATTTATCAGAAGTGAAGAGAGAATGCTAAGAAACAGTTGGGGCAGCGGGTGGCATTAGGCAGAGTCCCCTGAAAGATCTACCTCTTTTTTACTACCCATCCCCATTCCACCTCAGCCTTGGTCATCCTGTCCTTGTCCAGGAAGCGTCCATCAGGGTCTCTCTCTGCTTTTCCTGTGTGTTCTAGCCAAATTGATTTCTAAGCACCACTTTGCACATGTCACCATTCTCCTTAAAGCTATCTTTCAGGAGCTTTTCTGCACATAGATCCTTATTTCAGCCAAACTGATTTACCTCCTCTGAAAAAGCCACACAGAATTCAGGCTGTTTTTTGCCCTCTCTTTTCATACCTGGGTTCATAATTCACTTTATGCAGTTCTCACTTTTGGAGTATGCACTTTCTATCTCCTCTTCCTCCCTCCCTCCCCCTTTCCTTTCCTTCTTTTTATATAACATAGGAATTAACTCATCCCCCAAGGGTTAACAGATTCTTCTGTAAACATGGTTAGACCAGGCACTTTTCTATTTTTCGGATGTATGTATAAGCAAAGCCTTGTTTTGTTTTTCGAATTTTTTCACTGTTCTATTGTGTATTTTTTAGAACTCTCTTTTTATTTAGATTCCCAAACAATGTAAAGTTATAATAAGATATGGTCCCTGGTAATAGTTTAACTGTTTTTTAATCGAGTTGTCTGTTTTTGCTTTACATTTTTTCTCTTCTTCCTACAGTGATTTATATAGATGTTGTTGAGTGTTATAAAACTCCAGTTTTTGATTTTGTTTGCTAATTTGTTTTGTTAAAACATGTTTTCTCTCTTTCCCCCTCTCAGCTTAATACTTTCCAATTCTAAGGTTAATCATTTAGATATGATTAATCATTCATATATATATATATATATATATATATATATATATATATATATATATATTTTTTTTTTTTTTTTTTGGTACCAGGGATTGAACTCAGGGGTGCTTAACCACTGAGCCACATCCCCAGCCCTAGTTTGTATTTTATTTAGAGACAAGGTCTCATTGAGTTGCTTAGCACCTCATAGTTGCTGAGGCTGGCTTTGAACTCTCGATTCTCCTGTCTCAGCCTCCCAAGCTGCTGGGATTACAGCCACTGTGACTGGCTGATTAATCATATTTTTATTATCATTAATAAATGTAGGCACTTTGGTCTATGGTTTTCTCATTATAGTCATAGCTTTGTTTGCTCTCTATGTACGTTTTGATGTTTTGTTTTGTTTTTTTTGGGGGGGGGTTGTTATTATAGCATTGGAAATTTCCTTTTGGCCCAGATGTTTTCTAAAAAATATTCCCAGTTGTTTAATGCTTAGGTCTTTGCTGCTTATTTCTTGTACTGTATTATCAACATTTCTAAATGTCCATAGAACTGCTTTGGGCCAGGGTATATTATCAACTTTTATAAAGCATTTGTGTTCTCTCAAAAACTGTTTTTATTTCATCAGTTCTATTTGTCAACTCAATTTTTGGATTATTTAATTCAAATCCATACTCTGTATAAATTTCATTTATTTTAGAGATTTTAATCTGGGGTCTAAGAGACTACCTGGGACTAAGCATGAAGGGGATTTAGGAGCCCCTAAGAATTGAACAAGTTGTGTGGGTTTGTGGATTAATGGATTGTTTTGGGAAGGGGCATATAGCATCCATCATCTTTTGAAAGGACTCTGTGACCCCCAAACAGTTATGAACACTTGTTTACCTGTCTAGTCCTAGTCTGATTTTTTTTTTTAGTTGTAGATGGACACATTACTTTTATTTTATTTATTTTTTTGGGGTGCTGAGGATCAAATCCAGTGCCTCACATATGCCCTTCATAGTCTGATTTTGTATGCTTTTTCCTTTTGTTTTTTTGTGTGATTTATATTTCACTTTTATGTTTTAGTTTTAAATTGTGTTATTGTTGTTGTTGTTGTTATTATTATTATTATTATTATTATTATTATTATTATTTTGAGACAGGGTCTCACTGTATTGCCCAGGTTGACCTTAAACTCCTGGGCTCAAGTGGTCTTCCTGCCTCAGTGTCCTGAGTAGCTGGGACTATAGGTGCACATTATCATGTCTGGCTTCTATTTCACTTTTTATATTTGTTTCTCTTTTTATGTATGTTGGTGTAGTTTTCTCAAATCTTCTTTTGAGAAATAGGCATTTTTAATAATTACATATTAAAAACTGTGCCTTTTAGTACCCTGTTTACCTCTTTTTTTTTTTTTTTTTTTAGAGAGAGTGGGGGGGGAGAGAGAGAGAGAATTTTTAATATTTTTTAGTTCTCGGCGGACACAACATCTTTGTTGGTATGTGGTGCTGAGGATCGAACCCGGGCTGCACACATGCCAGGCGAGCGCGCTACCGCTTGAGCCACATCCCCAGCCCTGTTTACCTCTTTTAATGCTTCTAGCTTCAACTTTTCCAAAATTGTGATTGAAGCCTCTTGCTTTTCTTGAATTTGCATTTGCATGATTGAGTTTAGTGTTTTACTTTTTTAACTTGTGTGTATATTTTGCTCTGTGTCTGTAACTTATAAACAGCAAATTGTTGAACTTTGTTTTCTGGTATTTATAAAATTATTTTCTTATTACTTAAGAAATTCTGTTATTAACATTTTATGCAAGTCATAATTAATTTTCAGCTTTATATTTTAAAATATATTAGCTCAATTAATCCAAATAGGCCATGCTCATTTCCAGCCCATCTCTATGAGTTATTAACCACATGTAGAGTGTTATTTCTGGGTAGACTAGAGGTCTGCCTGCTGCTGCCTCTCTCTGACTTCTTGCATTTGGGTTCAGTGTCACACTCTGCCTGGAGCTAACTTTTCAAGTCATAGCCAACAGCTTTAGTGTCCTTGGTTGTAAATATAGAAGAATGATGCCACTCTACAACCTTTTGGGGTTCAGAGGTGTACAGAAAGCAAACCTGTGTATTAAATTATGAGGTACAGCTGATTATTAAGCTACTGGTATTTTGAAAACTTTTTTGATGTGTAGTGCTGGGACTTGAATTGAGGGCCTTATATATAACAAACATGTACTCTACCATTAAGCAACACTCCAGTCTTATAATATATATTTTTAAGTTTTTATTCTCACTTCCAAAGTTGTTTTAACGTTACATTGTGCCTTCCTTTTTGGAAAATCTTGCAGATGTAGCAAAGAAGTACACATCCAAATCCATCCCACCTCCCTAAGTGAATCTGTAATGGTCATTTGAAGAGAAAGGGGGACCTTAGTCTCATCTCCCTTTCCTATCCCTTTTTTGTTTCTGCCCAGGCCTTCTCATGCCACTCCACCCACCCACACTGCCAGCACCTTCTTCAGTGGGAGGAGGGAAGTGCTGTCACAGCTGCAAAGGCTTATGAGAATGGTCACTTCTGTTTACTCCAGTTGCAGGTTGGGAAATTAAAGCTGATGACTTGCCCAAAGTATGTGGTGATTTAGTGTCAGATCTACCCAGCAACCATGGGGAAGAACACTTCTTAATATAATATTGGAGCCCTGGTGTGTTGTAATCCAGAACATGTCAGAGGTGACAAATGTGTTTAGCCATCACAGGCCATGGTTGCTCAGTTCTTGGGGATGAGTGGACATTCACCATCATCACATAAGGTGGATGTATTGATTTTCTGGGAGTGAGGAAAGATAAACCTTTTTCTCGTAGGAAAACTACCTTCTGATAGTGTCAGTATCTGATATCTCAGAAAAACATGTTATAAAGTTGCTTGGTGAGTGTGGAATTGGAGTATAAAATGATAGAGGATTTTGCCCCATGATGCTATGTGTGGACCACCACTACCACATCACAGAGACCAAACACTTGGTCTAGTTGTCAAAATATTGATTGGGGCATGTGCTGGAGAACATCTGTTTGCCTCACTCACTTTCTGCTTTTGTGGCTATCTGTGTTTCCTGAAGTCAGATGGCTTTCCACTATGCCACCCTCCTGGTGGTTCAAATGAGGGTGGTGAGGGAAGGAGGTGTTTCGAGTGCCCTCTGGTGGTTCTCTGCAAGCATTTGAAAGAGTTTTAGTAGATCACCAGAAGTCCAGAAGTTCTTCTTGTTGGCCTTCATTTTCTTTTCCTTCTTTTTTTCCCCCCTTGTCTTTAAATCCATCCCAGCTGCTGGACACTGTGATACATGCATGAAACACTAGTGTCTCAAGAGGCCGAGGAAGGAGGATTTCAAGTTCAAAGCCAGCCTCAGCAAAAGTGAGGTGCTAAGCAACTCAGTGAGACCCTGTCTCTAAATAGAATACAAAACAGGGCTGGGGTTGTGGCTCAGTGGTTGAGTGTCCCTGAGTTCAATCCCCAGTACCAAAAACAAAAGCAAACCAAAATTAAATCCCTCCTTTCCCTTGTTACTGATCCTGGCTTGGCTAGTTTGTCTTCCCCCCCTAGAGATGGCTGGAAGCACCTCTTACTTCTCTCCTCTCTACCTCTCTTAAATCTTCTAGTTCTTGCAACTCCAGAAATGAGAGGGTGTCACACCTAACCAAGCTAGGGTCAGTGTGTTCTCTACTTAATCCTCACATTCTCTCATTTCCCAGAAAAGGGAGAGATATCTCCTGGGTTTGGGACTCACCTCTCAGGACCATGGGACCACTTTTGACTACCCTCAAAAGTGAGGAGCTGTCCTGGGCTCACAGTAGGGGATGACCAGGGGACACAGGTCTTCCCTTGGAGGCGGGTGGTATGTATCCAAGGCTTATAAATGAGTTTTACCCCAAGACTTGAAGCCCTCTCCCATCAGTGCCCACTCCAGAAGCACTCAGCATGGTCTCCCTCTCTGTCCATCTTTCTTTCTACTAGGTTGGGAAGGGCCTACAGGTCTCACAGTGCACCATACCCCACTGGGCTGTGGTGTAGGCTCTCCACTAGCATTTGCTCTGTGAACCAAGAATGTTTCTTCATCCTCTGTTTCCTGTTTCCAGTTTGTTGATCTCAAGTCAGGAATCAGATACCACCTCCTCATCTGCCTTCTTGTTCACAAATTTCCCCCAACTTCTGCTTCTGTATTTTGCTTGACAGCTTCTCTTTCTCATCTGATTGCTTACACCTTAGTGTAGGCTGCTGCCATTCCTCTGCTGGCCCAGTACACAGGTCCTCCTTGACCTCCCTTCCCTTCTGTCCTTCCTTTCTTCTTTTGGCAGCCTGTCTTTACCCTGCAATTCTGATGATGTCACTCTCTTCCTCAGATACCATATTGAATTTCGTGGAAACCTAACTATCCAGGCTGGTCTGAAGGCCCTTACTGATCTAACTCCACATGGTCCAGCCACTTCCTCTCCCAGCCACCAAAGGAACATGGGCTGAAGGTGGTGGTGGGGGGTTCCTATTCTAAGATAGCTATTCTGAGAAAGCCTGCTCCCCCTCAACACCCACCATTCTCATCAGCTCTGCTGTATTCGGGGTCTGAGGTGCACTTATTTAACCAGGAAAGCAGACCAAGTTTAGGGTTAGGGCCAGCACTTTGGCTAGTGGAGAATAAGAAAATAGGTTGCAACCATCTTGTGTTTCACTGTTATACTTTCATGTTGTAATCTTAATGCATGCCATATTCATGTTTTCCTAAAAACAACTTTTTCACAAGCACCCCAGCCATGATTCTCTGTGAGCCCGTGTCTTCTGCAAACTATAACTCAGCTAAGAACTCCCAGGCCTCTTGCAGACCTTCATGATGGTCAAGGTTCATTTTGCTCTTGGTTGCTTCCTTGTTTCATGGATGCAGGGAGAGGGGAGGAGATTTCTCTTCCCACTTCAAGGTGACAGTGGAAGACCTTGTCATTTCATGTTCTCAAAAAGTAAGAAGGCTGGCAGGAGCTCATTTCACCATAGTATGTGGAGAAAGGGGAGTAAAAGGGAGGGAGAGAAAAAGATACATCAATCCATCAGGACAAATTTGGAGAACAGAGCTTGGGATACAGTGCCCTCTGTGTCTCAGTCCTGGGAGTACTACCTGAAGGTGTGTGTGGCATGGAGCAGAAAGCTACTAGAAGCCAGGAAGTGGAGAAAGCTCTGCTCACCAGGGACAAAATGTAAACCCCAAAGGCAGGCCCCCAGTGAACTACTTCCTCTAGTTATTCCCCACCTGCTTATAGTTAACACCTAATTAATCTGTATCAGTAGATTAATCCACCGATTAGGTTACAGCTCTCATAATCTAATCTTTTTACCTTTGGACATTCTTGCATTGTCTCACACATGAGCTTATTATCGAAACCATAACCATGTTGCTGTTCAAAAAATGTCAGATTTTGCAGTGTATCAGATTTCAGGCTTTCAGATTAGAGACATAAAACCTATTGTAACACTTTCTTCCCACCCCCAAATTCCCTATGATCCAACACAAAATGTGTTTATAGTGGGTAACCTTTGATTTTTTGTAGCTAAACTACAGAATATCAATGGTGTTGTGTGTGTGCATGTGTGCACATGCATGCACGTAAAGTGTACAATAGCTAGAGGAATAGATGTCACCTAACAATAAGTGAAGGATGTATAGACTTGAGTCCTCTATAAGAAACAGGATTAATATGTTTTTGATTATACAAGGCAGCTATCATATTAGTGGACCACCTCTGGTCACATGCCCACCCCGACCACTGAGAACAGGTACCAGGGATTAACAGCCTTTTCCCTGGGCACATCATGATTTTGTTATCTTTATTTGGAAGTTGATATAGTTAAAGGAGGTGTGTGGAAATGCTACATTGACAAAGGGGTGTTGTGGTTTTATACTGTTACAACCTGCCTAACTGAGCTAAGTTTCTCAGAATCACCTTGAATATGTGATTTTGAGTCAGCATAGCCCTAAACAGACATTTGTAAGACACCAGAGTGGCAGAAAGGAAGTGACAGCTATCACAATTGGCAATAGTGAGAGGCAGAGATACTAGGATTAGAGTGAGGCCAAGGGTCCCTGGGGCTAGCCTATACATAGGAAGCACCCATTCTCAGGGCTGCACAAGAATAGGGTTAGAGCCTGAGAGTGAGGACTCCTTAAATGTTGGATCTGCTTGAAACACAGTAGGGCTCCATTTGTGGTAGTTCTCCCTGTTCTTAGGAAGTAAGTAGGCCCAAGAGTGACCTGTAAGAACAAAGCACTGCTGAACTGACTTTTCTGCTATGGGCTGAAACCATCTCCTCTGCACATTCCCCACTTGTTGCAGAGCTTGACATCAGTAAAAGCTGATTTTATTCAGGAACTATTATAATAAGGAAAAAAGAGGCCTTAGTATAAAATTGGGCTCAATTTCAGATACATGATGGCCCAATGGGAATTTGTAGTTAAGGAGCAGGGTCAGAGCTGGTAGATGAAAAACAACTAAGAGAAAACATCAAGGTAAAGAGGGATTCTTGCTAAACCAGTTTAATAGGATTCTTACTGAAGGTAAGTCAGGTGTTCAGACATGGGCCGGGGAGGTAGGGGAAGATAAGATAGTTTATATAGCAGAGGTGATCAGCTATTCAGGGTGTGAGACTCTGGCTAACCTAATTTAGCAGGATTCTTGCTAAAACTGGGCAGTTCAGGCTCTGCAAGGACAAAAACTGAAGCCAAAAGTCAAGCCTAACTGAGAAGGTGGCTGGCTAGTCAGAGGATCATGACTAAAGTTTGGTCAATGAGAACATCTTCATCACATTCTACCTCTGGGTTTACTTATACTGAGAAGCCTTGGGCACTATTCCAGCTGTATATTTTCAGAGTTCTGTCAACTCTTGTTAGAAGTTTTGGTTGGTTATTGGGCTGTGCTTGCTCAGGAATCTCCACTATCCCTGGCCTTGGGGGGATGGCCAGTTGCCTCTATGATGTTGTCCCTCTCCTGTTGTGCCCAGGGGAAAGGTTGTTAATCCTTGGTACCTGATCGCAGTGGTGGGGGTGGGCATGTGACCAGAGGTGGTCCACTGAGAAGCCCTTTCTGTGCCCTGGAATCTAGTCTCAAGACCACCTCTTTCTTTTCTTAAATATTTTTTTAGTTGTCAATGACCTTTATTTCTTAATTTATACATGGTGCTAAGAATTGAACCCAGTGCCTCACACATGCTAGGCAAGCTCTGTACCATTGAGCCATAACCCCAGTCCAGATGACCACCTCTTTCTTTGGGTGGTGCCATGTGCAGGGGCTAGGCCCTGCTCTGCTGGAGCCATTTTGCCTCCATGAAAGAAACCAGCCCAGGTGGGGTAAGGTCAGGGCAGGGCAGGGAGAATTCTAGAGACACAGGGCCAGGGGCTCTGAATGCAGGCAGCCCTGAGTCTGGATTTTCAGTTATTTAAAAGCCTCCTGTTTGAGGACATTTAAATGGGGTTTTCTGCACCCTGTAGTATTGCTTACTGACATGGACCATAGCAGACATCAGTACACAAGCTATGAAAGCACAACAAGGAAGGGCACCTGATAATTCTTTCCTACCCATAAATGAAGTAGAAAAAGGCCAAGAAATCCTACAATACAGATGTAATTAAATTGGAAACATAAGGAGAACAGACATGACTTGTGTAATATAAGTGCTTGGTATACGTTTTATAAGGGAATGCACCATGAAGAAAGTCATTTGGGAAAAAACTCCCATTTTCAGGAATTGTGGGCTAGGCCAGAGAAGAACCAAAAGTAACAGATGGAAAAAGATACCATGAAATTCCTATCCAAAAGAAAACTGGTGTAGTTACATTGATATCAGACAAAAGAAACTTTAAGGTAAAAAAATACCATATGAAATATACAGTTACTTTATTTTAATAAAACTGTTATTTCATCAGGAAGGAAACTTTTAAATTTGTATATACCTAATAATGTAATCTAAACAATAAAAAGTAAGCTGGACATGGTGGACATGCCAGTAATCCCAGCTGTTCTGGAGACTGAGACAGGAGGATCTCAAGTTCAAAGCCAGCCTTAGCAACTTAGCAAGGCCCTGAGCAACTTAGTGAAACCCTGTCTCAAAATATAAGAAGGGCTGGGAATGTGGCTCAATGGTTAAGTGCTCCTAGGTTTAATTAGTTATTTATATATAAATAACTAATTAATTTGCAAGGAAATATAGAGATATTCACAATTCTAAGAGGAAGAGAAATAAAAATCAAAAGGAAAATAGAAGATTGAAGATTGGAAGACCATTGTTGGCTCAACTCAATGGACTGAGATATAACATTATATTCAACAGTTACAATGTGTATATTATCTTCAGAGATAAGAATAGACATGGAACTTTGACAAATATGTATTGGGTTATAAAGTAAGTCTCTATGTCAAATTTCAAAGTATCTTCCCTAAACACATAAAATTAAACTAGTATATAACTAGAACGCCTTTACATGTTTGCAGATTCATACATTGCTAAATTGTCCAACAGTCAGAAAACTAAAAAATGAAAATGAGGTAATATTTGAACTGAAGATGATATATAAATGAACTGAGTAATAATGAGACTACTAGGTAAAAACAGGCAGGATGCAGCTAAGTTAGTACGTAAAGGGAAACTGATAGCCTTAAAGTGTGCATCTATTCAGGACCAAAATGATGAAATTAAGGAGCTAAGAATATACCTTAGAAGTCAGAGAGAGAATAGCAAAATAAACAAAAGAAAGTAGAATGAGGGATGTAAGAAAGACGAGAGCAAAAATTAGTGGAATAGAAAATAAATAATTAGATGACAACAAAAAAGCAAAGTTGCAAGAAAAAGGAAAAAAGACATAAGTCACCTATATCAGGAATGAAATGGGACATTTGACACATGCAGAGCCTGAAATGTAGAAGCTATTATAAACAACATTATGCCAGTAATTAAAGATGAAATAAGCAAATTTTGAAACAATCTATTTGAACACACATTTGACTCGATAAAAATAGAAAATCGCAATTTTTTTAAAGCCACTAAAGGCATTGACTCATTAGTTAAAATTTGTTCAACAAAAGAAATTCTCACCTCACATAGTTTCACTAGCAAGTTTGATTAGCCATAAAAGGAAAAACTGTTCAATTTTAACAAATTCTTCCAGGGAACAAAGAAAGAGAGGACCCCTCAAAATTCATTTTATGAAGCAAATATAACCTTGGTCACAAAACCAATGAGAACAGTCAGAAAAATAATATTATAGCTGAATCTCACTCAGATATATAAATGCATGTATTCTGAACAATACACTATCATACCGAATTCAGCAATATTACGTGACATGATGGACAAATCTAATTCATTTATTTGAAGAATGCAAGGTCAGCTTTATATCAGAAACAGTACATTATGTGCACCATTAGAGAGAAAAGAAAAAATCATAAGCATACAAAAATATGCAGAATAAGCATTCAATAAAATTTAATTAATTATTTATACAAACAGTAAACAAGGAACAGAAAAAACTTTATTAACCTGATGAGGATACCTTTAAGGAAATTTACATCAGCCATCTTGTCTAATTGTAAATTGTTTAAACACATCCCTTTATGACTCATTACAGTTTGAGTATGCCCCTTAATTGTCGTATATGGTTGTGGGGTGCTAGCCTGGATGAAGGATATAAGGCAAGGAAAAGAAAGATACAAGAGTTGGGAGGACATGTCATATTCACAGATGATACGTTTTTTATATATAGCAATTACCAAAGAATTCACAGACTAATAGAATCAATAAGAAAACTTGGCACATTTTGTGTGTGTGTGTGTTTAGAAATGATACAATTTACAGTAAAACATAAATCACTTTTGGGAGTAATCTAGAAAGATGTTCAAGATTTAAGTGGAGAAACTTATACATCTTTGTTGAAAGTAAAAACAACCTAATAATTGTACATAGGGTTTAAAGATTGATGGGCTCAGCAGTCAAGATGTAAGTTCTTCCTTATTTAGTCTGTAAATTCAACAGGAAACCAATTCAAAAATTCAGACTCTGATTCATTTTTGTTAGAATTTGATAAATAGATCATGAAATCTTAACAAAATTATAAAGAGTAAAGAAAATTCTGGATCCTCTTGAAGGAAAAGAGGAGAACACATACCATTGTGATCATCTGGACTTCATGGTTATGATTAAGAGGAATTTCTAGAATTCTCCCTCTGTGTTCCGTGTCCTCTCTGGAATTCTGTACTCTTCCCCAACACCCCAGGCACATCTGGGGCCATACCTAGAGATAGTTATCCAGTGTGTCTGGGCAGGTGTCTTTTTTTTCCTCCGGTGTGATTGATTTATATTTGTGGTTTTGAATTTGTGTCAAAGATGCCTAAATGCAGCACAAAAGCCTCAGAGATTCAAGCCCTGGGCACAGACACCAGAATAACAGAGGATTTGGTTAAGGGATGCACTGTTCCAAGTAGATGCCTGGCTGCACACCTCTGTCTGATTGCACACCTCTATCAGGCCATCTGGGTTCGCCTATTCTGAGTCCAGCACTTCTTTTCTTAGCACAAGTTTATTTAGCTGAATTAGTCTTTTTTTTTTTTCCTTTTTTGTTGTTATAACAAAATACCCGAGACTGGGTTATTTAGAGGTTTATTTATCCCCCAGTTTTGGAGGCTGAAAGTTCAAGCCCAGGTGGTTCAGCCTCTGATGAAAGCCTCCTTTGACTACATCTCATTATAGTGGATGGTGTCATGGCAGGAATGCATGCAAGATGAGGAGATCACATGAGACAAGAAGCCAGAGTGGAGAGGGGTCAAAGCTTGCTGTTTCATAACCATTCACATGGAAACTAACTGGCATTCTATGAGAATTACCTTAATCCCTCCCAAGGGCAGGCCCCACCCCCACCTTTTTCCTACTTGTAAAGATTTCATCACAATATAGCCACATCAAAGACCAAATCTTGGGCTGGGAATGTGGCTCAAGCGGTAGCGCGCTCGCCTGGCATGCGTGCGGCCCCAGGTTCGATCCTCAGCACCACATACCAACAAAGATGTTGTGTCCGCCGAGAACTAAAAAATAAATATTAAAAATTCTCTCTCTCTCTCTCCTCTCTCACTTTCTCTTAAAAAAAAAAAAAAAAGACCAAATCTTCAACATATGGAAGAAGTGATTCTATGGTGCTCCTAGGCCTCTGGCTCCTGGGGCAGCTAGTCTGGATAGTTGGGACTTCTGAGGGTCTGACAGTACAGGCTTTGAGGTCCAGGCAGAGTAAGAGGGCAGTAATCCCTGCTGCTGGAGGTCCTGGGGCTGGAGATCCCACCAACCTTCTGTATCAAAGGCAGCCACTCCAAGAAGACCAGACTGTGACCTCCAGCATAAACTAAAGTATTAGCTGGGGCACAAGGGATCAAATCCTCTTCCTGTGTCCTGAATGTGAACAGTGATCACCAATATAGTCTCTCAATCTTTTCCTCAGCCCCCAATATATAGGCTCCAGCACATAGTAAGGCTGGGATTCAGAGAAGGGAAGTTATTTGCTCAGGGTCACACAGCATGTCTGAGGTAGGTTTGGATAAGAGGCCAGGAGATGACAGCTATGGTTGAGAGTTGGTGCCATGGGCCAGACAAACTGTAGTCATTGTCTCAATTAATATCCAAACCCATTCTGCAGGAGAGATTGTTGTTATCATCCCTTTTAGAGGAGAAATCTGAGGCCCACAGAGGGGGAGTGAATTACCCAAAGTCAAGAGCTGATGAGGACTGAGCTGAATGTAGCCCTTTCCCCTCTTTCCCCTGTACAGTCTCCTCTGGGAACAACATCCTGGGTTCCTACAGGCCCTTTGCTGCCATCCTTTCCTCCCCCTGGCCACTCAGTAGAGGGATGGCCACTGGGTCTGTAGCCCTGACTCTGCAACCCTGACTCTGCCTGATATCTGCTCTGGGGCTCCTTCTGCACCTCTGACTGGGGTTAGGCTTTGGAATGTTGGAGGGAGAGTCCTTTATGTAAGCATGTCTAGTCCTAACAGAGGGCAGTGCTCCATATAAGAGTACCCTTGTGTGAGCATCAGCAGATCCCTTCCTCTTCTGGCTTCATTTCTTTCTTTCTTTCTTTCCTTTCTTTCTTTCTTTCTTTCTTTCTTTCTTTCTTTCTTTCTTTCTTTCTTTCTTTCTTTCTTTCTTTCTTTCTTTCTTTCTTTCTTTCCTTCCTTCCTTCCTTCCTTCCTTCCTTCCTTCCTTCCTTCCTTCCTTCCTTCCTTTCCTTTCTTTCTTTCTTTTTTCTTTTCTTTCTCTTTTCCCTCCCTCCCTCCCTCCCTTCCTTCCTTCCTTCCTTCCTTCCTTCCTTCCTTCCTTCCTTCCTTCCTTTCTTTCTCTTTCTCTTTTTCTCTCTTTCTTTTTTCTTTCATGCTGGGGATCCAATCCAGGGCCTTGTGCATGTGAGGCAAGCATTCTACCAACTGAGCTATATCCCAGCCCCTGGCCTCATTTCTTCAAATGGGAGACCCTGGGCTGGAATGTCAGGACACCAGTAGTTCATTCTGCCTCACTCTTTGGGATTTAACTTCTTTCAGCCTCAGTTTTCCTACCTGTAGAATGGGATGATGATCCTTGATATCAGCCTCACAAAATCTGTGAGTACTAAAGCCCAATAATTAGTGTCCTTGTGTTTAAAAATGTAATAGGAAGGGGGAAGTCAGCTCAATAATATCTCAATATTGGATCTGCTTTTTGAAATGGCAGATCTGATAAGAGATAGGGTCTGCAGGGCTTCTACTTGTCTCCCTGGGCCCTGCCCCTGTACTTCTGTTTATTCAAAGCCTTTCCCCTTGCTTGTGGCCTATTCTACTCATCTGCTCCCAGAATTCTTATGCACCCTGTGAGGCCCCACCCTGGGCCTGCATCCCAGCATCCTCTCCTAGTTCCCTCTCTCTGCCAGTGGTTACTTCCTGTGTTTGATTCTCCCTCCTTCCCAGGGTAAGGCCCTAGACCTCCTCTCTCCCTTTGTCCCCTGATCTGGCAGAGTCCTGGGAACATACCAGGGCTTAGCCATTTGGCACAGAACCCAAGGATTTTCTGGTTGATGACCAGGATGGCAGTCCAGGAAACAGGAGTCTGGGTTCTTCAAGGTGGAGGGACAGGGATGCTTCAGTGGGGCCTGTGTGGGGCCTGTGTGTGCTGGCCTTAGTCATGAAGGAAGCAAGAAGTGTACTTTCTTGTGCTCATGCTGACCTCCCCACCTTCACCCATAGGATGCCTTGTACCACAGAGCTAGAGTCATCAGAAGCCCTGTGTCTATACTGGGGACAGAGTAGCTGATGATCAGGATGACTCCCAGGATTTCTACCAGGCATGTTTCCACACAGACCATACCTTATGGTGAATGATTCCTATTCCTAAGGCCATATAAGTACTCAGACTTAGTGATAGGGCTTTCCTGCGGATTCTCATCTCAAGTCAATGGTCACTGAATGTCCACTGTGCCAGCTGATTTCTTTAAAAAATTTTTTTTGTAGTTGTAGATGGACAGTATTTATTTATTTATTTATTTAATGTGGTGCAGTGGATCAAACCCAGTCCCTTAAATGTGCTAGGCAAGCACTCTGCCACTGAGCTATGACCCAGCCCATGCCAGCTGATTTCTGGGCCCTAATAACTTTAGGTTTTTAATCTAGTAGAAGGGGAAAAAGTACAAGGAACCTTGTCCGAAGTCTCTGTCCCTAGGCCATTGTTCCTGGGACAAGAGTGGAAGTATACTACAGGGATCAGGAGGTGAAAATGGGGACAGGCCTGATATTCTGCAGGACATGTGTGCTGTCCTGGCCTTTTCCCAGGGAGTTTCACAGTCACCTTCAACAGTCATTCCTGGAGTCCCTACTGATCCTTAGTTCTGGGTCCTGAGAAGACCATGGGTTCCCCTTTTCCTGGACTCCTGACCCCAAGATCCATGGTTCTTCCCTTGGGAAAGCTCTCCCTGTCCTTCATTAAGATATTGCTGAGAATTCCTGGAACTAGAGGGAGCAACTGGGTATAGAGAGCAGATATTGGGCTGAAAGAGGCACTTGCCAAAAACTGACCCTCCAGAGGTAGGGGAGAACAACAGCCCTGGACCAGGTCTTGTGTGGCGTCTCCAGGAAGAAGGGGGTCCCTCTTCCTGGAGACTCCACACAAGGTCTGGACCCTTTCATGGTCCCTTCCCCACGTGTTTCAACCTTGATTTTTTTTAAATCTAGAAGTAGGGTAAAAAGTACAAGGAACCTTGTCTGAAGTCCCTGTCCCTAGGTTATAGTTCCTGGGGTAGGTGTCCTAGGTCCTGTGGGCCCTGAGCTCTCCATGGAGAAAGCTGGATAGAGCAGGGGTCCATCTGGTATGGACTGAGGGTAGCCAGAACCTGAGTTAGCAATGAGATTGGGACTTGAATCTCTTCTGTAGCTTTGATCAGGTCAGTCAGGGTCTCTGGGCCATCATTTCTCTACCATGTGACGAGGATTCTCATAGGTTCTTCCTTCAAGGGTGGTTTGGCAATGAAGTAGGGTCTGGAGAGAACTTGTTTGAGGCCATGGGAAGGAAAAGCCTCAGAGCTGTGCCTGAAAGCAGCCCCTTCTGCATGACTCCCAAAGCAGAAAAGGCCATGGGAGACTGGGGAGGATGGCAGGGTTGAGCCTGGGCTGGAAGACCCCAATGGTAGCCCAAACCAGAGACTGTACAGGGCACATGGAGGGAGAGGAATAGGGAAGAAGGCTCTCCAAATACCCAGAGAACTGAGAATGGAGCTAAGGTAAGCTGAATGAGGGACTCCAAAGACTGTGCTTCCTAACCCCACAAACTGGGAATGTGTTATGTTGTGTGAGCACAAGGAGCCTGAGAGATAGCTCCCATCTCCCTCTTTGTCTTATAAAGGCAGGGTCTTTTTAAGACAAAGAGGGAGATGGGAGGTCAGAGTGAGAGAAGATGTGGGGATGAAAGCAAAGGAGAGAAACAGGGAGAGGGAGAGGGAGAAGAGAGGAGGGAGAGAAAAAGGGAGAGACAGACTTAAAGGGCAGAAAGAGAGATTTGTAGATGTTGCATTACTAGCTTTGAAGTTGGAGGAAAGAGCCAGGAGATAGAAATCTGGGGTCACTAAGGTGGCCCAGGAATGCAGTGTCCTCTAAGAATTGGAAAAGGCCAGGAAATGGATTCTTTTCCAGAGCCTCTGGAAGGAGCCCAGCCCTGCTGACACCACCCCAAATACATTCCGACCTCCAGACCTATGAGAGAATAAATGCATATGAGGTTAAGCCACTATATTTGAGGTGATATGTTTCAGTAGCCACAGGAGACTCTGATAGGAGCTGATGGGGAGACACCTTGTACCCTCACAGCCCCCCTCATGGTGACACAGACCTGACCCTTGGTCTTGAGACCCACTGCCTCTAACTCCCATGGTACAGTGAAGGGTCTGGAGCCCAGGGACTGCAGGAGGGGCTGGGATGGGGCTGGGTTTAGTTGTCTCCTTTATTGTCAGAGAGTGTTTGGAACTCTAGATCCTGCTAGTCAGCCTCACAGAGAAAATATCAGTAAAGGACCTAGTTTTCCTGCTGACATTCACCATTGAATGAAGTGTTTCCAATAAATATTGCTTTCTCCACCAAAGGAAGCTAACAGGTGACCTTCTGTGCCACAGAGTTTAGAGAATCACCATGTCCTGAGACCACTGGTTGGTCACCTGTGTGTGTGAGAGAGAGCCCAGGTCCCCTGAGTGCTAAAGCCTCAGGTAAAATGTCCTCACTTCTAATTGTACAAGACACTCTATCTCAGTGTCAAAACAAATTCCCTCCAGCAAAGACTTTGTTTAGCCTCATAGAAATTATGAAGCACCTATTTCCTTCCTCACACTGGTTCCCTGGAAGTTAGGAGCTTATCTTTGGCAAGTGTCCTAAAGTTCTTGTGGGCTTTTTGTGTGACAGTTTCTTCCCAGCTTCCTCTGATTTCTCTTTTAGTTCTGAACCTACCACTGGATAAGAAATTGAAATGGGCTCTGAATTTAAGAGCTTGTGAAGTCAACAGCACTAAATGTTCTTAATTCCATAGACTATCAGGAGTGATGGGGAGGGATTGGGGGTGGACAGGAGCTGAGCTGGACAGAGAGGAAGAGGGGATTCCTGTGGGATGGCCCACAGCAGGGTTTCCAGGCTGAGGAAGAAAGGACATGGAGTAGGTTAGACTGGCCCAGAAAGGGTGGGGAGAAAAAATATCTCAGGAAGTCCCAGCCATGGATGACTGTCCAGGAGGGACCAGGGATTAGGGGGGTCCTGTACTAGGAAGAGGAAGGGGAGTGAATCAGTCAGGATTCTCTAGAGAAACAGAATACACATACACACACAAATATAAAAAGGAGATTTATTAGATTGGTTTATACCATCAGAGGCTAGTCCCAATGGCCGTCTACATACTGGAGAGCCAGAGAAAACAGTAGCTGCTCAGTTTAAGAAGCTAGAAGTCTCAGAACAAGAGGCAATAATGATGCAGCCCAAGGCTGAAGGCCTGGAAGCTCCATGGAGAGCCACTGGTGCAAGTGCACATTGAAGGGCTGAAGAAGCTGTTGTCTGATGTCCGTGGGTGATGGCAGCAGCAAAAGACGCTCTGGTGCAAGAATTCAGCTTGTACCTGCTCCTTCCACTTTTCCTCTGGGTCTCCAACCTATTGGGTAGAGCCGGGACCCCCTCAGTTTGCTGTCCCATGTACAAACTATCTCTGGAAACACCCTCAAAGACACACCCAGCAGTGCAGTTTGTTAATTTCTTGGACATCTCTCAATCCAATCAATTTGATGATCAAGATTAACCCATCATAAGCACATATGCATTCAGAACTTCATTGGAAGCATTCTATTTATTAGTATCTTTCTTTTGAAAATATGAATTTTCTTACATTAGAAATGCTTCAGAAACATTTTTATGATACTGATATCTTTATTTTTAATAATAATAATAATAATAATAATAATAATAATAATAAAAAAACTTCATTGAGTGTTAACTTTCATGCCAGATTCTGTTTTTCACAAACATATTTTGAAGATTTGTGAAAGAGGCTTTATGATGGATGTGTCACATTGCTTTGTCCCACTCTTTCTCATGGCTATTTGGACTATTTCTAGTTTTTTTTCCTATCATTATTAATGTTGAACTAAGCATTTTGTTTGTAAACCTTTGGTTATGGCTTTGATTATTTCCTGCTCCACCAGGAAAAATTCCTAGAAGTGGAATTATGGAATTATATACTTTAGATAAACACTTTCTTTTAATGACTTGCTGCCTCTTCTAAGTTGATTGTACATTTAAACGCCTACAGACAGTCCACAAGTGTCCATTCCTCTCTGGTATTGTCACTCATCAATTTAATAGGAATTTTGGCTCTTGGTCACCATGTGGAACTATGCCTCCTGCCATCCCTAGTGCTGGGGTCCCCATCTTCAAATCTGGCCTCACACCTTTTGAAAAACGTTTTTTCAAAACAAACCCTGATTCTTGACAGGCTCCTGCTTAGATTTCTCTAAAGTATGCCTCTGGACTGCAGGACCAATGCTTGGAAACTTTGTGGTTTTCTGGCCCCACCCTGTGTGCTTCTTGTTATCCTTGAGACACACTCTTCCCTCTCCACTGCCTGCTACTGCCTCTGCTAGGTGCCCCCAGCACCAGCCAGTGCCCATTCATCTGTGAGATCCACGTGGATATCCACCCACAGAGGGAGCATTCTTTCTTTCCCTTCATTGCTCCTAAAATAGCCATGGGTTTGTCTCCATCACTGGACAGACCCCCTTGGATCTGATCTACCCTCTTTGTGTCCCCAGGTTTGACCCCAGTAAATGTTTATAAACAAGTCAGTGAGTGTATGTACTTGAGGGAGACCAAGACAAGCCCTTGATCCCCTCTCAGTTTGCTTTGCAGAACACCCCTTCTCTTGGATCATCACAGAACAGGGCTGGGAGTATAGCTTGGTGGTAGAATAGTGCTCAGCATGGGCCAAGTCCTGAGTTAAATCCCCACTGCCCTTACCCCCACAAAATACAAAACATGCTCATGGAGCCCTGCTGTCCCTAAACACTAGCCACTGGTCCTTATTGTCTATATCTTCCCCCTGGAAGACCCTGGATGATCTGAAGCAAAGAATGACAAAGAATTTGCCTGGGAACTTAACCAAGGTTCTAAGTCTTTCAGCATCCTTATAATCAAGGACTGTCTTTGTAGATCCTAAGCCCCCTCTGAGGGGTTTCCAAGAAGCCCAAAGACCCTGGCTCCTTTGAAGATACTGGCGGGGGCAAAATGGTGGGGGCAACCCCTACCTTAGCTCTCTCCCAGGAAATCAGGTTAGAGTCCTTTCTCCCTCTGTAGATGTATCAGAATTACCTACCCAGCAAAGATTTTCTAGCTCCTTCTGATGAGTTAATGGAGACGGTGAGCAAGGATTTCTTGCCTAAGACACCTAGCAACTTGGTGTAAAGACTGTATCCTGGGACTTGACCAGGACAAGTAAGGGACCTAGGAAGACCAGTCCATTTGGACATGGTGTGGAGCAAGTCTGGAACTGGAGGTTAGGATTTTGAGAAATTTCAGTTCTTTAACTTCAAACTCTCTACCTGGCTGCTTGGAGTACAAGCTGAAGGAGAGAATCCACTAGAGGGCAGAAGAGACCAACAGTACGAAAGCCTGAACTGGAAAGTGCTAGAGCTCTTCAGCAGGGAGAGTGGGGATTAGGATGCAGGAGCAGAACTCTGATTCCACATTCCTGCTGTGTTAAATTTCTGTCAGTTTAGCAAATACTAGAGAAAATCAACTTATACAGAGAGGATTATTTTGGCTCACAACTTTGGAGACTTTAGTCCATGGTTGGTTGGCTTTGTTGCTTTAGGCCTGTGGTGGTGGATTTGATGAAACTGAAGCCTCCTGCTTATTCAGACTTGGAGGTGACTGTTCCCAGCAAATAGAACTTTTTGCTGAGTCCTTTTTGGGGACTGTCATGAAAGAAGTATGGGAAATTCCAAGACCTGGGTCAGTGGCTGACCCCTCTGAATCTGATTTTAAGTAATTAGACCCTTTCAAGGGTTTTCTATCATTTGATTTAAAAAAATGGGTTTCTTAAGGTCAGAAGAAGCCTCCCCATTTCATAGCAGGTGACCCCCAAAGGGTCAGTTGTTCAGGAGAACAAAGACTAATGGTGTCGAATCCAGCTGTCCTGAAATCAGATTCTGCTTTCTCTGGGAGCACAGTGTATGTGTGTGTGTGTGTGTGTGTGTGTGTTGGGGAGGGGGAGCATGAGGATTAGGCTGGGCTGCAAAGGTTGTCCACAAGCAGCTTTCCGCCACCCCCATCACCAGGAACCCAGTTTAGCCCGAAGGTAGTGGTGAAGGTCAGAAAGTCAAATTAATCTAGGATTTGTGATTGTTATAGGCAAAGAAGAATATTGACCTGAAATATGCCAGTTCTGATTATTATTAGCACCTCACTGTTACTGTTCTTATATTGTTTTCATGGTATTTCACTGAAGTTACCAAGGTTTTGTTTTTTTTAATCATAATTAAAACAAAATCTCTCAAAATGTCAATGCAAAGAAAAAGTCAGAACATAAAAAAAATTTCAATAAGTTGACAATGTGTATTTCTTGTTCACTCACTTCTAAGAGAAGTTTAATCTTATTTATACCCACATGTATAAGACAATGACTATCATACAACAAATCACCCTACTGGGATGAAAAATAAATAGACAAGTTGGTTCTAGGAAATACTCTGTATTATACCTAGTATCTCAATGCATTTGGCAAATATAAACATTTCGAAATATTCTTAAATTATGTTTATTCAGTGAGAAACTACCATCTGATTTGGACAAATTTTCTCTTCCTAAGTCATTTGATTGAAGGCACACCCTCACAGCATGCATTTTATCATTAGCATTAGCATTTTTCACATGACTTAATACCATGTTTCCTTCTTCCACATGGAATATTACCCAACAGAAGTCCCCAAAAGGAACCACCGTATATTTATTATAAAGAGAGAAAAGAAAACTGTATTTCAATTTCTGCTTTCCAATATGATGGTTTAGCTAAAAAAAAACAGAATTTAATCAAATATGAAATAAAAAAATGAAAATCAGTTTATGCATACATCATGACCATGATCATTAACACCGTCATAAAATGAGGGGAGAAAAGAGAGAAGCATCTAATTCTTCTTATGAAACTTCTATATGACTTCAAATTTTATTTCAAAAAGATTATTTCTTTAGAAGGCATTCTCCTGCCTGTAATGGTATGAATATTGGGTGTCTTCTCAGGCCATCCCTGGGCAAGCAGATGAAAGCAAGTGTATGTGAAATGTTAAAGGTACCCCTCCCAGGGTCCTGGTGTACACACACAGGAGCCGTTTTGATTTCTAATCTTGGCTCAGTTAAGAAAAAACAAAAGGGGAGAGTTACATTCCTTGGGGGGGGGTGCAGCCTATTTGAGGACATATCAGTCCATTCAAGTACTCAGGCTGAGTCCTCCTAGCTTGCAGAGTTTTCAGTACCCTGAAAATCTCCCTCCAAGATTTCTCTCCTCCACGGTCTTCTGAGTGTAGTTATTGTATCCACAAACAAATAATGTCACACATCAGAGGATTTGGAGCTTCCCAAGGAACAACCAGGTCTGGTTATGTTTAGATTAAGACATCTATGACAGATCTTCTCAGCAACCACTTTCTGACTTTGGGAGCCAATTATGCCTGAATTCCCAGCATCCAGATTTCAGTGGATGGAAATCATATCAAAAAAGCAAAGTCCCAGAAGTAAGAGAAGAAAAAAGAAAACAAAGATGGGGGTGAATCTCCTAAAAATCAAAGGAAGATCAGTAGAGGAAAGGGACCAAGGGGTGGGAGGTAGGGAGAGTAGGGGTAAATGCTAGGGAATGATATTGGACAAAATTATATTGTTATATTGTGTGTATGTATGAATATGTAAAAATCCCATCAATATGTACAACTATAATGAACCAATAAAAAACTGAGGGGAAAAATAAAACAAAGACCTAGCAGCCTAATTGGACCATCTCTAAAGCTCTGGCACATTCTCCATACCTCTACACCACTAAAAGATCCTGTAAAGTATTAAAAGAAATTAATTTGACATGGCCAGTTTATCTGTACAAAAAATCTTGCTTTATAAAAATACTCTCTGAAGTAAAAAAAAAAAATCATGTAAACACTGCCTCCAACTCACTGGGAAAAACTTCAAGCCTTTTTGTCTCATATTTCCAATAGTTCGAAATTTTAATTGTTCAGCTTTCTTGAAGGTATCAATCTGTTTTCTTCTTATTAACAGAATTCAGTCTACAACTGCCTTTAAATATGACCTTGTGGTTTGATTGACAGAAAAATATTATCAGAAGATTTATGATGTGCAAGAAAAAGTACATTGATACAAGAAAAAGTACATTGACTTGTATAAAGTGATGGTTGGTTTTAACTGCCAACATAACTAAGGGTGCCACTGTGTAAGAGACAGCCAGCTGAGAGGTAGCCCCAGTAATTAAGTCATGGTTTTAATCAGCTTTCTTGCTGCTGTAACTAAAAGACCTGACAAGAACAATTTAAGAGAAGGAAAAGTTTATTTTGGGCTCACTGTTTCAATCTATAGTCTCAGTCAGCTACATTCCTTGAGCTTTGGGGAGAGGCAAAACATCATGGCGGAAGAGTGTGGTAGAGGGAAGCTAACATGATGATCAGGAAGGAGAGAGAGGGAGAAGGAGAGAGAGAGAGAGAGAGAGAGAGAGAGAGAGAGAGAGAGAGAGAGAGAGAGAGAGAGAGAGAGAAGGAGGGAGGGAGGGAGAGAGAGGGAGAGAGGGAGACTGACTCTAATTCCACTTACCAGATACAAAATATATACCCCCCAAGCATGCCCCCAATGATTTCTCTTCCAGTCATCCCAGCATGCCATCAGTTACCACTCAGTTAATCTCCATCAGGGGATTAAGTCACTGATTGGTTATGGCTCTCATAACCCAATCACTTCACCTATGAATGTCGTTGCATTGTCTCACTCATGAACTTTTGGGGGACACCTAATATCTAAATCATAACAGTTATAAACAACCTTGAGAATGTTTGAAGAAAAGATGCAATATTTGTAGTTGTTTCTTACCCCCTAGCTGCTAATATGATAAAGATGCCAATTAAGAGGGTAAAGTAGTATCCACAGTGATACATGCAATACCTATCTTTATAGCAGCACAATTCACAATACACAAACTATGAACCAGCCCAGCTGACAATGAACACATGGATAAAGAAAGTGTGAGATACACACACACACACACACACACACACACACACACACACACAAATAGAGTTTTATTCAGCCATAAAGACAAGTGAAATTATAAGACTTAGAGGCAGTGTTTACATGATTTTTTTTTTACTTCAGGGAGTATTTTTATAAAGCAAGACTTATAATTTGCAGGAAAATGAATAGAACTAGAGACCATGAGGTTAAGTGAAATAAGTCAAACTCAGAAGGTCAAGGAATGAATGTTTTCTCTCACATGTGGAAGCTAGAGAGGAAAAAGGAAAAGAAAGGTGGGGGTGGATCTCATGAAAATCAAAGGGTGTTCAGTAGAGGAAAGGGACCAAGGGGTGGGAAGTGGGGTGTGAAGTGGGAAATGCTGGGGAGCAATACTGGCCAAATTATATTGTTATATTGTGTTCATGAATATGCAACAACAAATTCCACCACTATGTACAAGTATAATGCACAGATAAAAATAAGGTAGAAAAAAAATGTAAAGTAGAATAAAGGATAGACACCATGCCACAGGTAGAATAAAGGTGAGCATCGTAGGGTACCAAGGAACCCACTCATAACATATGTACTTTAGCCAAGACATTGTTTGAATATTTCAATTCTTTAAGTACATTTTGAAACTCATGGCTGTCTCAGTTCTCCAGATGTTCAGGTATAGAAAGTAGATCCCATTAGAACTTTTGATTCTTATCTACTCCACTGAAGCCAGAGCCAGAGTTGTTCACTGCATCAGCCAGTATTCATGCAAAAAAGTACTTGGGCTTTGAGGTGTGCACAATGACATATAAGTAGCAGAATTGAGTCAGAAAGTGTGCTTTATGGACAAACCAGTCATCAGCAAGGCAATTAACAACTGGAAAGGACTTCATGAGTGTCAAAAACAAAATGAGAGATGCCAATATAATGCATAGCTCCAGTGGGAAAAGGCTCTGGTAAGCTGTGGGAACATTTGTGCTTCTAGTTCACTTCCAGAAACTTCATGTGCAAATGTCTCCTTTCAATGAAGGCTATGCAATCCTGCAAATTGTTACAAGGATCAGCTATGACACTCATGAGATTAAGAAGGCAGTTTAAATATTCCAGAAAAGAGAGTTTCTTTCTTTTTTTTAATATTTATTTATTTAGTTTTCGGCGGACACAACATCTTTGTTTGTATGTGGTGCTGAGGATCAAACCCGGGCCACACGCATGCCAGGCGAGCGTGCTACCACTTGAGCCACATCCCCAGCCCTGTGAAAAGAGAGTTTGCTTTTATAGGAACTTGATATTGCTTAGCAGAGAGGTCTTCATCTCTTTGACACAATGGAAAGCCAAGATTGTGGTCTTCTGAGTGACAATCATCAGAGGCCCAGAAAAATACATAGTGGGAAATCCATAGTGAAAGATGTATATTTTGTCTGGGTGTGGTGTCACATGCCTGCAATCCCAGCAGCTGGGGAGGCTGAGGCAGGAGGATTGCAAGTTCAAAGTCAGCCTCAGCAACTTAGTGAAGCCCTATCTCAAAAAATAAAAAGTGCTGGGGATGTGGCTCAATGTTTAAATGCCCCTGGGTTTAATCCCCAGTACCAAAAAAGAAAAAAAAAGCCAAAGACAAAGGGTCACATATCATATGATTCCATTTCACTGATGTGATATGTTGTAATATCCCTTTGCCACAAAAAATGTATGTCTGGTCCAATGGGATGCTCACTGAGTGGGAGCAGACAGGTGGACGGGCCCTTCTGTCATCCTGCATCTTCTGGAGGTGGCTTCCAAGACCCCAGTCCATGCCACCTTTCTTGGTGTCCTCCAACCTGGGTGCTTGTGAATACCTATACAGAGTGGCATGCAGTTGCTGCCTGCCTTGTGGAGGACTGAGTGAGAGACAAGGGATGGCAACTGCCACAAACCATCTGAGCACAAACTTGGGTTTGCATGGTAGCCACTGGCCATGGAAAGCTGAGCTATTCTTTAAATTTTTGTATTTTATCTTACAAGGATTTGTTCAGTTATCTCACAATGCAAATTCATTTTTAAAACACTTATAGAAATAAATTATTTTAACATTTAGTACTCACGTTTTCCTATCTGTATTCTCTCTTTTTTTTTTTCATTACCCAATAATGATGTTTTAGGATTACCTTTCTTCTCCTGGCCTCTACATGCTCCCACACATACCAAACAGCTTTCTAGGACAGATGACCATGAATTTTTTGAGTTTATTTATCTGTAAAATACAGTTTTTACATCTCAATATTTTAAAAGTGGTTCTTTGAAGTAATCCTAGTTTGAATTCAAGTTCCAATGAACTCATAAAATTCATTTTCAGTATGTCTAGGTATGTGGATTAAAATGGTGAGGGCATCAAGCAGGGGGAGCCAGTGAAAAGCAGTCAGGAAGAGAATTTATTATAATCAAGAGTTAAAAATGGAGGAACTTGGGCTGAGGTTGTGGCTCAAGTGGTAGAGTGCTCGTGTAGCATGCGTGAGGCACTGGGTTCGGTCCTCAGCACTGCATAAAAATAAAATGAAGATATTATGTCCACCTAAAACTAAAAAATAAGTATTCTTTAAAAAATGGAGGGACTTTGATGGGGCAAAAGTGAGGGAGGGGTAGGGAGGGTTCATGGTGGCAGGGAAAGATGGTGGAATGAGATGGACATCTTTACCCTAGGTACATGTATGACTGCACATATGGTACGATGCTATGTTGTGTACAACCAGAGAAATGAAAAGTTGTGCTTCAATTGCATACAATGAACCAAAACACATTCTGCTGTTATATATACCCAATTAAAATAAATAAATTAAAAAAAGAGTCAGTTACAATAGGTCAGTAAAACAGAACAGAGGTTCTTTAGAATCACATATAAAGGGACAATTGATTTTCAAGAAAGGTACAAAGGTAACCTAAAACCTCCACCAGAAGACTTCTAGAACTCAGATTGAATTTCACAAAGTAGCAGAACATAAGTTTAGCAGTCATAAATCAACCATATTCCTATATTCCTATATTCTGATATTCCTATCTGCTGAAAAAGAAATTAGGAAAACTATCCCATTCATAGTAGCCTTAAAAATACTTGGGAATCAATCTAACAAAAGAGGTGAAGGATCTCTAAAATGGAAATTATGGAACACTATAGAGGAAAATTAAAGAAGACCTTGGAAGATGGAAAGATCTCCCATGTTTCTGAATAGGCAGAATCAACATAATCAAAATGGCCATACTACCAAAAGCACTATACAGATTTAATGCAATTCCTTTAAAAATTCCAATTATATTCTTCATAGAACTAGAAAAAGCAGTTTTGAAATTAATTTGGAAAACTAACAAGAGACTTAGAATAGCCAAGGCAATCCTTAGTCAGAAAAGTGAAGCAGGAGGCATCAAAATATCAGAGCTAGAATAACAAAACCAGAATAGTAATGGCACCAAAACAGGCATGATCACCAATGGAATAGAAAAGAGGACACAGAGACAAACCCACATAAATAGTTATCTCATACAAAGGTGCCAAAAACATATACTGGAAAAAAATACACCCTCTTTAATAAAATGGTCCTGGGAAAAACTAGAAATCCATATGTAACAGAATGAAATTGAACCCCTATCTCTCGTCCTGCACAAAACTCAAAGTGGATCAAAGATCTAGGAAGTAGACCAGAAACCCTGCAACTTCAAGAAGAAAATGTAGGCCCAACTCTCTAACAACTCGGCATAGGAACTGACTTACTTAATAAGACTCCTAAAGCACAAGAAATAAAAAATCATTAAGTGGGATGGCATCAAATTAAAAACCTCTGCACAGCAAAGAAAATGAGAGGATGAAGGGAGAGACTACAGAATGGGAGATTTTTGGCCACCTCCTTCTCAGTTAGGGTATTAATGCCCAGAATACACAAAGAACTGAAAAAAACCTTAACACCAAAACCCAAATAATCCAATCAATAAATGAGAAAAGGAATTAGACCCTTCTCAAAAGAAGAAATACAAGTGGTCAGCAAATACCACTTGAAAAAATTCAATATCTCTAGCAGTTAGGGAAATGCAAATCAAAACTACTCTGAGATTTCATCTCACTCCAGTCAGAATGACAATCATCAAGAATGCAAATAATAATTGGGCTGGGGTTGTGGCTTAATGATAGAGCATTTGCCTACCATGTGTGAGGCACTGAGTTCGATCTTCAGCACCACATAAAAATAAATAAATAAAATAAAGGTATTGTGTCCATCTACAACTAACAAAATATTTTTAAAAAGAATACAAATAATAATAAATGTTAGTGAGGATTTGGGGGGGAAAAGGTTGATGTTAGGAGGCCATCTTGAAGAAGAAAGGTTCTGGGTTAGGAGTTATGGGAGATGAGAAATGGAAGGTACTGAAGCTCTGACTAAATGATTAGGGGCTTTGTTCTCATTAGGTGGAATCCCCAAATTTGGGTCTGAATCTAAAGGGAGGAAGAGAATCAGCAAGAAGAGACAAAGAGAGTTAGGGAGTATGTGTATTATTCTCCTATCATCATTTGGTGTGGTGGAAAGTAGAGGGTCAGACATGACTGGGAGCCCAGCAGCCTAGTCTTTCAAGTCAGTTGTGGTAGAAATTGCTGGGAATTGTGAAGTGTAAGTGGGTAGGGGCAGGGAGTCTGTGATGCCTGCAGCAGGTGGGGAAAATGAGAGGCAGGATTAGTTGTCATGTAGTCTGCTGTGGTCTGTTTTACCCTCCAAGGCCTCCATTTTAACTTCCAAGATTTTGCTCTTCTTTTGACACTGAATGTTATTAGCAGAGTTCCTAATTCTTCCTCAGGAAGGTTAGAAGTTTGGGACAGCTCACCTAGACCCCACAGATGTGGCATTAGCAGAAGTAATGGAAGCCATACCATCTTTGGCATGGACAATTTCTTCTGCAGGGCTTATGACTAGCAGCTGTGGGTAGAGAACAGATCCCTGATGTACTAGATGAAGACTTTTTCACCCTGCATATCCTTCCCTTGACCCTTGGAGCTTGGAGAGCTAGGCAGATGATCTGTATTCAGGACTTCTTTGACCAACTTCTCTGACATCACAGGGCAGTCTCGGGGTGGGTCCGAGAGCACTGTTTTATATGCTTCAGGTTGTCTCAGAGTCAGGACATATCCATCAGGGCTGTGTGAGTTGGGGACATCATGGCCACAGAGAAGCTGCTTATGGAAGACACCAAGTCTATGGGATCACCTCTCTGGGATGAGGTAGATTGGGATTTTCTAAATCCCATTGCTTGGAGTCCCCTTTCCTTATTATCCTACTTGTTTCCTTCTTCTTTCCCCTTCTTCTTCTTCTTCTTCTCTTCTACCTCCTCCTCCTCCTCCTCCTCCTCTCTCCTCCTCCTCCTCTCCTCCTCCTCCTCCTCCTCCTCCTCCTCCTCCTCCTCCTCTTCTTCTTCTTCTTCTTCTTCTTCTTCTTCTCCTCCTCCTCCTCCTCCTCCTCCTCCTCCTCCTCCTCCTCCTCCTCCTCTCCTCCCTCTCCTCCTCCTCCTCCTCCTCCTCCTCCTCCTCCTCCTCCTCCTCCTCCTCCTCCTCTTCTTCTTCTTCTTCTTCTTCTTCTTCTTCTTCTTCTCTCTCTCTCTCTCTCTCTCTCTCTCTCTCTCTCTCTCTCACACACACACACACACACACACCCCTTTCTTAGTCTTCTCTAGAGCTCTCAACTGTGTTTCCTCTGGGAACTGAATGTCATGGGATCCACTTCCTGGTCTACTTGTCAGGTAGTGCAGGCAGAGAGTAGTAGTATCAATCTGTTTATTACTCTGTATTCAAAACCTATGATAAAACAATGGAGTGAGATCTAGGAGATGAGGGTCTTGTCCCTCATCTACCACAAAAAGATTGAGTCTCCTTGGGAATGTCCTAATTTTCCCAGAGTCCATTTCCTTTTCTGTGTTTTGACAGAGTCACAGTAGACAACTCAAAATAATATCTATGGATTCATCGTGATGTGACTGTAGCCATCTAAAGTTATAGCCACCTCTGAAGGTCCCAGAGTAAACTCTAGTCTAGTTTTCCTACATGATTTTCCAACATAGTACAAATAGACAAAACTATTAGAATGACATATGGAACTTTACAACAGGACTCTTGAGCCAGGAACATGCCTGACTTGGGTGTTAGCTTATTCTAAAACAGGTACATTTTGGTGAGGATGAAGCCATTTTTATCCTGTCCAATATATACACTCTTCCTTCTCAACCAAATGCAGGGATCCATTTAGTCTTGCTGTTGCATAGAATCACATTTCTTTCAGTAAGCTCCCAATAGATTGTATTCTATGCAAATATAAAACTGGCTGCCTCTCTTTCTTTTAGTGTCATGGCACCTTCAGCTTGGTTCTTGTACACTGGGGATGGGTTGTTCCAGAACAACATCCAGATCTGTTGCAGTGATACTTTAGATATCATTGGTATTCTAAAACAAATTAAGACAATTACTTTTGAAGTTGTACAACCTCTGTAGCTATTTTTTTTAGGGTGTCCTCATTTTATAGGTGACAAGATGAACGCACACAGCATGAGATGACTTGATCAGAGGCTCAAAAGTAGATGGAAATAAAACAAAAATCCTCTTTTCTTCTTCAGTTCACTTAGCTAACACAGGCTGGAGAATATTGAGCTGGGACATAGATTATAACTTTGTGTAGTTCTCCCCCCTACACACCCTTTTTTGGAAATGGGGTCTAGTTATGTTTCCCAGGTTGACTTTGAACTCCTGGGCTCAAGTGATCCTCTTGCCTCAGCCTCCTGAGCAGCTGGGACTAAAGGTGTATATCACCATGCTCAGCTCTATAGGAAGGAATTTTTATAGGACCTTCAAATAGTATCAAGAAGTATCTTGTGAAATTTACAGCTCCATTTTCATGTTGTTCCAGTTGTATGTCTGCCAGATAATCATCTGAACTTATGGATGCCTCTCTGAATTAAAATTCTGAAATGAGGATTATCAATGGTACTACTGATGCAGGGGACCTATAGAAGATGAGTTTGAGAAGGAAAAAGAGCATTAAAAATGAAGCATCTTTATCTGAAGTCCATAATTGTCTGAAAATTCATTCTAGTTTATCTGTTATATTAGTTTTTGGTCCAGGAGTTTTTTTTTTTTGCTTTGCTTTCTCTGATCTTTTCCATTGCATACCATTCATCCACAGTCTATGATACTTGATGGTTTAAACCCTGGAACATAAGCGATACAGAATCAGAGAGAAAAAAATAATATATATATATTGCCCTGAAGCTTCTCATGAAAACATAAAATGATTTTCAGCCTCAATTTTTCAGTTTCTTTGATTCATACGGATTCAATTTTCATATTGAGAATAGTGCATTTGTGATTTGGTTTCAAGTAAGATGTAAACACACATTATTCTCTTTCCATATCAATTCAGATAAAAAAGAAAATCTGCCCAGAATGCATGAAACAGCTGTGTGTAATTTGAAATGTAAATCATAGAAGGGAAGGTAGGAAGGCTGGGGAGCACTTGCCTAGGATGCATGAAGTCCTGGGTTCAATCCCCAGAACTTTAGGAAGAAGAAGGAGAAGGAGGAAGAGAAAGAGGGGGAGGGGAGCACAGGTAGGAAGACAGGGGTTTTAAGTGTCTCTGATTCAGAGGTGAATTTTCTGTTTCTTCTTTGGTCTCCCCTGTTGGGGACTCCACACAGCCTTGGGACTGAGAAGGGCTCCACAGGAGACAGGAAAATCTCCTTGCTCAGGGTTGCATCATGAGAAAGGTGACTCCTGACGCTCAAAGTAGGATTGAGAAAATGTGTTTCCCTTTCCTTTTGTTGTTTTCTACAATCCATTTTAAACACACCAGACTCTAGAACACTCTCTAGCACTGACAACAGTCACAGTGGAGGTAGGAAGGACCTTATTTTTTGGATGTAGGAGCATATTGTCAAAAGGATGGCACAAAAATTCCCTTTCCCCTCTGTGTCTTTCTGGTACTCCCCTGGTACTTACATGTGCATAGGAACAGGTGTGCATAGCAAGAAATGTGCCCATTTTTTTTGACCAGAGGGGAAAAAAGTAGAACACCAGAGGAAGAAAGAACCAAGGAGATTGTATAGAGGGATGTGGTTGGGAAAGCAATGTCCCCCAGATTACCTTTAACTTTCTGCATTTACCTCCGTACTGCACACATATTATTCTGATACTAAAAAAATAGGAAAACTAAAAAAAGGGTTAAAGGATAGATCACTGACCAGTTCTCAGATGGGAAACTGCATGGTACGTAGGACAGATGTCGCTAGAACTGAGAAGCTTTTGTTAATTAAATGGGCATAGAAACCATCATCCACTCATGGCAGGGTTGAATTTGCATCCTGAATTTGATTTGGTAGATTGTCTGTTAAGACAGAACTATGCAAACAGAATTTTAAATAAGATGCAGAATTTTATAAAATAATATTGCATAAGTCCAGGACAGAATCCAAAAATATGGAAATACAGAGGATCCAGAAAATCTGACTGTGAAAGACAGTCAGAAGATGACAGAGGTGTTGGATCTCTCTGACAAAGCTTTCAGGGCAGTGATTATAAAAATTATCCCAGAAATAAGGACAAACCCTATTGAAGTGTATTGAAAGCTCGAAATTATAGTAAGGAAATGAAAGCTTAAAGGAGAACTGAGTAGAATGATAAATGAAAACTCTCCAAGGAGGCATGGACTGAAGATTGGACATGAGTGGCAGATGAGTGATCTTGCAATATAAACGAATCAAGGTTAAATAAGGAAGGGAAAGACAAATGATGAAAAAAAAAGAATCCTCTTCAAAACAGAGGAAAATTATCACTACCCTGTAGGATAATCATATGACCTATTATATACACAGTGAGTGCCCTCAAGGAGAAGACACGTCGATAGAAATAACAGCAAAATCTTTAGTTTGTTAAGGACAAATAAATCTGTAGATTCAAAAAGCTCAAGGAATGTCAGCAAAGGCATATGGAGAGAACCACATAAAGGCTCATCAAATGCAAAGCTTGATGAAAACCTCTAGCATCCTATTGTGCTTCAGCAATTATTCAATGATTAATAAAATGTTAGCTACAGAAATTTGTTCCCTGAAGATTCTATCAGAAAATTTCTTTTTCTTTCTCATTCTGCCCCACTGTCCACAACACAAACCCCAGTCTCAAGACACCATCTCATTCTTCCACAGGGGAGCTGAATTCTGGTGATGGAATCAGAAGTGACTTATTTATTCATGGCCCAAAAAACTTCAGGAAAGATGCACCTAGGGGCATTCATTTATTATGTTGACTGAATGGGTGTGAATACATACCTACATATTGCTCATTCCTGAATCCCCACTCAAACTGGATAATTCAGTTTAAGTAAATTTTAAGCATTTAAAAAACATTCACAAACAAGGATTCCAGGAACAGAAGAATGGAGAGCCACACAGATTTGAAGCTGGGATCAGATTGACAGGTGGTAATGTACTTAGATCTGAGAAAGCCAAATTTTCAGTGTGCAGTCAGAGCCATCCTGAGGTGTCTGCAATTCTCAGTGTCTGTGGGTTGGAGATGGGTGTGTGGAAAATGGAAAACAGAACAAGTGGAGATGATTGAGAAGCAAATTGGTCTCCATACTTCCCTGTCCATGGCTCTACCCTTCTTTATTCTCTACAGAAGGTAAAGCACAGATCTGTGTAAGGGGGAGTCCAGGCAGAGCTGGCACTGAAGTATCAGAAGGAGAACCCTATGTGCCTCACAAATGCTGAGTGCTGTGATCACCTCCCTCTAAGGATCACCCCCATTCAGAGCCTTCCGTCAGGGGAAGCTGACTTGCCAAGGCATTGTCAGCAGGAATATCTTATAATCCTGAGAATATAATGCCTAGGTGAGATCCAGATTCTTGACTGTACTTCCTCATTTCTGCTACTCTTGTCTGGAAGTTTCCTATTTTCCCTTTATGCCCAAATCCCTATCATCCAGAATTTTCATCTACCTTCTTCCCATCAAGGGAACTGTTCTCAGACCTACTTGCAGAGACCTTGCTGTGTTAAAGGAGCAGAGAATATGGGGAACATGATCCCTTCTGACAAGATTCCTGCAGGATTCCTATTATCTGGCATACAACTCAGAAAACTGTGGTGACCGGCCAAGAAAAGACCTTATCTTTTTCCAGATTCTTGCCTGCTTGGGATTAAGAGATATAGGAATATATGGCCATGTTTGCCATTATACCTATTCATTGGCTTGTAAATACTTATTTCATGATGCATCAAGACACAATAACAAAATTAAAAAATTAAAGTGAAATGTACCTAAATTATTTTCCTTTTCGTAATGATAAAGAACAGGGACTCAGAATAAAAGTAAAAGGAAAGCTGGGGTTGTGGCTTAGTGGTAGAGAGCTTGCCTGACATGTGTGAGGCACTGGGTTCGATTCTCAGCACCACATATAAATAAATGAATAAAATAAAGCTCTAATCCCTGGCTGTAACAGAAACTCTGATGTCCTGGGAAACCTGATTTTATCCCCACCACAATCATCACTAGAGACGCTGCTCTACTCAAAGTGTAGTCTTCCACCTAGCTACTTAAGCATCATTGGGGAGCATGTAAATTCTCATGTCCCATCCCACCTACTGAATCAAACTCTCTGGGAGTAGAACTCAACAATCTGTTTTTAAATAAATTCCAAGGTTATTCTTATGGGCATTAAAGATCAAAAATATTAAATTGCATAAAGCATTCTACTGTCATATATAACTAATTAAAACAAATAAAAACTTAAAAAATAAAGGTCTGTCAACAACTAAAAAACTTTTAAAAAGAAAAAATAAATAAATGTGAAATAGATATAATTTTCTTTAAAAAAATAGAGTGAAAGAAGCACCTTTGTGAGTTTTCTTGTAGATGATGGAAAAAAAGTTTTGCAGAATATAAGAATAAAGAAATGGGAAACACAAAGATGGAGCCAGTGAAAAGACACTGTCATTCTCACACTGCTCTGATTAGGCTGAGGTCAAAGCCTGTTTGAACCCTCATTTTTGCCCCTCTACCAGCCCAGAAATCAGGTGGCAATGAAAGAAAGATACCCTTGAAAGTGGAATCCTGGGTGGTTCAAATAATGAAACAAGAATGTAGCCTTGGCTTTTTGCTGAGGAATTCTCTAAAGAGAATGGAAATTGCCCTCAGTGCTGATCCCTGATGATATTGATACATAAAACACTGGCAGGTATTTTGAAATATGAAAACTTCAAACATTTTAAATTATCTTAGTTGAATGTAACCATTTTCTCATGTTTTTAAAAAATTAATAAAAATATGTATAATTATTTGAGAAAGCACAGGGAAATGTTTATGAATTTTGAGTCTCAACTTACACAAAATGCAATGTATGACGTCATGTTAGTGCCAGAAATGTTATATAGAAGTGAACATGAAGATTTAAATCATGGCTATTTTATTGCTAACACTGCAAAGTTCTGGCAAGCTGGTAAATGTTGATCATTGTTCTGAGTCCTCTGGGGCCCATACCAGATAATAAAAGAACTCCTGAAGATAAAATTGGATGTATTCACACACACACACACACACACACACACACACACACACACACACACACACACACATGTATCTATTGATGGTGTTCAACTTACAATGGTTTTCTTTAGGAGTTTTTTACTTTATTATGGTGCAAAAGCAGTACATATTCAGCAGAAACCGTACTTAAGTTTGGAATTTTGCTAGCAAGATGTGACTTGAAACTCTCTTGTGATACTGGGAAGTGGAGCTCTCTGTCAGCACAGCAATCATGAGAGTAAACACCCAATACTCTATACTGTACTGTGTTGAAGCTATAATGCTCAGTAAGCTATGAATTTGGATGCATTAGCACTTATATGTTCAAATTCTGATGGGTTTATCAGAACACAACCCCACTGTAGGATTCAAAATGGCAAATTAGAGAAAGTCACTTTCCTGGTTGCTCCATGGTATGAAACCAAGAAATCAGACCTGCAGCTTCTCTGCAAGGTGAGAAGGAGAGACTTTACTGGGGATTAATTCTGGACATTCAAAGCAGATTGGGGATACAGGAGAATGGATATAACATAATAAAGAAGAAATCCCCAGTGCCACCAAATTCCTCCCTGTGCAAAAATAATGGAGGGATACATTAATTAAAGGAATCTACATTTTAAGGAGGTCTGAGGCATTCCTGGGAATGGAGAGATCAGAGATCAAAGACTAATCTGAAAGGTGTATGCACAATAGACTGCCCAACTAACCTAAAGGGTGTCCTGCACAATGTCTCTCTTTTAAAAATTTTTTTGTTGTTGTATGTAGACAGAATGCCTTTATTTTATTTGTTTATTTTTATGTGATACTGAGGATTGAACACAGTGCCTCACACATCTAGGCAAGTGCTCTGCCACTGAGCCACAACCCTAGCCCCACAATATCTCTTTATCCTGGCTGCTGGGGAGAACAGAGGAAGAAACCATTTTGCAATTGCAGTGCAGGGGGCTAACAGATGGGGGAACCAAATCCTGGCAACTGTGCCTATCTTGAAATAGAGTGTGCCCACATGACCAGGAGAAGATCAAACATGGTGAGGGTTTTTTACAGGGGAATACTCATGGGGGAAACCTATTTGGTTTCCCATACCCTCTACTCTGGCTGCGTGAAAGATGGTTTGGGAGAGATGCCCCTGACCAGGAATTCAAAAGGGCTGGTGTCTCAAGGGGCAAATTTTTTTTTGTGATGCATGCAGTAGAGGGCGAGAAATAAAGAATGTCCACACACTTCTGCCCCTTTCAATGCTTTATTCACTCAAGTTGCTCAATACAATTTCACTCTATAGGTTCCTAATCAAGAAAACAACAATCCTTAATGCTAGGCACTGCAATAGACATAATAAATTCACAGCAAACAATTCTAGATTAATTCTAAGCACTGCAAACTTACTTAATCATGAAAGGCTAATGACAGACATTCCCTCTGCATGCTAAGTTCAAAAGCAAATTCACACTCACTCAGAAAGCGGTGATCAGGTCCGGAACCAAGGCAGGCTTCTCTTGGCGTGGAGTGGACAAAAGGTTGGAGAGAGGGTTGTATGGAGAAGTTGTGGCTCTCACCAGGGGCTGATAAGGTGGTAGAGTTTGAGGGGACTGAGAATCACATAAAGGATCAGGAAAATGATGAGAAGTGATGGGATGTCAGTTCAGGCCCTCGGGCTCCAGCGCATCCTTGTTTTGGCTGGCTGAATCCCTATTCATTAGCTCTATTATTTATACTAAATTTTGGGGCTTTTGACCCCCCTTTCAATCCTTATCAGCTACCACTGGATTTCTCCATGACATCATTTACCCTGGGGTCAGAAACATCTGGTCTGGTGGTTTCCACACTGATCTTCTCACCTTTCCCTCTTATCCCGGCGAGGACAGCCTGCCAGAGGCTTCACTCTGTTTATCAGGGTGAGGGAAAGTGACTTGTTTATGTCTGAGGGCCATACTGGAGGGCTCCATTAGGTGTGCCTATTGAGACTGCAGGATTTAAACTGGAGTTTTAAAAATGGAGTTGCTTAGGCTCAGGCCTAAGGCCATCCTCACAGCTGGGGAGGAATTGATTGAGTTCAGGGACAATCTGAGATTCCAGAAAACATCAGGTTCACAAGTGACTGAGGGAAACAAGGATTGGCTTCTCCACTGCATAAGGGAAAACCAGGGGTTTCCTAGGAGACAGTCTCCCAGCATTGTCCAGCATCTGTTTGGCCTGGGAGGTGTGCTGATTTAAAAATTTCAGACCAATCACCACTCAAGGAAGAACCTGGATCCTACCTAAGCCTAAACCTTTCCCCCAGGAGCCCCACCTACAGGATTTCCCTCCACACTCCAGCAACCCCACCTAACATAGCTGAGAAGGGAAGCCGAGAATATTTTGAACTCCAGAAACAATTTCTTAATGTTTCCTTGATCCCATTCCCCCCCTTTTCTTTTTCTCTATGTTTAATTGTGACCTGAATGGTTCATGGACACTTATACATATTCATATCTGTTTCTTTTTTTCTCATTCCTAGTATTTTTTGAAGGCAGTTATTTTTCATGGATCAGTATTTTGAGGACTAAGATATTTGAGTAATATATATCAGTTTTGTTCTTGTACTCCTTTATTTTTATGAAATTTTTATTTTATGCATTTTTCTCTCTCATCTGTTTCTCTTTTCTTCTTCTCTATGATCTTTTATGCTACCTTTACTTTTTTAATATTTATTTTTTAGTTGTAGTTGGACACAATACCTTTACTTTTATGTGGTGTTGGGGATCAAACCCAGGGTCTTGGCACGTGCTAGGTGAGTGCTGTACTGCTGAGCCACAACTCCAGTCCCTCTACCTTTGCTTTTTACTTCTATTTTATCTCCTCCTTTCTCACAATTATCAGATCCTACATCACTTCTTTTCTATCCCTATTCATCATTTAAAATTGTAAACCTTATGTAAATTTGCTGTTCTTACCATGGCCAATAACTGATCATTTAATTTATGTTTATTGTGATGATTAATGTTACAGAGACCAAAGCAGGAACCATTTGGTTTAATGCTGCAAGTTGTTTTCATTGGTTCTTTTTATTATTTGTCTCCTTCTAAATGGTGAGGTAGTGTAAAACTTCAGGGATACTATAGGTCCACAGGGTAGAAACTCTGTTCCCTTGAAACAAGACTGTTAGATGGGTAGACACACAAACAACATGAAAAAGCAAAGGAAAAAAATCACCCTAGATAAACCAAAATAATTCAATAGCAGAATCCATCTATAGCAGAGTGGAAGAAATATCAGAGAAGGAATTTAGAATTATCATAGTTAAACTGATCTGTGAGGCAAAAAGATGATGTAAGGAGTGAGATCACAAAGAAAATACAGGAAGTGAAAGATTACTTCAGTAAAGATGTAGAGACTCTGAAAAAAAATAAGCAGAAATCCTTGAAGGGAAGGAATCAATCAACCAAATTAAAAATTCAATGGAAAACATGGAAGAACAAATCAACACCACAAGTAATAGAAGACATAAAATACTTAAAATCAGAGCTGAAACCAAGGAAACTGAAACAAACAAACAAACAAAAAACAAAAAAGCACAAAGAAACAAAAAGCCAAGCTTCCAAAAAAAAAAAAAAAACCAAAATCAGATTTCTAACATTCATGATGAAAAAGTAAACATCACCATGGATACCACTAAACCACAAATGACAGAAACTATTTTGAAAATCCATACTCCAGCAAAATAGAAAATCATGAATATGACCGACCCATATTGAATTAGGAAGACAGAAAATTTAAACATCAATATACTAATTTAAACAATTTTGATGCTGCTTTACATTCAGTCTCCAGAAATTCATTAAAATCACCATGGAAATGTTTGCAGGAGGTACTTGCTCCAGTGACTTCTGCTTCAGTTAAGCTGAATTTTTTTTTAAAGAGAGAGTGAGAGAGGAGAGAGAGAGAGAGAGAGAGAGAATTTTTAATATTTATTTTTTAGTTCTCGGTGGACACAACATCTTTGTTGGTATGTGGTGCTGAGGATCGAACCCGGGCCGCACGCATGCCAGGCGAGCGTGCTACCTCTTGAGCCACATCCTCAGCCCCAGTTAAGCTGAATTAAACTGTGAGAAACATCTACTCAAGTCCTTTTCCATATTCCATTTAGTTGCTTTAATTTTCTTGAGTTGTAGTGGTTCTTTATATATTAATTCCCCATAATGCATGATTTGAAAATATTTGCTATCATTTTATAGATTTTTTCCCTTTCTTGAATATGTTATTCATGCTGAAAATGTCTTTTAATTTTAATGAAAGCTAATTTACCTGTTATTCTTTTTTTTTGCTCTTACTTTTGATGCCTTATCAAAAAATCCAAGGTCACAAAGACTTAGCCCTATTCTTTTTTTTTTAATCAGCATCTTCTATTTTAGCTCCTATACTTAAGCTTTTAATCTATTTGGAGTTAATTTTTATATATAGTATGTTGTAGAGGTCTAACTTCACTCTTTTACATGTGATAATTAAGTTGTTTTAGTAGCATTTGTAGAAGGGACTATTGTACAGACAGTAGAACTTTTTGTAGACTTGTTAAAAATCTTGTTGTCCAGAGATGAGTTAATTTAGCTCTCAAATCACATATCTATCCCATTTCTCTCTGTTTCTATTTTATGCAAGTACCACACTGGATTAACACAGCTCTGATAGTGAAAGGTTAATAAAATAGGTACTTGTCACTCCGTTTTTCTATATGCTTAACAAAACACTGTTGAAGTCTTAATAACTGTTTGCTAATCTTGTTCCCATAATGTGCTGTCCCCAACTGTGAACTGTTTGCTAATCTTCTTCCCAGAATGAGCTGTCCCCAACTTCCAAACTACAAAATGTAACTTCTCTCCCTGCCCTCTCCAAGGAAAGTATATAAGCTCTGCTTAAGCTGTTCTCAGGGCTCTATCTCTCTTTGCTATAGAGAGCTCTGGGCCCCAGCATGCTGGTCTCCAAATAAACCCACCCTTCTGCTGTTGCATAAGAAAGTCTCTTGTGGTCTCTTCCTCCGATGTTTCGCCGGACCCTAACATTTTGTGCCTTGGCCGGGAACTGCGCATCGCAGGACAGGGAGACCTCAACAAGACTCCTTTAGGGGGGTAAGTAAGGCGCCTTTTCTTCTTCTTCTCCTCCTCCTTTTACTCCTTCTTGTTTTTCCTTTGCGATCGCTCAGAGTCTGATTTTTGGCTCAGCAAAGAGCGTGAGCTCTCAGAGCCTTCTGGTTTTTGGCTCAGCGAAGAGCATGAGCTCTCAGAGCCTTCTGGTGTTTTGGTTTGGGTTGGCATAGTGTGGTTGCTAGCGGAGAGCGTGAGCTCCCCCTGGCGGTGGTTGACAGATGTGTCCAGAAGCCACAGACCACGTCTTTCAAGGGATGCTTTGAAAGACTCTGGGGGGGACGGAAGTTTCCCCATCTGGGAGGGGCGGAGGTGCCCTCATCTGGTATATTCTGCTGCCGACCCATCTGGTTTTGCCGGCAACTATTCTTTCTCTCAGGTTGAATTCACTGTCTGTTTTTAATCTTTGCCTCTGAACTTGTGTTACACGTTTACTGTTTACTGTGTGTCCATGTTTGTGTCACGTTTGTATTGTCCCTGTCTTTGTTCAAGTAACTTTCATTATGGGACAGAGCCATTCCATGCCTCTGTCCCTGACCCTTGATCACTGGACTGAAATCCGCTTAAGGGCTTAAAACTCTTTCTTTTTCAGTAAAACACCAGACCTAGCAGACTCTCTGTGCCTCAGAATGGCCCACCTTTGGAGTCGGATGGCCCCCAGAAGGATCTTTCTACTTCCCACTAATTTGAAAAGTCAGAGATATTGTCTTTGTCTTTCAGCCAGGACCACATAGCCATCCAGATCAACAGCCGTATATCTTAACTTGGCAGGACCTCTGCAAATCTCCTCCTCCATGGGTGAAGTCTTTCCTTGTCCCTGCCCCCGCTCTTACTCCTCCTCCCATGATTCTATCTCTCAAACCCTCTGCTTCTTCTCCACCCTTTGTTCTCCCTGAGTCTCAAGATTTGACTCTGCTGGACTCTCCTCCCTTTCCTTATCCCCTGCCTTCGTTCCTCAACCCCCAACACCCTCTAAGTGATTCCCCTGCTGCTGACTCAGCTTCTCCACCACTAGAGGAGGCTAAGCCGGCCCAGCACCCTCCAGATGAATTCCCCGAGGCACACACAGCCCCTCCTCCCCTGGAGGAAACTGGCCCAGCTAAAAAACTCAAAGAACTCGCCGGCATTTTCACACCAGCCTACTTGGGATGACTGCCAACCACTCCTAGGGACTCTCTTCATGACAGAGGAACAAAAGAGAATCCTCCTGGAAGCTAAAAAAATATCCTTGGACCAGATGGGCAACCGACACAACTTCCCCTTGAACCGACCCAACTGGGACCCCAACACCTTTGAAGGTAGGGAGCATCTGTCCACTTATCACCGGGCTCTAATAGCGGGTCTCTGAGCAGCTGCTAGACAGCCAACTATTTTGGCCAAGGTAAGAGAGATTATTCAAGGGCCTAATGAATCTCCCTGTATGTTTCTGGAGAAAATTATGGAGGCATATAGGAGATATACTCCTTTTGATCCTCAAAAGACATCTGTCATGATGGCCTTTATTGGGCAAGCTGCTCTGGATATTAAAAAAAAAGTTACAATGCTTAGATGGATTACAAGATATGACTTTGAGAGATTTAGTCAGAAAAGCTGAGAAGGTATACTATAAGAGAGAAACTGAGGAAGAGAAGGAACAAAGGAGGGAGAAAGAAAGGGAGGATAAAAGAAGCAAAAGACAGACTGAGGGAGGCATTGACTAAGGTCCTGGTCACAACAACAAATAGGCCAGAAGTTAAGAGACAGAGAAACAGAAAGGGATACCTGGGCCCAGGCCAGAAGCCACCACTGGCCTCAGATCAATGTGCCTACTGTAGAGAAAAAGGACACTAGGCCAAAGAGTGCCCTAAAAAGAAACAGCCACGCCAGCAAGTAACTCTGGAGGATGACTAGGAAAGTCAGGGCTCGGATCCCCTCCCTGAGCTCAAGGTAACTTTTGAAGTGGAGGGAACCTCAGAAAACTTTGAAGTGGATACAGGGGCAATATACTCAGCCCTTAAGGCCCCATTGGGCCCTCTATCAACTAAAAGGTCTCAAGTTCAAGGGGCTAATGGCAGTAAATATTGGGCTTGGACAACTAAGAGGACCATGGACCTGGAGAAAGGAAAAGTCCATAACTCCTTCCTCCTTCCTAGTGATCCCAGAATGCCTAGCCCCATTGATGGGCAGAGATCTGCTCACCAAACTCCAGGCCAGAATAACTTTTAACCCTGAAGGCCCCCAAATGGAATTTCTAAATCCTTCAGTAAAAACTCCTATAGTCATTATTTTAACTATGTCAGTAAAAGATGAACATCAACTCTTCACACCCCCCAAGACTGATCAAACAGGCAAGCTATCCCAGAAATGGATAACAGATTACCCAGATGCCTGGGCAGAAACTGCTAAGTTAGGCCTAACTGTAAAACAACCTCCAATAACAGTGGAGTTAAAAACCTCTGCCTCCCCAATTAATATTAAACAATATCCTCTGAACAAAGAAGCCCTGTCAATCGGCCTGGAACACTCCCCTGCTACTATCGCCCCATTCAAAACCTAAGAGAGACCAACAACAAAATGCAGGACATTCACCCCACAGTACCTAATCCGTACAATCTGCTTAGCACCCTGAACCCTGAACGAAAATGGTATACTGTCCTGGACTTAAAAGATGCTTTCTTTTGCTTGCCTCTGCATAAAGATAGTCAGTTGCTGTTTGCTTTCAAATGGGTAAACCTAGAAACTGGAACAACTGATCAACTAACTTGGACCAGACTCCCACAGGGGTTCAAAAACTCCCCCACTCTCTTTGATGAAGCCCTCCACAGAGATCTCAACAACTTCAGAACTATGCACCCCGAAGTCACCCTGCTTCAATATGTGGATGACCTGCTACTGGCAGCCGATACAAAGTAAAACTGTGAGTCTGGGATCCAAATTCTATTATCCGAGCTTGCTCAACTTGGGTATAGAGCTTCTGCCAAAAAGGCCCAAATTTGCCAGCAAGAAGTAATCTTCCTGGACTATTCCCTTAGGGGCAGTAAACGATGGCTCACAGAGCCCAGAAAACAAACCGTTGTGCAGATACCACCCCCATCTAACAAGAGGGCAAATGAAGAGGCTAAATTGGCAGCCCTAAATGGAGAAACCATGTTAACACTTTCCACACTGGGGGAACATAAGGACACTGACACTGAACTCCTCGACATTACTGAGCCCAGCCTGCAATTTCAGAAAGCCCTACACTACATTAAAAATGTACATCGACTCACTCACCTTGGTTCAAAGAAATTGCAGGCATTCCTGAAGGATCAAGAACAGAGTTTTCCACTAACCGGCTCACAGTGAAAGGAAATAGCTGAACAGGTAACAAAAGCCTGTCGGGTCTATCAATTGGTTAATGCTTACCCCTCCAGGCTTCCTGTAGGAAGGTGCCTTCGAGGAACCAGACCAGAACAATTTTGGGAAGTGGACTTTACTGAAATTAAGCCAGCAAGGTATGGACTTAAATATCTCCTAATCTTTGTAGATACATTTTCAGGATGGATTGAAGCCTTCCCCACAAAAAAAGAAATGGCACAAATGGTGGTCAAAAAGATCCTGGAAGATATTTTTCCAAGATACAACCTGCCTAAGGTAATAGGGTCTGATAATGGACTGCCGTTCGTGGCCCAGGTAAGTCAGGGGTTAGCCAGGACCCTGGGGATTAATTGGAGGTTACATTGCACTTATAGACCCCAGAGCTCAGGACAGGTAAAAAAAATGAATAGAACCATTAAAGAGACCTTGACAAAATTAAACTTGGAGACTGGCATAAAAGATTGGACTATGCTCCTGCCTTATGCACTGTTTCATACAAGAAATATTCCCTCTATTTCTTTGTGTAACCTTACCCCCTATGAAATTCTCTATGGTGCCCCTCCTCCAGTAAGGGACCTGACCCCAACTCTAAGACCTAACGATTCCTTTCACACCCCCTTGCTTGACAGACTTAAAGCTCTTAAAAAAAACTCAGCAATACCTGTGGAAACAGCTGGCCACTGCCTACCAACCTGGGGACGAAGGAACTCCACACTGATATCAAGTGGGAAACTTCATCTATGTAAGACGACATCAGGTGTCATCCCTGGAACCCCGCTGGAAAGGACCATACCAGGTGCTACTTATAATACCTACAGTGGTAAAGATAGACGGAATCACTTCCTGGATCCATGCCTCTCATCTCAAGCCTGCGCCTTGTCCAGACTCTGGCTGGAAATTAAAAAAAAACTGGTAACCCTCTCAAATTGCCTATTCGCTGTGTGGATAGGGCTATGGATTCTCCCCCTGGCCACCAGTAGTCCTAACCCTCTTCAGCCCATTCAGCAGCGATGGTTGATCATAAATCCTACTGGACAGAAAGTATGATCTATCTCACATACAGCCCCCTTAGGGACCTGATGGCCATCTCTCCACCCAGACATTTGTCAGTTGGCTATAGGTCTTTCCTATTGGGTATCCCTGATGAAGAGAATCCCACTAAAATTCCATTAAATCCCTTCCATACCATAGATAATAGAAACAAACATTTTGGATGTAGGGACACTCGAGCCAGATGTAGGTTGGCTAACCTAGATTACTATGTTTGCCTGGCGGACTATCAAAGCCACAAACAGTCATGGCTGTGTGGGGGAAAAACCGACTTCTTCTGTAAGTCATAAGGATGTGAACATACAGGGGCTACCTGATGGAACCCAAACTCTGCCGGTTCTCAGACCATTGCCCCTTGCTGAAGTAACAGGTACTGAGGTATCTCTCCACCCATTCACTCCTCTCTTCTCCTCTCAGTGCCCACACCGGGACCCACCAAGTCCTCTTACCAGCTAACCCAAAGCTCAAACCAGCTGAGGAGAGCACTCAGACCCCTATCCAAGATGTAATGAAAATGGCCTTTAAAGTTGCTTTGTCATCACTGAAAACAGGTTACTAAAAATTTAAAGTCCCTCACAGGCTTTTTGGGATACTCACTCCAGTCTTCCCCTCTGCTCTATCTGTTCTACTACTCAAGTTTTTGTTGCTAGGAAAATCCCAAACCCCTTTCCCATTATTCTTTTACATCTCTCCTTCCTCATTCTCAGATCCACGGAGCTGCTCTCAGCACCGCCTTCCCTGTCCTCCCCCTCTGTACCAGGCTCACAGAAAAGTCTTAACTGACCTTCTCCAGAAGTCCTCACCATGGCTGACTTTAGGACTTTCAGCAAAAGAGTCCCTATAAAAGAGTTCAGTATAGATAAACTTCCTCTTTTCATGTTGCCCTGTTTTACTTGGCCACTGGCTGGAAAAATCAGCACTCCTAAGCTAGACACCCCCTTACTAGTTTTTCACAAAATATGTGAACAGGGCCTCTGGCCTTGAGCTGAGGCTTCACAGAGATGGCTACATTTCTAAGATAAAAAAGTTATCAACTGGGCTCCATGGTAACAGCTGGCAAGGAAAAAAGAAAAAGTTCTCCTCTTCCCAGGTGTCCTTGAAAAGTTAACTTGCCCAGAACAGAGAAAAAACAGAAACAAAAACTGCTTTTTGTGAACTTCTGCAGACTGGAAACTTCTGAGCCCCTTCCCTTACATGTTGAGTACAAAATTCTAAAACTACCTAAACTTGGGATTCAAGGGATTAATTGATTACAACAGAAGCAATGCCCTCTGAATCCAGTTGCAACCAAATAGAACTGTTTCCCTATCTTCAGTGCTATCTTAGGTGCCTTGCCTTGTCCGTCCCTACAACAGTATAATTCTATATACTTAAACATTATTTATGTTTTCATAAAATGGTCAACAGATGTGATTAATTATGTAATGGTGCAGATGTTTCCTAGAGTGCTCTATCATGACGCAGGTTCATTTAAAGATCAAATAAGGGGACATACAACCCGGTTCCGCCGGGAACCTGTATCCCTCACTCTAGCCATCTTATTAGGAATGGGAATTGCTGCAGGGGGTGGGCACAAGAACCACTGTCCTGGTCCATGGGACACAACAAATGACCCAATTATAAACAGCAATGGACCAAAACTTAAAGATATTAGAAACCTCCATCACAGCTTTGCAGGAATCTTTAACCTCTCTCTCTGAAGTTGTTTTACAGAACAGGCGAGGGTTGAACCTCCTCTTCATGAGAGAAGAGGGCCTTTATGCTGCATTAAGGAAAAAATGTTGTTTTTATGCCAACCATACTGGAGTTATAAAAAAATCTATGAGTAAATTAAAAAAACGCCTTAAAGAGCGTCAATGAGAAAGAGAGACCCAAAAAGGGTGATATAAATCTTGGTTCACACAGTCCCCCTGGTTAACTACACTTTTATCAGCCCTGGCAGGTCCTTTAATAATTCTTATATTGTTGCTAACTCTAGGACCCTGTTTGGTCAACCATGTACTTTCCTTTCTCCAATCCCAAATCGGATAAATCAAACTTATGGTAATCAGACAACAATATACCCCACTAACAGACATAAAATGTGACACCCCCCAATGATCACTTTTATGATTAAAAGTAGCCAGAAGAAGAAGTGGAGAATGAAAGGTTAATAAAATAGGTACTTATCACTCCGTTTTTCTATATGCTTAACAAAACACTGTTGAAATCTTAATAACTGTTTGCTAATCTTGTTCCCATAATGTGCTGTCCCCAACTGTGAACTGTTTGCTAATCTTGTTCCCAGAATGAGTTGTCCCCAACTTCCAAACTACAAAATGTAACTTCTCTCCCTGCCCTCTCCAGGGAAAGTATATAAGCTCTGCTTAAGCTGTTCTCAGGGCTCTATCTCTCTTTGCTATAGAGAGCTCTGGGCCCCAGCATGCTGGTCTCCAAATAAACCCACCCTTCTGCTGTTGCATAAGAAAGTCTCTTGTGGTCTCTTCCTCCGATGTTTCGCCCAACCCTAACAATAGTAAATGCTGAAATTGGAAAATTTGAGTCCTCCAAATATGCTATTTTTCAAGATAAATTTGTCCATTTATGTTCCTTTCAATTTCATGCTAATTTCTAGAATTCTTTCTCTACAAAAAGAGTGTCAGAATTTTGATATGCATTGCATGACACTGTGGAACAGTTTTTGTGATATTGCCATCGTATTGATATTCTTTTGATTCATGAACATACAGATATTAAAATTTTATTAGTGTGGTCTTTTCTTATTCAATGATAATTTCTAGAAGTGTATCCATCTTTCCTTCCCTAATTAAATTTATCCCACCATATACTATTATTTTAGATGTTATTTTGTGAATAACAAATTTGTCTTAAATTCATTTTTCTGTATTGGTGTTGAAATACCCAGGAAAAAACAACTTTTGCATTGATCTTATGCCTTACATCCTTGCAGGATTTGATTATTAGTTCTGAGACTTTTTATGGAATTTTTGATATATGGGATCCTATTTTTTTTATTGTTTGTCGTTCAAAACATTACACAGTTCTTAATACATCATCATGAATAGAGATAATCTGATTTTGTTCATTTAGGCTTGAATGCTTTTACTATGGTTCTTTTCTGATTGATTCAGCTAGAATTTCAAGTCCAGTGATAAGTAGCAATAATAAAAGTGTATGTCTTTGTCTTACTGCTGATTATGTGGAAGGTTTTTAGCTTTTTAAAAAAACCTTTGTTTTATTTATTTATTTTTTTATATGGTGCTGAGGATTGAACCCAGTGCCTCACTCATATGAGGTGAATGCTCAACCTCTGAGCTACAACCCCAGCCCGGTTTTTAGCTTTTATGCTGTTAAATATAGACTTATATAATATTATATATGCTTCACCAGAAAAAAATTGTAAAAGCCAAAAAGAATACATAATAAATGAAGTAGAAAATATAGATCCATAGAAGCCAAAACTTTGTAAAATTTAAAGAGAAAGTGGAGGGTTACCTCAGCCTCAAAATGGACAGGAAGAGTTATAAGACACTGATATTCAACTAGAACCTATTTGTAAATGGACTATTTTAGATTAAGTTGCAGTTAGCTGGGTAAACTGAGGCTCTGTTCATTCCTGTTCCACTGCTTTTTGAACCTTCCTTCATTAAGGTACACAATTCAGCAGAAACTCAGTCTATTGTTAACCAACTGTCTCTCTGTACCAGGAAAGTTTCCTGAGTAATTCTTTAGAAATGTGAATGTACTCAAACAGTTCTTCTATGTACCTCTATATCTCATGGAAGTCTGATGGAAGATCTAACATGGGACAAAGTACAGGAGGAGTCACAATTTAGTGGAAGATAAGGCTGCCTTTTCTTTTTCTTAAGGTTGCCTTTTCTGACATAGACTTTTTTTGTTTCTTTTTAAATTAACTTCAGCCATGAATATCTGATCATTATAGATGAGATACACAATTTTATATGCTGAAGAATGTCAACCGAAAGCATACTCTCAAATGATACCCAACTCAAGATGGCATTCATGTGTGATAGCATCAGTTATAAACTGTATGGTAGTTAAGAATTTCCCTAAATAATACCTTTTCTGAATGAAAAGGAACTTTTGTACAAGGAGTTGAGAAATCTTCCATGCCACTTTGTACTTTTTGTGCAAGAGCTCTCTGGGCTTTATTTTGTGACCATTTCCTGGACCACTGTTTCATATTCAGCTTTCTCATGTCACCACAGTGACAAAAAGTCCTGTATAAACAGGAAATGGTATGATGTGATTCTTATAGTGTCCTCTCTCTAATACTAGGAGCAAATAAAAACCATATATATTCCCAACTTACTCCCTAAGGAAATATCTAAGTGCTGAGAAAGGTTGGAGTTTCTTGCTTGTTTTCTCAGGGAAGGCACCCTGATTCCAGATTTCTGCAGAAAAGAGGACTGGGAGTTTTTAAATCATTTTGCATGTATGGATTTGTGTGCAGGAGGTTTTGGATGTACCTATATGTGAGTACATGTGTAGTGATTGTGAATGTGTTTCTGTGTTTCCCCAGAAAATATGTTCCTACACGTACAGCACAATACAAGTGGCAATTTAAAAAATCCACACCTCTGTACACATCATAGAAATCAACTCACTTAATGCTCACCACAACATAATATGACGGTTTCTTTAATATCATCATTTCTTAGATGGAGATGATGCAGTGACCCCTGCAGGGTCAAGAGATCCTGTAAGAGGAAAAGGCAAATGAGAAGCCAGGCACTGGAGCCTGTGCTGAGATTCTGGGCCTCAGAACTGTATTTATCACTCAGCTGAAGGATAACTAACTAGTCACCATGCCAGGGAGTTCTAGCACATGTGTGTACCCTTGGGGGGGTTATAGTATTCAGATATCCCCAACACTCTCCATCATCATAAGGTGGCCTCAGTGTTCACATAACACTGGTGGAGATGGGTACATTTAACAGCAGACAAGGAACTATGACAAATAGTAATTCAAAATACAGTGTGGCTGTTAGCTTGGTGCACACCCACCTTGTAGAAAAATTTTTTTTTCTAGCTGGATTAAAGCACCAACATTCACCAAATGCTGAACTCTGCCATGAGTTGTCCCACAGTCAGGGGGCTAGTGTGAGCACTGGAAGCCACTGACACAACAGATATGCACATGTTGTGTAGAAAAAGAAGACAGGAAAGGAAAATATCACATTGTTAGTAGTGGTTATTATTATTATTTTTTAGAGAGAGAGAGAATTTTTTTATTATTTATTTTTTAGTTTTCAGTGAACACAACATCTTTTTTTATTGGTTGCTCAAAACATTACAATGATCTTGACATAACATATATCATACATTTGATTCAAATGGGGTATGAATTCTTATTTTTCCTACGTGTACAGATTGCAGGATCACATTGATTATACAGCACGTTTATACATACTGCCATACTAGTGTCTGTTGTATTCTGCTGCCCTTTTTATCCCCTTTCTATACCCCCTCCCTTCCCCTCCCATCATCCCTCTCTACCCCATCTACTGTAACTCATTTCTCTCTCTTTTTTCCCCTTCCCCCTCACATCCTCTTATATGTATTTTTGTATAACAATAAGGGTCTCCTTCCATCTTCCATGTAATTCCCCTTCTCCCATTCCCTCCCACCTCTCATCCCTGCTTAATGATAATCTTTTTCTCATGCTCTTCCTCCCTGCTCTGTTTTGAGTTGCCCTCCTTATATCAAAGAAGACATTCGACATTTGTTTTTTAGGGATTGGCTAACTTCACTTAGCATAATCTGCTCTAATGCCATCCATTTCCCTGCAAATGCCATGATTTCATTATTTTTTAGTGCTGAGTAATATTCCATGGCACAACATCTTTATTTTATTTTTATGTGGTGCTGAGGATTGAACCCAGCGCCCCGTGCATGCCAGGCGAGCGCACTACCACTTGAGCCACATTCCCAGCCCCAATAGTGGTTATTTTTAAATGGTAGGATTTCAGTAATGTCAAATCTTCTTTTAAGTTAGCTTTATAAAAATGATCAACTCACAAATAAATTCCATGTCAAGCAAATGCTTCTGAATTGTTCATGAGCAGCACTATCAATATAAAGACAATCGCTCTGTGTCCTCTTGTTTCCACTAAGGACTTAGTGGAGTCACTTGCAAGTGACAGCAAAGATGAGGAGGACACACTAAATGTCCAGTGGGAGAACCCACTGAAAGAAACTGAGAAAGAAACAAAGAAAGAAACTGAGAAAGCAACACTTCTGTTTCAGATGAAGACAAATGTTCATCTGAAATAGAAGTGTTACTTTCTCAATTTCTTTCTATTGCAATTAAATTAAAATATGAAAATAGGAACATGTATAGTTTATGATATATTCAGTTTCCTTGCTAGGAGAAATTCCATTGGAAAATCTGCTACCAACTGACACCTCAATCAAGACACCACTGAAAAATGACAACATCTGTACAAGCTGAATAGCAGCAAGCCCTTTCATCAACAGCATTTTTCCTCCTTGGAGAAGTTTTTTTGTTTTGTTTTTTTTTAAATTGCCAACCACAGTAGACTTGACACATACATTCCATGTAAAGACGCAGGAGATTTACTCTTTTGTTTCCTCCACTTAACCACTCTTTTCTAATATCAACAAGGGAACAGAAGGCCTGTGCACATAGGGAGCAGCATGGCATGATCCTCATTGTGATTCTTTCACTGTAATTGCAGGTAGACACAAGATAGACGAAGAAAGGCATGTACTGTGAAGTCACTTACTTGGCGATAAATCATTTAGATGATGAGATAGATGAAACTGTCTTTTTGGCTTTAGTGTGCAGAGCTACCCAGATTCCAACTTCCTTCTGTGGATGGGGATTGGGGAAGTTGTGGTAGAAATTAATTGTTCAGGTAAAGAACCATAGTCATTCTCTGTAGTCCTGGAAAAGCCTGTGTTCCCTTTAGTTGGAGTGAGGGTATGTGCATGGGAGTGGGGTGTGTCTATGTGTGGATCCATGTGGTCTGATTCTGATGTTGCCTGCGACTGAAGTTTTGTGTCTTTCTTTCTGTAAGATATTTGTTCCCTTAGCTGCCAGTGTCAATGTTCTCAACCAAAAATGCTGATACTGTTGGAACGTGAATATATACAGAAGAAAATGAATCAAATTGTAAACTTTATATGTATATTGATTGTTACATGTACTTGAATGAACATGGGCAAATATCCCATCAACACCCAAGACTGTTCACAAGGCCCTAAATGGACAAAGCTGGTTCCTATTCTCTGTTGTTGGATTAGTAACATATTATCATAAATCTTACTATCAGCCTCATCCACATGGCATTTGATTGGTCATTCAGTCTTGACACTTTTCTCACTCACTTTTCTGTGAAAGGCCTTACAATTCATTCCCAGAATCCATCTTAGTATGGTGTTCTGGGTAGTGTTTAGTGTTCCTTTTGCAGTGAGTCCCTAGTATAGCTGTTCATGTGCCACACCCAGGAATGGCAGGAAAATGAGGTTGGAAGAGAATGAGGAAGAAAGTTCACTGCAATTTTCTCCATGTAGATCTCATATTTACCTTCAGATAATGCTGCCAAGACTGGGCAGTGCCATGTGCATATGAAATCTGTCTCCTATCACTTATCCTGGTCATGGTTTCTATATACTGGCCAGAAACACTGTAAACTGTACAGAGAAACAAGAGTTTTGCTGGAGGGACTGAGCATCAGGGTGAGCATGTGGCTTCCTTTTTAAGAGGCTCAGGGACAAGACATCCATTTAAGTAAGAAAGAAACCAATGCAGCCTTGGGACAGGAGAATCTCCATAATATGCCTGTTGAACATACAAGTTGAAATAGTTCTTGGTTGCTTTTGTAGGTCTTTATGTGGAAACAAGTCAAGGCAGTTATTTTTAAAACAACAACAACAACAACAACAACAACAAAAAACATAAAATGACCCAATTTTTTATGGGAGTTCACCTCTACAACATGTTTTCTGTGTCAATACATTTTATTTTAATAAACTTTGATCACACTGTGGGTGAGAATATTTCCCCCACTGAACAGCATGCCACTTGTTTAACCCAGAAACTCTGTGCTTGAGACAAGATTGTCCAAAAAAGCTTAAATCTCCAGGTCACAGTTTCCCAAGAGTTCTGAAGGAGACTCAGCTATGGGAATTTGGAGATAAAACTCAAAAGGGGCTCCAGGAATTCATGGAGAGCTGTCAAGTAGGCTCCATGAAGGACAGTAGGGCAAAGCCCTGGGATGGCCCTTGGGATGGAAAAAGAGTTAGGGAGCAGGAGAAAGACAGGAAGGCAAAGCCATGGGATGGGAGGTAGATTCCAAGGTTGCAGATCAACATCATCAAGTGAGCAAGTTAAGGATGTTTAGGCTCCTTATGAGTGGGAATGAACAAGTGACATGATCACTGTCTAGCTCTCTCCTAATATCCTGGAATTTTTTCTCACTCTAGTCAAAAAGGCAATCATCAAGAATACAATAATAATAAGTGCTGAGGATGTGGAGGAAAAGGTACATTGTTGGTGGCACTGAAAATTAGTAGAACCACTGTTGAAAGCAGTATTGAGGCTCCTCTAAAAATTAGGAATGGAATCACCATAGGACCCTGCTATCTCTCTCTTTAAAAATTTTTTTAATGTTTATTTTTAGTTGTAGTTGGACACAATACCTTTTATTTATTTATTTATTTATATGTGGTGCTAAGGATTGAACCCAGGGCCTTGCATGTGCTAGGCGAACACTCTACTGCTGAGCCACAACCCACACCACAGCCCTAGGACCCTACTCTCTCATTCCTCAGTATTTATCTAAAAAACTAAAATCAGCACACTGTAGTGTTACAGCCACATCAATGTACAAACATTGCTCATTCATAATGCCAAGTTATGGAACCAGCCTGCAATGAAGAATAAAATTATGGCATGGAGAACATCATGTGAAGTAAAAAAGCCAGATACAGAGTCAAGAGTCAAATGTTTTCTCTCATATGGGGTGGCTAGATCAAATAAGGCATACAAGGGTGGGAAAATAGAAGAGACCTGTGGAGCAAAGGAAGTGGATTAATGGGGGAAGGAGGAAAGGAGAGGAACAGTGAAATAAAATTGGCCAAATTATGCTAGGTACATAAGTACATATATGACTACATAATAGTGAGTTTCATCTTTTATCTATCTATTTAGCATTAATTTAAAAAATTATAAGTAAATAGAAGAGAGACCATTAGAGTAGAGAAAATGGAACAGAAGGAGGGAGGAGGGGAGACAAAGAGGACATACTGGTGACTATATTGGAGCAAATTATATTCCATACTTGTATGTTTGTATCAAGATGAACTCCATTACTATGTATAACTATAATGTACCAATAAGAAAAAGGAAAGAAACTGAGATCTCTGAGTGAGATGTCCTGGGTTTGATGAGTGCAGAATTTTTGCTATTTTGGGGATGCTGGGAGAATGTATTGACCAGGGACAGTGCCATTTGACCAAAGGGGTGGACATATGGTGATGGGAGGAATCAGAGCCTAGTGGCTCTCTCATGGAGGGTCTTGGGGTGAGGTTCCAAAAGGTAAATAAGACTGTCCCTTCCCCTGAAGGAGCTGGGGAGAGATGAGAGGTTGTGAGTCTGGGTTTGGGTGAGAAACATTACTATCAGGAAGACTCATGATCAGAGTGGATGCAGCTACTACCTGTTCTCAGCCAGGCCTTGGTGCAGCTGTTCTGTCAGTGAGCAGATCAGCAGGTAGCAGATGTAGGGATATGCCAACTTCCTTCATTGAACCATCAAAGCACCAGCCCAGCAGGAAACATTTAATTAGCATTAATCACTCACCCACTGTCGGACAGTTGAAGGAACATTGATTTTTGGCACAGCCACAAAGTGGCAGTTGATTTGGAATGTCCTAAGTTCTGAGCCAGTTTGAGAGCCAGGGAGCCCACTGGTCACTTGGAGTGGTTAACTGCTTATCAGGAGGGCTCGAGAAGAGGCAGCTGACAGTAAGAAGATGTTAAGGAGGATGGTCAGAAGGTTGGGCTTTTTGTTGTCCTTCAAATGGGTTTTATTTCATTTAGGCCAGAAATTAAACAGTAGGTGCAAAATAAATTAAGTTTAGGTCAGGAATGAAAAGGTAAGGGTTGTAACTTGAACTATTTTTTTGGTGGGGTGGGGCTCAGGTACTTCTTTCAGGGCATCAGTATTCTTGAGGAAATCTTGGCATAGGAGAATTTTAGAAAGAGTGGAAAGAGCTCTTGGTTTAGGGCTCCAGGGCATCATCTAGAGGACTCAGGTGTTCAGGAATCTCTGTCCCCAGGGAACTAACTACATTTTTTATCTCAGATCCATTAGGCATCTGTATTGGCTTTAAATTTTAATTTCTTGAATTGTAAGATGTGGATGTCAGCCCCTGTTCTGCCCATTCTGTGGTGCTGATGTGGGGATCTTGGGAAGTAACAGATATTTTCCGTGAGCTGCAAAGCATCAGACCCATGCAAAGGAAGGAGAGTTTATGTCACTTCTTCAATAATTGTTATCTTTACAACATAACATAGGACATATTAACATCTACATCCCCAAACAGAAGATTGAGGTACAGTGGGGTGTAGACGCCTTTCACAGATATAGCTTCTAAGTAGAATTTTATTCTAAGCTATGAGGCCAAGCCCCTGTGCACTGAGTAAATCTTCTCCACCTTTCTTTATGATCTCATCACAGTAAAGGCATTGTCTTTATAATCATTCAGTGAGGTTTTTAGTGTGCACCATCCTGAAGGATATTCCTGAACTCCAGCTCTCACTCAGATGGCTTTAATGTATGCACAGTGAAAAGGGAGATCAAAAATTTGAACTGAGAACATTCAAAATTCTCTCTTTTATTTTGAAATATAACATTGAATTATTGTGAACTATAGACATTATACAATAAAACATCAGAAATTATTCCTAATATCTAATTGTGACATGAAACACATTCACCATCATATTCCCAGTCTCTGGTAGCTACTCTTTTCAACTTCTGAGATCAACATTTTTAGATTCTACATATGTTTGAGATTATTTTACTTAACATAATGTCCTTTAGGTCCACCCTTGTTTTTGTAAAGGACAAGACTGGTCTCACCACAAAGTAACTTAATGACTATCATTGTACATTGCATACATGTATAAAAATGTCACAGTAGACTCAGAGAAATGTATATGTTTTATGTGTCCATTCAAAAAAGTTGGAACTATGAAAACATTACTAATTATCAATGGTTTTCTGCCAGTGAGATGTCAACATCAGACTCTTACAATACATTTCCCAGGTTCTTGCCTCCCCACTAGAAGAATTGCTCCTCAGAGATCAAGATAATCTACTGCCAACCCCATACAGTGGGTCACAAGTATCTGCCTTTGTCTGGACAATAGGGTGCAACCTACAGAAGAGTCAAATGAAGGTACTGTGCAAATTCAATCATTTACTGCATTCAAGAATAATGAATATAGGTTTATTCAGTGTCCCATATTTAAGAGAAAACTTTAAAAGTACTATGCAATATTCTTGCATTTTCTGTATGAAAATTTTAATTCATTAAGCCAATCAGGGGTTCTACAAGTACCTAGTAAAGTTCTATTTATATCTTAAAATTTGGTTCATTTGTAAAGATAAACAACATCTCAATGCAATATTTAAACACGTAGCCAAATTTTAAAAATTAGCTGCTATAGATCTCTTCCTGAAATAATGTCAACAGATTTTTTTTTAAAAATAGGATTTATTTGAAACAGTTTTAGGTTGACATACAAACTGAACAGACAGTATATAAAGTTCTCAACCCTACCCCAGTTTCCTTTTTAAAAATGCTTTTAGTTGTGCATTATAATTATGCATAATAGTTAGATTTGGTTTCCTTTTTTAAACAACTTACCATAGTGTTATTTATTTTTTTATTTATTGCAAGGACTGAACAAATGTTAGTAAATTATTCTTAACTAGAGTCTAGAGTTTCATTATGATTCACTTAGTGTTACACAGTTCTATGGATTTTGATAAATGCATAATGTCATACATGATAATTACATGTAATTAATTTTCCTGTCATGAACATTCTCTTAACTTCACTTATAAATCCCTCTCTTCTTTGCCCAGCATTTTTTTTGTCTCTATAGTTTTTTTCCCCAGAATTTCTTATAGTTTGAGTCATAGAGTATTCAGCTTTTTTCAGAATGACTTATTTCATTTTTTCAGTAAACAATTAAGATTTTAAAATCTCTATAACTTTGTAACTGAAAGATTTTATTACTGAATAAAATTTCACTGGAGAGATGTAGTAGAATTCGTTGGTGCATTCACCTGATACAGGGAATCTCATTTGCTTGCAGTTTGTGCAACTATGATTAAAGCTGCCATAAACATTCTTGTGGCCCCAACCCTTTTTATTTTTATTTTTAGACAAGGTCTCATTAAGTTCCTTACAATCTTGATAAATTGCTGAGGCTGGCTTTGCATTTGCAATTCTTTTGCTTCAGCCTCCTGAGTTGCTTGGATGACAGATGTAAATATCAACAGCAGGCCCTGTGTATGTTTTTGTGTGCATATATTTCTAAATTTTATATGAATGCACAGAATAATGGATTTCACTGAGGATGTTTGTATATGAATATAACATACTTCGATCTATTCATCCCTTGATCCCCAGTTACCACCCTTACCCTCTCCTTCTCCTTTCTGTGAGACCCTTCCATTTCTCTAATAGTCTCTCTTCTATTTTGATGGACAAAGATTTTTAATTTAATGGGCAAATACCTAAGATTATGATTACTAACTTGAATGATAAGATTATATATTTTTTTGTAGGAACTTGTCAGGCTTCAGAAGAGAATCCATCTGGGTCTGGTGCTTTCTTTTATGAAATGTTATTAGTTGATGATTCAAGTTCCTTAACAGATATTCGATGATTCAAATTGTCTTTTTCCTTGAGTGAGTTTTTGATAGTTTTTGCCATTGAAGAATTGGCTCATTTCATCAAAACTATCAAATTTGTGGGCAGAGAGTTGTTAAAAATGTTGCTTCATTTCCTTCTTCTATTGTTTATGGATTCACTAGTGATATCTCTTCTTTAATTTATACTATTGGTTTATTGTGTATTTTCCCTTTTTATGTGGGTATACTGGCTAGAGTTTTATAGAGTTTTGGGATCATTTTAAAGACCTAGATTTTAGGTATGCTGATTTTAGGTATAGATATTCTTTTTCCCTTATTATTTCCCCAAATAATTGCTATTTTTTCTTTTCTTCTGTTTTATATTACAGTGATTTCCCCTCTGTTTTTGTAAGATGGGAACTTAACTTATTCATTTTAGGTCTATTGATTTTCTATAATATTGCATACGGTGGTATAGATTTCCCTCTGAGCACTGTTTTAACTGCATTCAACCGAGTTTTACAAATGTATGTTTTAATTTCATTTTGTTCAAAATATTTAAAAATTTCCATGTAGGCTTTTCTTTGACCCACGAGTTTTGTACATTATGTTGTATAATCTCCAAATATTTGGGGGAGTTCTCTAGTTCTCTTTCTGTTGTTGAATTCTAATTTTGTTCCAGAAACATATTTTATATTTTCCCATTCTGTTTCATTTTTAGAAATATTTAGTGAATCTACTCAAATGAATGAAGCTTACATGATACAATAGTGAAAAATATTAGAAATATATACATAATAAAAAGTGAATATAAATTAGTCAACTCCATGGACACTTCCAGTTAATCATTCATTCAAACCCATATTCGCCTTTTTCTTTATAGAGATAGCATGCATACATGACATGAACATTCTGGCTAAAAAAAAAATCAGAGATTCTAACAACATTCTCAAGTTTTAAAAATAGCATGGAAAATGTTTCACCAACAATATTCTACATAAGTGTAAGTCCCTGATTTACTTTCATGATTTTATCATGCCAGAAACATGGTTTATTTTAATTTTTTAGTTAAATTTTTTTTGGTACTGGGTATTGAACCCAGGGCTACCATTGAGCTATATCTCTAGCCCTTTTTATTATTTATTTTGAGAGAAAGTGGCCCTAAGTTGCTGAGGCTGGCCTTGGACTTCCTACCTCAGCCTCCTGAGTGGCTGGGATTATAGCATCCATAGTGCCTGGGAGGTTTTCATTTAAAAAAAAACAGATATTGGTGTCATAATACATTGCTTATTAATAATTAAGGCACTTGCATACACTATATCTTAGTGTGGACAAAAGTTTTTAATATTGGTTATTTACTATTATGTTTTAAACTTTGAAAGTCTATTCAACAAAAGAAAACAGCAGTACACATTCAAGTTTTTTTTTTATAAAACACAATAAAAATTAATGATTGGTCTTTGTGGTTCCTAGTAATAAGTCATGTCTTATTTTTTCACATAGTATAAATTATATTCTTAAGCAGGACTACATTAAGACCCAGTAGTTCTTAAACAATTTTACCAGAAAACCACATAAATCCCAAATGTAGCAAAGGCGAACAATCTTTGTAGTGCACTCTCACATCATTGAAGTTGAAGCTGCTCCTTTTGGATATTTTTCCACTGTGATGTGAAATATATTGTTAGATTTTCATTAGAGGTCTTATTATGTGAATTTTTAAAAAAATTTGATTTGTTATATATGACAACAGAATGCATTACAATTCATATTTCACATATAGAGCACAATTTTTCATATCTCTGGTTATACAAAAGTAGTCACATCCTTTGTGTCTTCTTCGTGTCTTAATGATGACTATCACATTCCACCATATTTGTTACCCCTATGACCCCTCCCTTACCCTCCCTCCCCTTTCCCCCCTTTGCCTTATCTAGAGTTTATTTAATTCGCCCCCCACAGTATATTATAGATCATCATCCTTAAATCAGAGAAATCATTTGGCATTTGGTTTTTTGAGATTGGCTAATTTCACTTTGCATTATATTTTCCAGATTCATCTATTTACCTGAAAATGCCATGATTTTATTCTCTTTTAATGCTGAATAATATTCCATTGTGTATATATACCACATTTTCTTTATTCATTCATTTACTGAAAAGCATCTATGTTGGTTCCACAGTTTAGCTATTATGAATTGTGTTGCTATAAACGTTGATGTGGCTGCGTCCCTGTAGTATTTTATTTTTAAGTTTTTTGGGTATAACTGAGGAGAGGGATTGCTGGGTCAAATGGTGGTTCCATTCCAAGTTTTCCAAGGAATCTCCATACTGCTTTCCATATTGGCTGCACCAACTTGCAGTCCCACCAGCAATTTGTGAGTGTGCCTCTTTACCCACATGCTCACCAACAATTATTGCTGTTTTTATTCTTAATAGCTGTCATTCTGACTGGAGTGAGATGAAATCTTAGAGTAGTTTTGATTTGCATTTCTTTAATTGCTAGAGATGTTGAACATTTTTTATATATTTGCTGATTGATTGTATATCCTCTTTTGAGAAGTGTCTGTTCAGTTCCTTGGCCCATTTATTGACTGGGTTATTTATTTTTGGGTTTTTTAAATAGAGTTCTTTATATATTCTAGAGATTAGTGCTCTATTTGATGTGCATGTGGTAAGAATTTGTTCCCAATTAGTAGGCTCTCTATTCACCTCACTGATTGTTTCTTTTGCTGAGAAGAAGCTTTTTTAATTTGAATCCATCCCATTTATTGATTCTTGATATTAATTCTTGCACTATAGGAGTCTTATTGAGGAAGTTGGGGCCTAAACTCACTTGATGGAGATTTGGACCTACTTTTTCTTTTAATAGACACAGTGTCTCTAGATTCTTGATTCACTTTGAGTTTTGTGCATGGTGAGAGATAGGGGTTTAATTTCATTTTGTTGCATATGAATTTCCAATTTCCCAGCACCATTTGTTGAAGAGGCTATCTTTTCTACAATGTATGTTTTTGTTACCTTTGTCAAATACAGCATCCTTTCATGTTCAAAACGCTAGAAAAACAGGGATAACAGGAACATATTTCAACATGGTAAAAGCTATCTATGCTAAGCCCCAGGCCAACATCATTCTAAATGGAGAAACATTGAAAATATTCCCTCTAAAAACTGGAACAAGACAGGGATACCCTCTTTCAACACTGCTTTTTAACATAGTTCTTGAAACACTGGCCAGAGCAATGAGAGACCAAAAAAAAAAAAAATTAAAGGGCTACAGATAGGTAAAGAAGAACTCAAATTAGCACTATTTGCCGATGATATTATTCTATACTTAGAAGTCCCAAAAAGTTTCACCAGAAAACTTCTAGAACTAGTAAATGAATTCAACAATATAATTGATTCAACACCCATAAATTAAAGGCATTTCTGTATATCAGTGACAAATCACTGATATACAGAATCAACACCCATAAATTAAAGGCATTTCTGTATATCAGTGACAAATCCTCTGAAAAGGAAACAAGGACAACTACCCCTTTTACAAGAGCATTTAAAAAAAACTTGGAAATCAACTTAATGAAGAAGGTGAAAGACCTCTACCATGAAACTACAGAATGCTAGAGAAAAAACATTAAAGAAGATCTTACAAGATGGAAAGATCTCCCTTGTTCTTGGATAGGCAGAATTAATATTGTCAAAATGACCAAACTATCAAAAGCACTATACAAATTTAATACAATTCCAATAATATTGCTCATAGAAATAGAAAAATCAGTCATTAAATTCATCTGGAAAAATAAGAGACCCAGAATAGCTAAAGCAACCCTTAGCAAGAAGAGTAAAGCAGGTGGCTTACTATACCAGAACTTAAACTACAGTACAGAGCAATAGTAACAAATAGTAACTGCATGGTATTAGCACCCAAACAGACTTGTAGACCAATGGTACAGAATAGAGGATACAGAGACTAACCCACATAATTATGGTTGTTGAGTGAATTTTTAAAAGAAAAAATGCTTCAGTTCTTCCTCAGTTCTCAGAAGAGGCCTATTTTTGGAAATTATAATCCAGGATGGTTTGAATAATCAAATGCTCTTTAGTAAATAATATCTCTCAATGCAACTGTAATAAATAAGCATCTACATCCTTAGCTATATTACCAGTATATCCTGGAACTAAAGTAAGATGGTTTTCTTGTTCCCACAAACCACTTACTTGTTATTTTAAAATTTTAAAATCTGAATATTTTCATCACTTTTAATTTGTTTTGGATGACCACCACCTTTTTATTACAGCTTAAGGCCAGTGTAAACCACTATCACATATTCTTTAAATTTGCTGTTAAGTAATGACTTTACAAGAGGCAACAAGTCTACTCAGCAGCCAAGTGAGATATTATTTTTATTCATGTGAATTATTAGTGAGTACAGGCAGGCAGTCTACCACAACTCTAAGATCTTTTGTTCTTACTAAATAAGCTACAAGTTCACTTATACTTCTCTATGTCCAGAAAGTTAAAGCTACATTCAATCTCAAACTCCTGCTAAACAAAGCTTGGGCCATTGTTTCATGATCCAGAGAAACCTCAGGAAAAAAACCCAAAACACTGTATTTAGATGATGAGTTTTCCTGTCTGTGAAGAACCAGAATCACTGGAGTTAACCAAATATGTATGATCATCATGGCATAATTTTGCAGGCAGGTAGCCTGCACAAGCCAGTTCATTTTCTTTATTTGCCATGTAGCAGTTCCCATTTATCTAGAGAGCTGTTCTTTTACTATAACAAGGATTTGGGGAAGGATGTTGCATTCAACTGTTGTATTTATAAAAGCAGCCAACTGTTTTAGAGATTTCTTAACATGCTTCATGTTTTTATTAGTGAAATTAGAGATCTTTTTTCTAGGAAGATCTTTCTTCAATGGAATGATCCTCAATATTATTACAAAAAGTTTCATTTTTTAACATTGTGTGCTTCAGATGTCATAATCTCTTAAATTCTGGCACCTCACACCAGCACTGGTGCTGGCAAACCACCCACTGGACAGCCTAGAGCATCCGTTGGCTGCAGGGCCAGGCCCCACTGAGAGCCATTCAAACCTCCCATTCTTTTTGTTTTCTTATGTCAAGGTATGTTTGATGGCCCTGTTGTCCATCTTGAGAAATGTTTCCTGTGACCTTGAGAAGAACTTATATTGTCTAATTGTTGAAGTGGCAATTGTACAAGTACCAATTAGGTCTGGTTGATTGATAGTGCTTTTCGAAGTTTTTTTAAAAAAATACTTTTCAATTGTAGATGGACATAATGCTTTTATTTTATTTATTTATTTTTATGTGGTTCTGAGAATCCAACCCAGTGTTTCACACCTGCTAGGCAAGTGCTCTGCCACTGAGCTACAGCCCCAGCCCCTTTTCTATGACAAGGTACCAAACTCTTTGGCTTAAAATAACTGATTTTATATATAAAATCAGTTTTTTTAAAGAAATATACTGTTTCACAGTTCTCCATAATCAGAGTGTAGACATGTATCAAATCTATAGGGCAGATTTTTCCTTGTTTTTTTTTTTTTCCTCCCCTCTACCTTTGGCCACTTTGCTGGCTTTCCAGGTTTGCAACTTCAACACTTTACTCTGCCTCCACCAGTGCCTGGCATTCCCTTTTCATGGATTTGTTTCCTTTCCTTATAAAAGCATCAGCCAAATGGATAATGACCTCATCTTAACTGATTTCATCTGTAATGACTGTAATTCCAAAAAAGGTCATGTTGTGAGACTTTTTTTTTATTCTCAGGGACATAATTTGACCCATAACAGAGTTGTTCAGTACAATGATGACCTTGTTTATGCTATTCCTGCTGGATCCTTTAGGTACTGATAAAGGGGTGTTTAACTCTTCCACTATAATACTGTATTAACTTTTCATTGTGATTCCATCCATTTTGGTCTCAAGAATTTTGATGATTTGTTGTTAGGTGCATACAAAAAAAAACTCTCTTGACTTCTTTGAGAATCAATCCCTCTATCATTAGGTAATGCGTCTATTTTCCCTAATCATTTTCTTGTCCTGAGGACTGTTTTAAGTTCAATATTAAGTCTTTTAAATTCACGAGCACACATGCTTTAACATTTATTTAGTTAGTCTTTAGTTTCTTTCAGTAACAATTTCTGGTTTTAAGTGTACCAAACTTCTCTGTTTAAATTTATTGCTATGTGTATTTTTTAGATGTGTTTATAAATGGAATTACTTTTTAAAATCTCTTTTTTGTGTTGGTAATTACTGGTGCATGCAGACAAAATGTTTCTTTTGATCTTCTGACTTGCAACTTTGCAGGATTTGTTCATCAATGGGGAACTTTCTTGTGCAGTCTTTGAGATTTTTAATGTGTGGGATCATGTCCTCTGGGAGAAGAGATATCTAATTTCTTCAATGGAATGATCCTCAATATTATTACAAAAGTTTCAAACCTGATACCTTTAATATTTTTCTCATCTAATTGCTGTAACTAGAATTTCAAGTCCAGTGATAAATAGCCATAGTAAAAGTAGACATCTTTGACCTGTTGCTGATTTTGTGGAAGGTTTTTAGCCTTTTAAAAAATATATGTTTTTTTTAGTTGCAGATGGATACAATACATTTCTAATTTTTTGGGATATTGATGGACCTTTATTTTATTCATTTATTTATATGTGGTGCTGATAATCAAACCCAGTGCCTTACACATGCTAGGCCAGTGCTCTACCAATGAACCCCAGCCCTAGCCCTATAATACTTTTATTTATTTATTTTTATGTGGTGCTGAGGATCTAACCCATATGCCTTATATATATGCAAGGCAAGTGCTCTACCAATGAGCTTCAACCCAAGTCCAGTTTTCAGCTTTTAATATTGCCAAAATAAACACTTGCCAATGATTAAAATCATTAATATTACATATATTTCACCACAAAGTCTAGAAGTGATACAGAATACATGATAAATGCATTAGCAGCAGGTGGTGGATTTGTTAAGGTCAAATAATTTGGTAAAATTTAAAGTGGAAATCAGGGGAGATGTCTGGGCTTCAAGATGGGGATGAAAGAGTGAAAAGCCACTGATATTCAATCATATAGTGCATTTTATTATGAATCCATTTGTAAATGGACTGTTTCAGGTGTATTTGGTTAGACTTAGCTAGAAAGCCAAGGTTTTGTTATTTCCCCTTTCTACTCCTTTTAAAAAATTTGGTTTGATTCTTTTTAGTTATACATTAGGATTGGAAATTAATTTGCTCTAATTCAGTCCCCAGTATTTCCCCTCTCCCTTCCTCTCTACTCTACTTATCTTTCTCCTATTTACTTTTTGTTCCTATATCCAATGAGGAGTACATTCCAGCAGAAACTCAGTCTGTATTTTCAATCACTTATCTGTCTATGCCAAAAAAGATCCCCAAATCATTCTTTAGCAACTCCTGTGTACTGAAAATTATCTGAATTCTCCTAGATTCCCCAGTGGAGCTGATGTAAGAGCTCACAAGTATCAAGGCAGAGGGTAAAGTTCTATCTATCAGCAACGAAATGATGTCTTTCTTTGTTTGACATCTTACATGCTCCCCCGCCCCCTTTGCTTTCTTTTTTAATCAGCTTCAGACATGAACATCTGACTAAGTACTTTATAGATAACTACACAATTACCTTTGCCAAGGAATGTCAACTACAAGTCTCTTGCCAATGGATACCTGACTCCAGATTGTATTCATGTATGAAAGCATCAGTTAAAAATTGGAGGATAGTGAGAATTTCTCTTTATAATACATTTTCTGGTTATTAAGGAATTTTATATGTATCAACCAAAATGGACTTGAGAAATCTTCCATATAAAGACGATGGCCTTGGTGCATATGCCCTCTAGGCTTTACTTTTTTGACCATTTCCTGGATCTCTGTTTCCCATCTAGTTTTCCCATGTCATCATGGTAAACAAAGTCCTGTGCAAGCAGGATGTGGCATGATGTGATGCTCAAAGTGTCTTTTTTTCTTTAATTGTAGGTGGACTCAGGAGCAAATGAAAACTGTATGTATTCTCAATTCACTTACTTGCTGAGGGAAAATTGAAGTGCTGAAAAAGTTTCAACTTTCTTGCCTGTTTCTGTCTACAAAGCCATCCTGATTCCAGATTCCTACTGGAAAAGAGGACTGGGGGTTTGGTGAAAGAAACTGATAGTCCAGTGAAGACTGATGACCATCTATTACAGTCCTCAGGTGGAGCTCTATCATTTTTGTGGTTTTTGGCATGACCAATAGGAGGTATTAACCAGTGAGTCTGTGTATAGTGGGTGAGAATGTGTTCACTAGTGTGCATTTCCCCAGAAGATATGCTCCCACATTCACAGCACAACACAAATGGCAATTTTCTAATAAAAATCCCACATCCCTGCACACTTAATATAAATCAATTTATTCAGCCATCTCCATAGCAGAATCTGAAAGTTAGTTTAATGTCACCAATTCTTAGATGGACATGATTTAGGGATGAGTGATCAGATTCTTGACCCTGTAAATAGAACAGGCACATGTGAACCCAGGCACTGGTCCCAGTGGTGATACTCTGGGCTACAAAATTGTATTAATAATTCAGCTATGGAATAACTTAAGTCACCAGGCTAGGGAGTTCAGCACATCTGTATGGCTCTGGAAGGATTATATTTACAGAGGTCCCAAACATTGTCAATCATTATGTGATCCCTGTAGTCAAGTAAACTAGAGTGCATTAGGTACATTTAACATCAGACTTTGGTACTGACAATAATGCAAAGGACACATAGCCCACAGGGTTTTGGTAAGTTCACATATTTTGACAGGTGTGAGACACCTAGTAGGATAGTCAAGGTTCACAGCTGCTAGTGCTGGGGTTCCTTGCTGTCTGTGAACAAGAATCAAGAAGTTATTCTGTAGTTATTTAATAATGTGACTACCATTAGCTTTAGAAATGCTCAACTGCATTAGCACACAAAATCAAGGGACAGTGAGAAATAAGAACTCAAACTACAACTTAGATGTTAGCCTTGGTTTATCACCATTGTTGCAAATCTCTCTTCCAGCTGGGTTAGGGTGTCAGCACTCACCACTGCTGAACTCCATCATGAACTGACCCATTATCCCAGGACTAGTGTGAGTGTGAGCAGCTAGTGACACAGTGGATATGCATCTTGTGTAGAAAAGGCAGAAAGGGCCATGTATGGTGTATACACCTCTAATCCTATCTGCTCTGGAGATTGAAGCAGGATTGACCACAATTTTGAGGCCAGTCTGGGCAACCTAGTGATAACCACTTTCAAGAGCGCTAGGGGTGTAGCTTAGTGCTAGAGTGCTTGCCTAGCATGCAAAAGGCCTTGGGTTTGATCTCAAATATTGGAAAGAAAGGAAGGAAAAAGATTTAGGGAGGGATCAGTAGTGGTTATTTTTAAATGGTAAGATTTTAATGTTTTAAAATCTTTAGTGACAATTTATTTTTTATAAAAATTAGAAAGTAAATGTAGTAGAATATTTTGTCTATAACTGAATCCAGTCTGCCAAACAAGATTGCTATTAATAAAGTAAAAAACCTTTTAAAGAGACAATATGCATAGTAGCAGCATTTGTGCATCCAGGGGTAAAATGTGATCTTGGAAGATATCAAGAAGATTATGACCATTTAGCTCTGCATCTGAATGGGCAAGAAGAGGCCTGGGACTCAATTATTGAAACACAGCATGGACTTTAGTGTTTATTTCCTATTTAGACTATTTCACATCAATTAGTTTTATTTTGGCTTGAAAGCCAAAGGCTCTGTTTCTCATCTCTTTCCTGCTCCATTCCTTTGCCTTTCATGCTTGCCATGCATCCATATCAAGTAATGCCCCTCAATAATTCATGAGCAGAAACAACCAGATACTGACAATTACTCTTTATCCTCTTAGTTTCCTCTGAGGACTTGTTGGAATCACTTGCAAGTGACAGCAACGACAAGGAGAACCCACTGAATGTCCTGGTAAGGTCTCATTATCTTCCTTTGAAATGGAAACGTTGTCTTCTTGGTTTCTTTCTACTGAAAATCTGAAGATGCATAGTTTAGATGATATATACAGTTTCCTTGGTGAAGAGTCTATTGATACCAAATTCAAGACAATTTTTAAAAATCACATGATCATTTTAAAGTGTATAGTTGAAAGCATTTTCCTCAGCAACTCCCTGGAAAATAATTTTGTAATTTCCAACCACAAGAGACTTTAGATATACGTCACCCGGGAAGATGTGATGTCTTGGCGAAAGTAGGTTTGATCTGTCCTTGCCTTTGGGTTCCTCTGACTTGACCTGCTTTCCATCTGTTTTCCTAATGTCACAAAATGAAGAAGAGAATCAGGATGGACTGTCCACATTAGTGATCCTTTCTCTGTAATTGCAGGTGGATGCAAGAGGAACTGAAAATGGTATGCACTGTGGAATCACTCACTTGCTGATAAATTGTCTAGATGATGAGGAAGGTGGAACTGTCTTGCTGACTTTCATGTGGAGAGCCGCCCTGATTCCAACTGTCTGCCATGGATAAGGACTGGGGTATGGTGGTAGGAACTGATTTTCCAGTTGAACTGATGGCCATTCTTCATTTCCTCTGAAAGCAACTTGTTCCCTTTAGGTGGTATGAGGATATGTGTTCAGGGAAGCAGTGTGTCTGTGTATGCATTTGTGTGATATTATTCTGATTGTGTCTGTGTGTGGGTTTTTGTGTATTTTACTAAATATTTATTCCCTTAGTCGCCAGTGTGAATGTTCTCAATAAAAATGCTATCTTTATTGCAGCATGATTATAAATAGATATAAATTAATCAAATTATACATTCTATATGTGTGCAATTTACTGCATGTCAAGTATACCTCAATTAACATGGAAAATATCACATCAAAAACCAGGACAATGTTCCCAGGATATAAAGGGGACAAAGATGTGTTTCATAATCCCTGTTAATGAGCTAGTAGCAACTTCATTTTATAATGAATCACCTGTCAGCAGTCCTCTATACTTGTTATTGGCATTTGATTAGTCATAATTCTTTATTCTTGACAATTTTTTAATACATAACCCTTTTCTCAAAAAGACCTTAGAATTAATTTATCCAACCCAGTTTGAACATGGAGTGCTGGGAAGGGTATTTCCTTTGTAATGAAACCCTGGTACAGCCACAGTTCTAGTAGAAATCTAACAGAAAGAGCCTGAAGGCAGAGTTGGGGAAATTCACTCCAAATTTCTCCATGGAGGTCTAATAATTGATAATGTTACTAAGAGTAGCACATGCCTTTTGTATGTGAAAAATCTGTCTCCCCTCATTTACTCTGGTCATGGTTTTGTTGCACTGAACAGAAATACTATAAAATGTATGGTGAAAAAGAGGTTTGCTTGAGGTACTGAACATCAGGTTGAGCTTCCTTTCTAGAAGGACTGTAAGGGTCTGGCGAAATGTCGGAGTAGAGACCACAAGAGACTGTCTTATGCAACAGCAGAAGGGTGGGTTTATTTGGAGACCAGCATGCTAGGGCTCTCTCTATAGCAAAGAGAGATAGAGCCCTGAGAACCGCTTGAGCAGAGCTTATATACTTTTCTTGGAGAGGGCAGGGAGGGAAGTTCATTGATGGGTCAGGGTGAGTGGGCAGTTTGCCTGCAACCGCAGTTTGGCAGTTGGGGACAGCACATTCTGGGAACAAGATTAGCAAAGAGTTCACAGTTGGGGACAACACATCCTGGGAACAAGATTTCAACAGTGTTTTGTTAAGCATATAGAAAAACAGAGTGACAAGTACCTATTTTATTAACCTTTCATTCCCCACTTTTTCTTCTGGCTATTTTTAATCATAAAAGTGATCATTGCGGGGTGTCACATTCTGTGTCTGCTAATGGGGTATATTGTTGTCTGATTACCATAAGTTTGACTTGTCCAATTTGGGATTGGAGAAAGGAAACTACACGATTGAGCAAACAGGGTCCTAGAGTTAGCAACAATATAAGAATTATTAGAGGACTGGCCAGGGCTGATAAAAGCATAGTTAACCAGGGGGACTGTGTGAACCAAGATTTATACCACCCTTTCTGGGCCTCTCTCTCTCTCTGACGCTCTTCAAGGCGTCTTTTTAGTTTACTCATAGATTCTTTTACAACTCCAGTATGGTCGGCATAAAAACAACATTCTTCCCTCAATGCAGCACAAAGGCCCTCTTCTCTCATAAAGAGGAGGTCCAACCCTCGCCTGTTCTGTAAAACAACTTCAGAGAGAGAGGTTAAAGATTCCTGCAAAGCTGTGATGGAGGTTTCTAATATTTTTAAGTTTTGGTCCATTGCTGTTTCTAATTGGGTCATTTGTTGTGTCCTACGGACCAGGGCAGTGGTCCCTGTGCCCACCCCTGAAGCAATTCCCATTCCTAATAAGATGGCTAAAGTGAGGGATACAGGTTCCCGGCGGAACCAGGTTGTATGCCCCCCTGTTTGATCTTTAAATGAACCTGCGTCATGATAGAGCACTCTGGGAAACATCTGCACCATTACATAATTAATCACATCTGTTGACCATTTTATGAAAACATAAATAATGTTTAAGTATATAGAATTATACTGTTGTAGGGACGGATAAGGCAAGGCACCTAAGATAGCACTGAAGACAGGGAAACAGTTCTATTTGGTTGCAACCGGATTCAGAGGGCATTGCTTCTGTTGTAATCAATTAATCCCTTGAACCCCAAGTTTAGGTAGTTTTAGAATTTTGTACTCAGCATGTAAGGGAAGGGGCTCAGAAGTTTCCAGTCTGCAGAAGTTCACAAAAAGCAGTTTTTGTTTCTGTTATTTTTTTTCTCTGTTCTAGGCAAGTTAGCTTTTCAAGGACACCTGGGAGGGGGAGAATTTTTTTTTCCTTGCCAGCTGTTACCATGGAGCCCAGTTGATAACTTTTTTATCTTAGAAATGTAGCCATCTCTGTGAAGCCTCAACTCAAGGCCAGAGGCCCTGTTCACATATTTTGTGAAAAACTAGTAAGGGGGTGTCTAGCTTAGGAGTGCTGATTTTTCCAGCCAGTGGCCAAGTAAAACAGGGCAACATGAAAAGAGGAAGTTTATCTATACTGAACTCTTTTATAGGGACTCTTTTGCTGAAAGTCCTAAAGTCAGCCATGGTGAGGACTTCTGGAGAAGGTCAGTTAAGACTTTTCTGTGAGCCTGGTACAGAGGGGGAGGACGGGGAAGGCGGTGCTGAGAGCAGCTCCGTGGATCTGAGAATGAGGAAGGAGAGATGTAAAAGAATAATGGGAAAGAGGTTTGGGATTTTCCTAGCAACAAAAACTTGAGTAGTAGAACAGATAGAGCAGAGGGGAAGACTGGAGTGAGTATCCCAAAAAGCCTGTGAGGGACTTTAAATTTTTAGTAACCTGTTTTCAGTGATGACAAAGCAACTTTAAAGGCCATTTTCATTACATCTTGGATAGGGGTCTGAGGGCTCTCCTCAGCTGGTTTGAGCTTTGGGTTAGTTGGTAAGAGGACTTGGTGGGACCCAGCGTGGGCACTGAGAGGAAAAGAGAGGAGTGAATGGGTGGAGAGATACCTCAGTACCTGTTACTTCAGCAAGGGGGCAATGTTCTGAGAACTGGCGGAGGTTTGGGTTCCATCAGGTAGCCCCTGTATGTTTACATCCTTATGACTTACAGAAGAAGTCGGTTTTTCCCCCACACAGCCGTGACTGTTTGTGGCTTTGATAGTCTGCCAAGCAAACATAGTAATCTAGGTTAGCCAGCCTGCATCTGGCTCTCGTGTCCCTACATCCATAATGTTTGTTTCTATTATCTATGTTACGGAAGGGATTTAATGGAATTTTAGTGGGATCTTCCTCATCAGGGATACCCAATAGAAAAGACCTATAGCCAACTGACAAATGTTTGGGTGGAGAGATGGCCACCAGGTCCCTAAGGGCGCTGTATGCGAGATAGACGATACTTCCTGTCCAGTAGGATTTATGATCAGCCATTGCTGCTGAACGGGCTGATGAGGGTTAGGACTACTGGTGGTCAAGGGGAGAATCTATAGCCCTATCCACATGGTGAATACACAATTTGAGAGGGTTACCAGTCTTTTCCAATTCTCAGCCAGAGTCTGGACAGGGCGCAGGCTTGAGATGAGAGGCATGGATCCAGGAAGTGATTCCGTCTACCTTTACCGCTGTAGGTGTTATAAGTAGCACCTGGTATGGTCATTTCCAGCGGGGTTCCAGGGATGACACCTGATGTCATCTTACATAGATGAAGTCTCCCACTTGATATCGGTGTGGAGTCCCTTCTTCCCCAGGTTGGTAGGCAGTGGCCAGCTGTTTCCACAGGTATCGCTGGGTTCTTTCAAGAGCTTTAAGTCTGTCAAGCAAGGGGGTATGAAAGGAATCGTTAGGTCTTAGAGTTGGGGTCAGGTCCCTTACTGGAGGAGGGGCACCATAGAGAATTTCATAGGGGGTGAGGTTACACAAAGAAACAGAGGGAGTATTTCTTGTATGAAACAGTGCATAAGGCAGGAGCATAGTCCAATCTTTTATGCCGGTCTCCAAGCTTAATTTTGTCAAGGTCTCTTTAATGGTTCCATTCATTCTTTCTACCTATCCTGAGCTCTGGGGTCTATAAGTGCAATGTAACCTCCAATTAATCCCCAGGGTCCTGGCTAACCCCTGACTTACCTGGGCCAAGAACGGCAGTCCATTATCAGACCCTATTACCTTAAGCAGGCCATATCTTGGAAAAATATCTTCCAGGATCTTCTTGACCACCATTTTTGCCGTTTCTTTTCTTTGTGGGGAAGGCTTCAATCCATCCTGAAAATGTATCTACAAAGATTAGGAGATATTTAAGTCCATACTTTGCTGGCTTAATTTCAGTAAAGTCCACTTCTCAAAATTGTCCTGGTCTGGTCCCTCAAAGGCGCCTTCCTACAGGGAGCTTGGAAGGGTAAGCATTAACCAATCGATAGACCCGACAGGCTTTTGTTACCCGTTCAGCTATTTCCTTTTGCTTTGAGCCGGTTAGTGGAAAACTCTGTTCTTGATCCTTTAGGAATGCTTGCAATTTTTTGAACCAAGGTGAGTGAGTTGATGTACATTTTTAATGTAGTGTAGGGCTTTCTGAAATTGCAGGCTGGGCTCAGTAAAGTCAATGAGTTCAGTGTCAGTGTTCTTATGTTCCCCCAGTGTGGAGTGTTAACAGGGTTACTCCATTTAGGGCTGCCAATTTAGCCTCTTCATTTGCCCTCTTGTTAGATGGGGGTGATATCTGCACAACAGTTTGTTTTCTGGGCTCTGTGAGCCATCGTTTACTGCCCCTAAGGGAATAGTCCAGGAAGATTATTTCTTGCTGGCAAATTTGGGCCTTTTTGGCAGAAGCTCTATACCCGAGTAGAGCAAGCTCAGATAATAGTGCTTGGGTCCCAGACTCACAGTTTTACTTGGTATCGGCTGCCAGTAGAGGTTATCCACATATTGAAGCAGGGTGACTTCAGGGTGCGTAGTTCTGAAGTTGTTGAGATCTCTGTGGAGAGCTTCATCAAAGAGAGTGGGGGAGTTTTTGAACCCCTGTGGGAGTCTGGTCCAAGTTAGTTGACCAGATGTTCCGGTTTCTGGGTCTACCCACTCAAAAGCAAACAGCAACTATCTTTATGCAGAGGCAAGCAAAAGAAAGCATCTTTTAAGTCTAGGACAGTATACCATTTTTGCTCAGGGTGCAGGGTGCTAAGCAGATTGTACGGGTTAGGTACTTTGGGGTGAATGTCCTACACTCTGTTGTTGGTCTCTCTTAGGTCTTGAATGGGGCGATAGTCCCCAGTTTCTGGCTTTTTTACTGGTAGCAGGGGAGTGTTCCAGGCCGATTGACAGGGCCTTAGGACCCCCAAGGCCAGATATTTCTGAATATGGGGCCTTATCTCATCTTTAGCTTCTTTGTTCAGAGGATATTTTTTTAATATTAATTGGGGAGGGAGGTTTTTAACCCCACCATTATTGGAGGTTGTTTTACAGTTAGGCCTAATTCAGCAGTTTCTGCCCAGGCATCTGGGTAATCTGTTATCCATTTCTGGGATAGCTTGCCTGTTTGATCAGTCTTGGGGGGGTGTGAAGAGTTGATGTTCATCTTCTACTGACATAGTTAAAGCCATGACTATAGGAGTTTTTACTGAAGGATTTAGAAATTCCATTTGGGGGATTTCAGGGTTAAAAGTTATTTAAGAGTTTTAAGAGTTTGATGAACAGATTTCTGTTCATCAGTGGGGCTGGGCATTCTGGGATCACTAGGAAGGAGGAAGGAGTGATGGATTTTTCCTTTTCCCAGGTCCATGGTCCTTTCAGTTGTCCAAGCCCAATATTTACTGCCATTAGCCCCTTGAACTTGAGACCTTTTAGTTGATAGAGGGCCCAATGGGGCCTTAAGGGCTGAGTATACTGCCCCTGTATCCATTTCAAAGTTTACTGGGGTTCCCTCCACTTCAAAAGTTACCCTGATCTCGGGGAGGGGATCCGAGCTCCGACTTTCCTAGTCATCCTCCAGATTTAGAATGGCTGGCTAGCATGGCTATTTCTTTCTAGGGCACTCTTTGGCCCAGTGTCTTTTTTCTCTACAGTAGGCACATTGATCTGAGGCCAGATGTGGCTTCTGGCGTGGACCCAGGTATCCCTTTCTGTCTCCCTGTCTCTTAACTTCTGGCCTATTTGTTGTTATGACCAGGACCTTAGTCAATGCCTCAGTCTGTCTTTTGCTTCTTTCATCCTCCCTTTGCTTCCTTCTCTTCCTTAGTTTCTCTCTTATAGTATACCTTCTCAGCTTCTCTGACTAAATCTCTCAAAGTCATATCTTGTAATCCATCTAAGCATTGTAACTTTTTTTTTTATATCCAGGGCAGCTTGCCCAAAAAAGGCCATCATGACAGATGCCTTTTGATCTCCTACCTGAGGATGGAATGGAGTATATCTCCTATATGTCTCCATAATTCTCTCTAGAAACATAGATGGAAATTTATCAGGCCCTTGAATAATCTCTCTTACCTTGGCCAAATTAGTTGGCCGTCTAGTGGCTGCTCGGAGACCCGCTATTAGAGCCCGGCAATAAGTGGACAGATGCTCCCTACCTTCAAAGGTGTTGGGGTCCCAGTTGGGTCAGTTCAAGGGGAAGTCGGCTTCGATTATGTTGGGAAGTTGTGTCGGTCACCCATCTGGTCCAAGGATATTTTTTTCTTGCTTCCAGGAGGATTCTCTCTTCTTCCTCTGTCATGAAGATAGTGCCTAGGAGTTGTTGGCAGTCATCCCAAGTAGGTTGTTGTGAAAACATCAATGACTCAATCAGACCTGTGAGCCGGGTGGGGTCCTCGGAAAAAGGGGGATTGTTGTTTTTCCAGTTATATAGATCTGAAGAGGAGAAAGGCCAATACTGGTAGGCTTGCATTTCTCCACCATGACCATCCTCTATCATTGGCCCATAAGGATGGAGGGGAAGTATCATGGGGGCTTCAGGGTTTTTAATCATTCACTGCCGGCGAGTTCCTTTAGCCGGGCCAGCTTCCTCCAAGGGAGGAGGGGCTGTGTGTGCCGTGGGGGAGTCATCTGGAGGGCACTGGGCCGGCTTAGCCTCCTCCAGTGGTGGAGAAGCTGAGTCAGCAGCAGGGGAATCACTTACAGTGTGTTGGGTGTTGGGGAATGAAGGCAGGGGATAAGGAAAGGGAGGAGAGTCCAGCAGAGTCAAATCTTGAGACTCAGGGAGAACAAAGGGTGGAGAAGGAGCAGAGGGTTTGAGAGATAGAATCGTGGGAGGAGGAGTAGGAGCGGGGATAAGAAAAGGCTTCACCCATGGAGAAGGAGATTCACAGAGGTCCTGCCAAGTTAAGATATACAGCTGTTGATCTGGATGGCTATGTGGTCCCGGCTGAAAGACAAAGACAATATCTCTGACTTTTCAAATTAGTGGGGAGTAGAAAGATCCTTCTGGAGGCCATCCAATTCCAAAGGTGGGCCATTCTGAGGCACAGAGAGTCTGCCAGGTCCAGCGTTTTACTGAAAAAGAAAGATTCTGAGCCCTTAAGTGGACTTCAGTCCAGTGATCAAGGGTCAGGGACAGATTTGTGGAATGACTCTGTCCCATAATGAAAGTTACTTGAACAAAGACAGGGACAATACAAATGTGACACAAACACAGACACACAGTAAACAGTAAACGTGTACCACAAGTTCAGAGGCAAAGATTAAAAACAGACAGTGAATTCAACCTGAGAGAAAGAATTGCCAGCAAGACCAGATGGGTTGGCAGCAGAATACAGATGAGGGCACCTCCGTCCCTCCCAGATGGGGGCACCTCCGTTCCCCCCAGAGTCTCTCAAAGCGTCCCTTGAGAGATGTGGTCTGTGGCTTCAGGGACACGTCTGTCCACCACTGTCAGGGGGAGCTTACGCTCTCCGCTAGCAACCACACTATGCCAACCCAAACCGAAAAACCAGAAGCTCTGGGAGCTTTCGCTCTTCTCTGAGCCAAAAACCAGAAGCTGTGCGATTGCAAAGGAAAAACAAGGAGGAGAAGAAGGAGGAGGAGAAGAAGAAGAAGATAAGGCGCCTTACTTACCCCCCTAAAGGAGTCTTGTTGAGGTCTCCCAGTCCGGCGATGTGCACTTCCCAGCCAACGCACCAAAAGTAAGGGTCCAGCGAAACGTCAGAGTAAGAGACCACAAGAGACTGTCTTATGCAACAGCAGAAGGGTGGGTTTATTTGAAGACCAGCATGCTAGGGCTCTCTCTATAGCAAAGAGAGATAGAGCCCTGAGAACCACTTGAGCAGAGCTTATATACTTTTCTTGGAGAGGGCAGGGAGGGAAGTTCATTGATGGGTCAGGGTGAGTGGGCAGTTTGCCTGCAACCGAGTGAGGGAGTGCATCCTGCAGTTTGGCAGTTGGGGACAGCACATTCTGGGAACAAGATTAGCAAAGAGTTCACAGTTGGGGACAACACATCCTGGGAACAAGATTTCAACAGTGTTTTGTTAAGCATATAGAAAAACAGAGTGACAAGTACCTATTTTATTAACCTTTCAGGACTAAGGGGAAGTCATTCACTGCAAGGTGGAGAGAGATAAATGCAGCCAAGGAAAAGAATCTCCATCATATCTCCTTGGTTGTTTCTGAGATCTTTACAATGAAACAAGGTCAACATAGTTCTAAGTCTAAGTGAATATAAAATAAGCCAAGCAATGATTTGAGTTTACTTTGGCAACATTTTTTTTTGTGGAAAATATTGAATTTTAATAAAATTTGATCACCCTATAGGTGTGAATATTTTCCCCATAAAAATAAGATGACGGTAATTTTGTCTCAAAATTGTTTCCCCTTAAAAACAAGATGAGGTTAATTTTGTCTCAAGTCCATGGTTTCTGAGGGTAACTAAGTGAAATTTGTAAATAAAATAATTAGAGTCTGAGGGTAACAAGTGAAATTTGTAAATATTAGAAATTTGTAAATATATAAGACTCTAATATTTACAAATTTCTATTTTATTTACAAATTTCACTTAGTTACCCTCAGAAACCATGGACTTGAGACAAAATTATCCTAGAAATCTTGAATTTCTAGGTGATAGCTCACTAATAATTCTGCTGTGTGTGATTAGAGATAAAAACCAGTGTTACCACCCCTTGGGCTCCATGAATTTATGGAGAGCTGTCCAGTGGATTCCATGAGAGAGAGAAGAAGGGCAGAGCATAGTATAGACCTTATGAAGGACAACAGTTACCTGGCTGGAGGAAGACATAAAGGAATCCATCTCCTGGGATGAAGGTGAATGCCAAGGTTGCAGATCTACAGAATCAGGTTAACATCATTATCTGAGCAAGTCATACAATTATGAGCAAGATGTGACTCTTATAGGTGACATAAGCATTGCACAATTGTCTCTTAAAAGCCAGGAGAGAGAAGCCTTCTTCATGTGCATGTCTTTTCTATCTCCCTGTGTGATAGTAATGATTATAATGATGACAGTTATACCCACAGAAAATAGTGAGAGTTAGAGAAAAGGAGTCAGGTGCCCACATCTCTGGTCTAAACTGGCAGGAATTAAGTTTATAGTGATGGACTTCAGGGTTGGTCCTAAGACTGAAATTCCATATGCTGGGACAGAAGTCCACCTTTTATTGCTTCTCAAAGTTTTCAGACAATCAGTTCTCATGGAGAGAGTGCTGGCTAAGGATTGTCTGGCCTAAAAACGTATTTAAACTGTGTTTGGTCAGTGCAGTTGTAGCACATTCTAATGGCAGTGTGGGGTTGAATACATGGGCTCTACTACAAGGTGAGCTCAGGTCAGCGATATGGGCTCATCTCACTCTCCAGGTGGTCCTTGCCTGCTCCCTTGAATGGTTCAGAGGACATCAATTTGAAAGTGTCTCTGACATATCCTAGAATTGACAGCCTTAAATTATGTCTATGTCCTTCATTCATGGGTAGAGGGGTCTTGGCCCTGGGCAGTCACTACATGGGCAGGACCCATATACTTTTTATTCCTCCTCATTCCTGAGCTTAGTCCTGGTCAGCTTGTCTTAGTTCCAGGAGTATCTGATTAAAATACCCCGGGCTTGGATCTTCCTCAGGTGTGGAAAAGTCCCCTCTTTAATTCTTCTGTCCTTTTGTGCCCCACCCCAAGACAGGTGGATGTTCAGGCTCTGACCCAGGCTCAGGAGGATAAAGGTAGGCTCCTGAAGACAACATTGTTTCCCCTGCCTCTCAGCTCTCACTGGGCTCATCACTTCCTGATAGGTTTTCCTGGGCACTATTGGGAATCCACATGGGCCTGGACTTTAGCCTCATTGTTTTAGCATATCCAGGAACTCATAAAATGCTGGCTCTTGTGCATGTTCTTGGAGTGCATTTGTTAGTGAATAATTGGATCAGGTTAGCAAACTACTCTGAAAGGGAAAGCCAAGGGAAGGGAGGTTATGTCTTCCCCATCTTTGGACTTTAGGTTATTGCCATTCAATGTGTAAGTCCTCCATGGTTGCTACCTATATTTAATTTAATTTAAATAAATGAAATCAAACATTTGGAACCTCAAGAGAATATTCCAACCTCTTGTAGGCAGTTGCTTTCTGAGCCTTGCCTGGGGTCTGTCCATTGAACTCATAAATCTCAATGCATCTGAAGCAAAGTTGAAAATTCAGGTTTGTATGTTTGGAAGTTAGAATCATAATGGGTTAGTGGAAGTGAGAAGTTGAAAGATAATTTATTCAGCTCCTCTATTTCCCTTGAAGGTTTGCAACTGATTGCAATGTCTTGATGAAGGCCTCCAAGTCTGTAGAGCCCAGAGCGCAACTTACCACCCAGAGGAAAGAGCTATGAGATTTATGTGAGCCTGCATATCTTCAACTGGTATAGGGAGCACCAAGTTCAAATAACTCATTGTTTATATTTGTGTTTCTAAAGATTTACTTGTAGAGAATATCAGTGACTCCATAGTGAAAAGGAAGACTCTCCAGGTATGCAACAATACTACAGGTCCGACCCAATCAGAGCCAGTATTTGGGAACAATTGGTTTACACCTGTTGCTTTGAAGCCAGGGGAAGGGAGCATGAAATCACAAACAATGAAAAAACAAAAAGGAAAAAGAAAGAAAAAATATATTTATTTTACCATTTAATGACATAGTAGTAAGAAACTTTGTGTTCATGGGTTTTGTTACACAGCATTGTGTTTGTGACTACATTTATTGTCCTCATGTCCCAGGAAATGGATACCCATTCCATAGCTTCTCCTACTCCTGTCAGGCCAAACCTCCCATAGCTGCTTTAACTAGGAGAGGCTGTAAGAACTGGTAGATCCAACATGTGCATGAATTCTGAGGGTGCTACTCATTGTGTCATTTGTGAAATGCCATCAATGTTGTACAACCTCTCATTCTCTGGTAACCAGCTGTGCCTGCCCAGCCCACTAAAGCCAACAGGAAGTATGGCCAGTGAGTCATTAGGTATGGGGAGACATTGGAAAGCTGTCCTGACCTTGTGTGGTTCAAGCCTCCTAGAAGAATGTGGGGTGGAGAGTGGCTCCTGCTCTTGCAGGAAGGACAGCCCTCTTGGTTCAGCTTTGAGTGCTATAGGCACTTAGCAAGTCGTGCTATCTGGGAACACCACAGGACCCAAGAACAGGTGGGATTTCATCATGCCTCTGGGGACCTCATCTTCTGTGGAGACTTGTGGGGGCCTGGGTTCACCTCATGGTACTATTTCTCTGAGGTTTGAAGGGTTTTGTATTTAGAGATGAATGGTATAAATTTTTGTACATTTGTCAAATTTGAACAAAGCAAGCACCTGAAGCAATGCAATGCATTGCTCATATGAGTGAGTTAAAAGAGCCAGATCATAAGTTGTTTACCTTGATTTTATGTATTTTCTGATTTTATAATTTAATAAAAAATATAATAAATTTTATCACTCTTTAAAAAAGTATTGTCCTCAGTAACCATTTTCCCACTGGAACATTTTGAAATAATGAGATATATATTAAACCACAGCAAAGGATATTAAAAAAAACAAGTTTGATAAGGGTGTAAATAAGAAGTTTTACAGTGTTAGGGGAAAATAATAAAGAATTCCAGGAATTAATAAAGAATTCCATGTGGGTCACGTGATGTATCCTGGGATTTCATGGATGTAGGGACACAGTCTCGCCTCCCCCCGAGTTATCAGATCTCCTGCTCCTCAGGTGGCCAGGTGTGTGGGTCTAGGTCTTTCCATTCCAGGGTCATAGAAACCACTCTTTCCTCTGCCTCAAGTTCACTGTCCATGGGAGCAGCCCCTGAAGGCTGTATACACAGGTGTATGCACAGGAGATTTTGCTCCTGGAGGACAGTTGTAGACATTGGGCCCACAGTCAATACCCTCAGCAGAGGACAGCAAACAGGTCTCAGTGCTCCCTGACCTGAACCCCTGGGAAGGTCAGATCCCAGGGTCACTTTTCAGGGCCTGAGGAGCGTTCTATTCCTATACTACTCCCCCGCAGTGAGACCCTACTTTTTCTCTGTGTCTCCCCAGTGACCTTGTACCTGTTTCTGTTTTGCAGAGTCCTGTATGGACACCTGGCGGCTGGGAGGATCTGGAGCTTCCTGAGTAATGGGAAGCACGAATGAAGCATTAAGGTCAATGTACAGGAGCAACTTCCTGCTTGTTCTTTCCATAGTTTAAATTAGATGCAGTTTATTTTATCTTGTATAGTCTAAATATTAATTTTGAAAATGAGTGCAATATTTAATATTGATGTTTTTATATTAAATAACAGATACTTGCTACCAATTGATTTTAAAGATTTTTCCATTAAAAAAAATGTATCATAGAAAAACACCTCTGTATAAGCAGTGTTTTACCTTTTGCAAATCATCAATCATGCTTGGCCACAGTGCTACCAAACTGCTTGAACACGGGCACTAGTGGAATAGGTTCCATGTTCCTTAAAATATCATTTTCTTCATTTTTCTCAAATGCCTGACTCATGTTTTTTTATTTTTTTTTGCATTCACTCCTACAGGAAAGCATCCATATTAAACACCAGTAAAAGTTTACATAATCACATTACTCCATTTTGGCAAAATTTGTCTTCCCAACTCGCTGCCACCCACAACCATATTGGGGTCTTCATTGCTTTAGAATTCTACCTCAGTGTCTCTTTTCTGAGATACTCCTGGTCCCAGGACTGTCCTAGTTTTAGCACTGAAAGATCCATATCCTGGAGAAACCTCTTGGTCCAGGGCAAACAGGAACATTCTCCTGCTGTACCATGAAGCACAGAGTTGGGAGTTGGGTAGGTTCTTTGTCTTGCAATCAAAGAATGAAATTGACAGACAGCAATGGGTAAAAGCAAAGTTTAAGAATTTATTAAAGCAAAGCAAAGCAAAGCAAATCTCACCTAGAAGGGGAACCAAGAGGGTTGCCAGTGATTGGCTATTGTCTAGGGGTTTATATGGATTTATATGTTTAAGGAAGTCAGCCCCCAGCCCAATCTTGAGTAAGGAACTAAGTATCCAGGAGGCATTCATAAAGAATTTAGTCCAATCAAAACATAGATCAGGCATTTTTCTTTCTTTGGAGAGGCTGTGAACTTCAGGTCAGTATGTCCTGATTTAAAAATAACCTTTTTTGCAAGTTTTTCAGCAAAACGCTGCTGTGGAGCTGGGCATGGTGGCACACATATGTAATCCCAGTGGCTTGGGAGGCTGAGCCAGGAGGATGAGAGTTTGAGGCTAGCTTCAGCAATTTAGCAAGGCCCTAAGCAATTTATTAAGAACCTGTCTCAAAATAAAAGAATAAAAGGGGCACAATACATGGGATGTGACTCAGTGGTAAAGCACCTCTGGTTTCAATTTTTAGTACTGGGGGGAAAAAAATCTACAGCTTCTGGTAGTGCTCTGCTGCCCTGAAGTTGCCTAGGGACCCATTTCCTATCTGGCTAGTCTTCTCTCTCCCACCTGATTCACTGGTAACAACTGTCACAAGCCAGGTCTCCTGTGAACAGGGACTAAGGCCAAGATGAGCACATAGAGGTTTATCATGGAGTGCTTTTGGCATCAACCCCAGTGCAAGGGAAGAGAAGGTACAGGATTAGGGGAAAAGGTAATGTGGTATGACACTTCTGGCTCTCCCTGGGAAGTCACCAAGTTAGATGTGGATGTGTATGGGCCTGAGCAAAGGATAAAGCGGAAAGAGAGAGTAGGGATGGAGCTAGAGATTGACCCCTGTGTAGAGAGCAGGGACAAAAATGGGGTTTGGGAAGCAAGAGTCTCAGAAGGCAGAGCGGCACTGAAAATAATCCTGGCCTCCACAGAGAACTGTGGAGCAAAGGTGTCATTAAAGGGCTCCCAAAGAGTTCATGATGACCTCAAGAACCATGACAAGCTCAGTTTCTTCCCAGGACACAGCTGGAAAGCGGAGGCAGATCCTTAGGACACCCACACCTCAGGCAGGGAGGTCTGAAGGGCTCATCCTGCTACAGCTCCACCCCTCCTGTTGCACTGTGGCTCCATCTCAGCCAATGTGGGAACCACATCCACCCTTCAATCCTAAAGGAGGATCTGGGCCCAAGAGCATAGCATCCATATCATTGACTCTTCAACAAGTGGGAAATTCACTTCCCTCAGCCAAAGTGCTGGGAATGAAAAGCCCTAGGGAAGATGAAACATAAAAAGCATTTCCAACATAATATATGATACATTTGAAAACTTTGAGCATGTGAGCCTCTGGTCCACTGGGGAAAGCCCTCAGGAATTGGGAGGAATGGATTTCAATTATGTGCCTTTCCTTCTGGGCACCTTTCAAATTCTGCATATCATCAGAGGATAAAAACAACAATAAAATACCTGTGAGTCAAAAAGAAGGATAAAAGTTGATCCACCAATTACCCTCACCTGATTATTACATATTGTAACATGTATTGAAAAATCACACTGTACTCCATTATTATATGTCAGTAAAACACAAAATCTCTCATTGCAAATCTTGTGTCTTATACTTAAAATTATTAAGGAATGGGAGCAAAGAAATATCTCCAATTAAAGAAAGAAACTCTAAGCTTAAACAAATGCTTGAATAAATATTTTTGTGAGAACAACAACAAAAATTAAAAAATCTGTGTGTAAACAATCATGTCAGACACCCACCAGATGGATGATATGCACTGGACTGGGGACTAGGCCTCATCACCTGGGGTATAATGAGAGAATAATTTCCCTTAAAAAGCTAGAAGGCACTGGCTGCTTCCTATAAGAAGATTCCAGGTGCTCCCTCCAAGAAGCAAACAAAAGGTTTCTCCTCTGCAATTAGCAGGTGATACCTGCCTCCAGACACCCCATGAAGCAGGAATCACCACTTAATTTGTTCTAGAAGAACCTGCCCATTCAACCAATCAATAGATATAAGTTGCTGGTTTGTTGCAAATTAGGAGACAAACATGATAATTCTCACAGACATAACGTGTCACTTATAAAACCAAAGTGAATATACTGGAGAATATTAAAAAAACAATTTCCTACACATGCAAGGTTTACCAAGATGAGAGGGCAATAGCACTAAGGAGGCAAGTGCAGCACAAATGAAAAGGGTATAATACATAGACAGGATGTCCAAAATGTCTGATATCAGGTATATTAAATTTCTACTGTTGCTGTAAAAAATTACCACAAAATAAGGGGCTTAGAATAACAGCAATTTATTTTATTATAGTTCTGGGAGCCTGAAATCCAAAATGAGGTTTAAGGGTTGAAATTTTGGTATCTACAGTGTTGGTTACTTTTGGAGGTTCCAGGACAGAATCCACTTCCATGTCTTCAACAGCTATATGGGATGTTGCTGGCATTCTTTGGGTTGTAGCTACATTATCCAAACTCTGTCCTCAAGGCTTCTTTTAGCTTTCCTTTTAATGGTTTTTTTTTGTGTGTGTGGTGCTGGAGAGTGAACCCAGGGCCTTGGGCATGCAAGGCAAACACTTCAACAACTGAGCTACATCCCCAGCCCTTTGTTTCCTTTTTATTGAGGCAACCATGATTCCATTTAGGGCCCACTGAATAACCCAGGACAATGTCTCCATTTCAAGGTCCTTAATCACATCTGCAAAGTATTTTTAGCCATATAAGGTGACAATTACAGATCCTAGGAAGATCCTGATGATGACCTATTAAATTCTGTGCAGTCTTATCTCTGCAAAGATACCAGACTCAGTCCTGAGTGGAGTTAAAAGGAGACACCATCAATCAGTATCTGATTCCACATGGGAGAGGAGAGGCCTCTCCAGGTTGTTTCCTATGAAACAGCTGCTGTTCCAAGAGGAGGAAATGAGAAGTAATAAGTGCCATTTGATGAGTGTAGATTCATATTGTGGGATAAAGTTGAAGACACAAGAGCCAAGTATACAAGACTCCAGAAGGCTAATCCTGGTTTTGTTCAGAAGATCCACAACAGACTGAACATAAGAGTCATGACATATGCACCGACATCTCCATTTTCTCATCTAGTACCATTAAGGTCGGAATGTTTGAGTTGCCTCTTCCCCTAGTTCCAGTGCTACAGGATCCCTCTGGCCTTCACTGCAGCCCTATTCTCCCCCGCCCCACCACTCATTTTCTTCCTGTTCTCAAACTGGACAGGCACTTTGCTACCTCAGCCTGTGTGCAGTCTGTGTCCATGCCTTGAATTAGGTCCCTTCTAGCTCCTACAGCTACTTGCTGCTTAGGCCTCAGAAAGTAATAGCTAGGCAACCCTGCCAGTTCATCGGCTTTTGTAACTTTCCATCCAGCCTGTTTGTTTTCTCAGAGATTGAGTGACACCTTTCCACTTTACAATACTTTGTGTGTATGTGTGTGTATGTGTGTGTGTGTGTGTGTGTGTGTGTGTGTGTGTGTGTGATTGAACGCAGGGCCTCCTGTATGCTAGGCAAGTGCTCTGACATTGAGATACATCCCAGGCCCACAATTTGTCACTTTAAAATAATGGTCATCGTGTGTGTGTGTGTGTGTGTGTGTGTGTGTGTGTGTGTTTTTCTCCTTGTTTCATTGTATCCACAGTCCCTCAAGGACAATGTCAAAGGGAGAAGAGTGTGAGAGGCTCCATTTGCATGTGAAAATGGAAGATTTTTATTAGCCCCATTCTGTGCAGCAAACCCAAGACCAATGGGGAACAATACCAAGACTTCATTTGAATGTACCTATTACACTATTCCTCCACTCATTCATTCCTTCAACTGTGTAGCTGGGAACCTCAGGTTCCCCTAGTTCACAAGCTTTGAGATGTTTGGTCAATAGCAGGACAGATACAGGAAATACAGCAGCCCTAGCATACTGCCTATTTCTCTTGCACACTAGGGTCACCATGGCCTGGGCACAGAGATTTAAGATCACTTAGAAAACAGGGTCACAGTCCCAGACTCCATTCCCCCACCACCTTTAAAAAAAATACAGTTTGTGTAGGCTGAGTATTCCCCAGGCATGAGTGAAGAAGTTGAATTCAAAAGACCCAAAGAGATCACTGTCTCCCATTGGAATGAGCTTGAATGTGGCTTCCACTTTGGTGACAACCCCTCCCCCACTTCTTCATCTAACAAAGATCCTCCACATCTCTCCAGAAGCCTAACTCTGTCTCCCCTACCCATAAAAGTGACTGGGAGGAAGTAAGAGTCAAAAGCTGACAGGCATTGCAAGCCATCCCAGAGATTCCAGGCCTCCGTCTGGCTCCACACAATTCCCCATAGTGGTCAAGGGGCACAGGTGCAGTCTGGAAATCCACAACCCTTCACGACTGGCTCCCCATCCTGATTTAACAACAGGTATTTCCTGTTGGGGTCAAAAGCCCTGAATTTGGGAAATGTCAGAACCTTAAGTCCTCTGAAGGGCTCTGTAGGGAAGCAGCACTAAGGGAGAGGGTAGAGCTAAAGGAAGACCATGAGAACCTCTAAAAAAGCCCTGGAAATCCAAACCCGCTGGGAATACTGAGGAAAGCATGCTCTAGCGAGGATAAGTGAACTGAATCCAGGTGGGGGTTACTCAGGTCAGGGTTACATAAACGGGTGTAGAGAAAAGGTTGCATGGGACTTACAAAGGGCAGTGGTATCTTTCTAGAGAAACAAGTGGGTGGATCTGGGAGATAGAGGCACTCCTGCACCCTGAATACCATGGAGGGAAGGGGTTGCCCCCATAAGCATCCACCCTGGGATGGGTTCAGGTCAGGACCTCACTCTTCCCATCCCAGGTTCCCCTGTCTCACCCAACACCCTTCCTCCCTCTATTTTGACCCTCCTCCCCCACCATATCCCCTCACCTTCACCCTCCTATCCTTACACCCTGCCTTCACCTCCTTGCTTCTCTCTTTGCTTCACCCTCACTCTTCTATCTGCACCCACCCCATCTTCCACTTACCTCCACTATCTCCCCTTCACCATACTGTCCCCATCCCTGCCCCTCCTACCTTCACCCCACTTCATTGCCATCTCCTGCCTTCACTCTCCTACTTGAACCCGATCCTCTTTGCCTCTCCTCCATTCTCCTGCCTGGGGCTCCACTCCCACCTACACGCCTATACTCTGTTTAATGTTTTGAGTATGATATTGAATAGGAGTGGTGAGAGTGGATAGCCTTGTCTTGTTCCTGATTTTAGAGGAAATGCTTTTAGTTTTTCTCCATTTATTATGATGTTGCCTTTAGATATGTCATAAATGGCCTTTATGATGTTGAGGTAAGTTCCTTTGATCCCTAGCTTCCGCAGCATTTTTAACATGAATGGGTGTTGGATTTTATCAAAGGCCTTTTTCTGCATCTGTTGAGATGATTATGTGATTTTTTCCCTTAATTCTGTTTAAGTGTTGAATTACATGTATTGATTTGCATATGTTGAACCAACCCTGTATCCCAGGAATGAAACCCACTTGGTCATGGAACATTATCTTTTTGAGGTGTTTTTAAATGTGGTTTGCTAATATTTTATTAAGGATTTTTGTACCTACATTCATCAGGGATATTAGTCTGCAGTTTTTTTTCCTGGAACATCTTTATCTGGTTTTAGTATCAGGGCTATAAAAAATATTTGGTGGCTGGGATTGTAGCTCAGTGGTAGAGAGCTTGCCTAGCATGTGTAAGGTACTGAGTTGGATTTTCAGTGCCATATATAAATTAAGGTCCTCTACAATTAAATAAAAATTAAAAAAATATTTGGGAGTTCCCTCCCTTTCAATTTCATGGAACAATTTCAGAAACACTGGTGTTAGTTCTTCTTAAAGGTCTGGTAGAAGAATTCAGCTAAGACTCCATCAGGTCCTGGAGGTTTTCTCCTGGAAGGATTTTAATTGCTCTTTCAATTGCATTATTTGATATTGTTTTTCTATCTTCCTTACTCAATTTAGGTAGGTTATATGTATTTATAAACTTGTCAATGTCTTCCAGATTTTCCAGTTTATAGAAGTATAAATTTTCAAAATGAATTCTGGGAATCCTCTGGATTTCAGATGGTTTTATGGTGATACCTCCTTTTTCATCTCTTAGCTAACAAGATTTGGGTCTTCTCTTTCTTTTGTTTAGTTTGGCTAAGGTTTGTTAATCTTATTTATCTTTTCAAAGAATCAACTCTTCGTTACATTGATCTTGTGTATTGTTTCCAATTCTCAATTTCACTGAATTTGGCTCTGATTGTTTTTTCTATTTCAGTAGCATATTTTTATTATGAAGAATGTGGGTAAGAATTAAATTCAAAGGCAATTTGAAGAGATATTGAGAAAGAAATCAAACACATAACACTGTGAAATCAGTACTGCTTGAAAGCTGTTGTAAATTTGCTATTTGACTTGCTTTCTATTTTTATTTTTATTTATTTATTTATTTTTATTGGTTGTTCAAAACATTACAAAGCTCATGACATCATCTTCCATACATTTGATTCAAGTGGGTTATGAACTCCCATTTTTTAACCCCAAATACAAGTTGCAGAATCACATCGGTTACACATCCACATTTTTACATAATACCATATTAATTTTTATTCTGTATTTGTATTCTGCTACCTTTCCTATCCCCTACTATCCCCCCTCCCCTTCCCTCTCATCTTTCTGGCTCTGATTTTAATTATTTCTTGTTTTCTACTGATTTGGGGGTTAGTTTGTTCTTTTCCTAAAGGCCTTGAGTGAAGCATAAGCTCATTTATTTGGGATCTCTCTAATTTTTTAATGTAGGCCCTCAGTGCTATAAATTTTCTTTAGAAAATTAGAGATTTTGATGTATTGTGTTATTGTTTGTTTCTAAGAATTCCTAGATTTATTTTCTCATTTCTTCTTTGATCCATTCTTCATTTGAGAGTATTGTTCAAACTCCATATGTTTTTGTGGTTTCTATTATTTTTCTTGCTATTGATTTCTAGCTTCATTCTATTATGATCTGATAGTATGCATGGGATTATATGAACTTTTTTAGTATTTGCTAAGATTTGCTTTGTGGCCTAGAATATGATCTATTTTGGAAAAAGTTTCATGCATAGCTGAGAATAGGGTAGATTCAGCTGTTTTGAGGTAAATATTCCATAGATGTCTGTTAAGTCTCTTTGATTTATAGTGTTGTTTAGGTTGGAGATATATTTATTAAGACTTTATGTTTCGATGATCTACCTATTGGTGATAAGGGTGTATTGATATTCCCCAGTATTGCTGTGTTTGGGTCTTTGTGGGATGTAATGTCATGGAGGTTTTTTCCCTATGTAATCAAGTCCTGCCTCAGCTTCTATGGAGTGCTCTCTCCTTGCCCAGCATTTTGTGGAGGCTGCCTGTGGCACTTCTTCCCTGCCTGGACTCTTGCAGTTGGTTTAAAGGGCAACTACTTGTTGAAACAAAATGGCTGCAGAATACTGCACTGCTTTGTATTCTAGAGTTTTAATCTGCTTGATCTGGTTCTAGAATACTGTTGCCCCTATTATGTTTTAATATGGTCTATTTTCTTCTTGGGGAAATAACCACAAGTCCTTGTTCTCTATCAGGTGGGGCATGGACAGTTAAGGGTATTCAGCATCAGGGCAGTCCAAAGGTTCACAGTGGCAGATGGCAGGTGACTGGACAAGGCACACATAAGGCAGGGATCATATTAAGAAAGCAATAAATAAGATGAAGCATTATTTTTTTTGTGTGTGAACAATTAGCACAAAAGTAATTAGTATTTCAGCCAGCCTCTGAAATCCATGAAGACAGTACTTCATAATCATATCAGTTGAAAAACAGACTGAGTTTATCAGTGTAGGAGGTTGGGAACATTTGTAGGGGTAGGAGATCAGGCTCAAATTAACTCAGGACAAACTTGCAACTCTAGACTCCTTTGTGATCATTATTATTAGGCATGCTCACCCAAGAACCCTTCCTTTAGAATATCCAGCTTTACTTACTTTTGGTAGGGCTGACACATGTGTTCATTTTAAATTACATTAACAACAACAACAATAACAACAACATTGTTGTTTTTCCTTTTAAGTGTCCATGTAAGACTGTGCTTAGCTTATATTCTCCTTTCAGGTGTATAAGACCAGGTGTGATTTCATGCCTGAAGTGTTTCCCAGTACAAGGGAAGTAATTGTGGATTTGCTTACCCTAAGCTGCTTTCCCTACTGACTCTGTTGCCATTAAAATCAGTCTACCCATCTAACACACAGCTTTCCCCAAGTCAATTTTTAAAAAAATTTTAATCCACCAGCCATGCCATCTCCTTTGTCTACATTACCCATCTCCTTCATTGGGGCCCAAGAGGGTGCTTCTCTAAATTCTGATTTCTTTCATTCAAGTTTCTGGATTTGTGCATCTTTATAATTTTAATTTGTTAACAGTTCAGTATTAAGTTTCAGTGAGTCCCCTTAGTTACCCACCTTGCTGAGAAGCTGTCTTCTCACTTTGTGAGTCCAATGCTGAGAGTGCTGGGAGATGCTTCTTTCCTCTAATCCACCATCTTCCTTCAACAAATTATTTTAAATTTCTGTACAATGATATAAACATAAGCAGAAATCAGTGTTTTAGGTTAAGGCAAAACTACATTTTAGAGGCAAGAGCAATGCTTAATCCTGCTCTTTCATATGGAAAGGAAAACTCTCCATGTAGAGTGAGCCTGTCTGACCTTACAGAGACTTTGGCTGAGGTTCCTGACTCATCAGGCCCAGAGCTGTTCAGGGATCTGTCTGATCCAACTCAGGGAGATGCAGAGCATTTACTCCAATGCAAGCCTCTGAGTCCCTTCCATGACCCTCAGAAGGTCTTATAAGATTCTCTGTGCTCACCTTCCCCTGAAGCTTCAAGTTTTAAATTACAGTGGAAGAGTGAAATCTGATTATATTACTGGGATTCAATACTTGGATATTCTGAGTCAGGACAGTCTGAACCTATTACAGTACCCAAAACATTGGGCTGGTCCAGAGATATCCCTGTTTTTGGATATTGTGGCAATTCATCGATGAGGAACCAGGACTTTTGCATGCTGTAGGATAAGATTGAGTAGCAGGGCCCAGTCTTGCTGGGAGATATCTGAATTTATCCTCTCTTCATGGTACAAAAACAGCATTGATCATCTCCCATTCCTCATCCAACTATCTGCAGGTTTTTTTTTTTTGTTGTTGTTGTTGTTTTAGATCGTTTTTATTTTATTTTATTTTTTTAAAATTTTTTTTGCACAGAACTTTTATTTTTTATTTTTTTATTTTTATTGGTTTTCACAACATTACAAAGCTCTTGACATATCATATTTCATACATTAGATTGAAGTGGGTTATGAACTCCCAATTTTACCCCAAATGCAGATTGCAGAATCACGTTGGTTACACATCCACAATTTTACATAATGCCCAATTAGTATGTTTACATAATGCCCAATGTTGTATTCTGATACCTTTCCTATCCCCTACTATCCCCCCTCCCCTCCCCTCCCATCTTCTCTCTACCCCGTTTTTTTTTTTTTTTTTTTTTTTTTTTAGTAGAGACAAGTCCTCAGCCAATATCTATCCTGTAACAGCATTGATTTGAGAAAGGGGCCTGTGGCTGATTCTGGAGCCAACTATTGAACCTTATAGGAAAATATGTATTGGGATATATCATACTTGGATCCTGTCTGAGAAACTGATGTGACTCCATTTTTGAAATACCAGCTTCTACCTCAAGGCCTGTCCAAAGGGAGGGGGCATGACCTTTGTCCTTGGAAAACCCCACAGAGGCTCCTAGGCACATAGCCACTCTGCTGAGTTGTTTGTCTGCAAATAACAGGAGAGATCTGCAGTGCCAGGTGTCCCTGACTCAGTTATGCTAGTTCCTGGAAAGACCAAAGAATGGGGCCTAATGCCTGATTGTGACCCATAGCAACCCCCTAGCAACCACCAATCAGCGTGAGACAGGGAAAATACCTGAAATGCTAGGTGACCCTCCCAGTAGTTTCGGTGATTGATAACTTGATTAGGAAACCCTGCAGTTTAGCATATACATTCTTGCAACCCCTCATAGCCTAAACCAATCAGTTCAAACTATCTACCACTTGCACTAACCAATCACCCCTACCCGACTTGTTCCCGCCATTGAATGTGCTAATCAACATTAAGAGTTGTTGTTTGATTTTCCTGTGGTGTACAATGATTTGCTGTGATGCTTAGAGCATCCCCCAAAAACCTATAAATCCTCACTGAACTAAGGGCTAGGACTCACTCCTCAGACCGCTGCATTGGAAATGGTTGTGAGTCCAGGCTCAAGCTTGCAATAAAGCCTCTTGTGTGATTGCATTGGATTTGGCTTCTGGAGGTCTATTGGGGGTCCCACGAATCTGGCATTACTTTTCCTTGTATCTTCAGAGATATGCCAGGGCTTCAGAAAGGCAAGCCTAAGCCACAGCAACTGTAAGGAAAGGCCAAACAAGGCAGGATATGACAAGGAGGAAAAAGTCTGGCAAAGCTCCTGAGGGCATTCACAGTACTCAAGGCATGGAATTGAAAAAGGCAAGGCTAGGAAATTCTCTGTAGCCGAGTCAGACCATTACAAAGGCCACTGACAATAACCAGGAAAGGTAAGGCCAGGCCAGGCTAGTCCAGGCTAAGGAAATTCAATTATCCAGATAATGGATAGCTAGGCCAAGGCAAAGCAATTCAAAATAACCAGCCAAGGGACGGTAAGTCAAGGCCAAGCCAATTCAAGAGTAATTCAAAATAACCATTCTAGGCAAGGCAGTAAGGCCAGGCCAGGCCAAAGACAATTCATAATAGCCAGCCCAGGACAGGCAGCAAGGCCAGACCACAAGAAGAGGTGATGAGGCCATTCTAGGCCCAAAGCAGTTCACAGTAGTCAGCCAAAGGAGGGTAAGGCAAGGTAAGCCCAGGCTAGCTAAAGGTGATTCACAGTGGAAAGCCAAGGGATGGCAAAGAAAGGCCAGGCCAGGCCAAAGTCAATTCACAGTAGCCAGCCAGGGGATGGCAGGGCAAGACAAGGCCAGACCAGGCCAGACAGAGGCAGTTCACATAACCAGCTGAGAAGTGGCCAATCCACTCCAGGCTTGGCCAGCCAGGACAAAAGCAGTTCACAACACCAAATTAAGGGATGGCAAAGTTAGGCCAAGCTAGGTCAGAGGCAGTTCAAAGTAGCCAGTCAAGGGATGGCCTAAAAAGTCCAGGCCAGGCCAGGTCAGCTCAGGTCAGGACATAGGTCAGGTCAAAGGCAATGCACAATAGCCAGAAGAGAGATGGCATATCAGGGCAAGACCAGACCACAAGCAATTCACAATAGCTAGGCCAGGCCAGAACAAAGACAATTCACAATGAAAAACCCAGACCATGCCAGGCCAGGCTGTGCCAGGCCAGGCAAAGACAATTCACAGTACCCATTCAATGACTGGCAATGCAAGGCCAGATCAAGCAAGGCAAAAGGCAATTGATAATAGTCAGCCAAGGTAGTACAAGGCAAGGCCAGGCCAGGCCATGATAGGCCAGGCCAGAGGAAGTTAAATCAGCCAGACAAGGGATGTCAAGGACAGGCCAGGACAGGCTAGCACAAAGGTTATTCATAGTAGCCAGCCAAGGGAGGGCGAGGCGAGGCAAGGCCAGGTCAGACCAGGATAGACCAGTCAGTTCATAAGAGCCAGTGAAGGATGGACACACGACCACTGTTAACTCCACATCATGTAGTTGAAAATGGGAAGTTATAATCCTTGTATGTGTGGTATGTAAAAGTATATCCTACTGTCATGCATAACTAAAAAGAAAAAATACATATGAAAACCAAATCACATTTTTTTCCCCACTAAGAATAATACTACAAAAACTGTAAGATAAAATGGTTACATAGGAAAAGAAAAGTCAAGGGATGACAAAACAAGGTCAGGCCAGGCCAGGCCAAACCAGGCCAAAGGCAATGCACCACAACCAGGTAAGTGATGTCAAGGCCAGTCCAGTGCAGCCAGGCCATCATGGAAGGCAGTTCACAGTAGGGAAGGCAGGGCAAGGCAAGGCGATTCACCATAGCCAAAAACATGGAATTATCCTAATGTCCAACAGTGGACGAATTGATTAAAAAAATGTACATACACTCAGTGACATAGTATTCAGCCTTTAAAACGTTGAAATTCTGTCATCTGCAAAAACCTAGTTGAATCTAGAGAACATTAAGTAAAATAAATCAGGAACAGAAAAGCAAATGCCATATGATTTCAATCACATGTGGAAACTGAAAAATTGATCTCAGAAGTAGAGGAGATTAAGGTTCTTCCCTAGAGGCTGGTCAGGGAAGAGGGTAGGGGAAAGAATGGTGAGAGGTTGGCCAACAGGTACTATGTTAAAGTTAGATAGGAAGAGTAAATCCTGGTGTCCTGTCACCCAGTATGATGCATGTAATTAACAGAGACCTTTTGTAGACTTCAAAACAGCTCCAAGAGAGAAAATCTTTACCACATGCACCTCCAATAAAGCATTAATCTCTAGGATATATAAAGAACTCAAAAAACTTAACACCAAAAAAAAAAAGACGCCCCCACAAATAACCCAGTCAACAAATGGGCTAAGGAACTGAACATACAAACACTTCACAGAAGAAGAAATTCAATTGATCAACAAATACATGAAAAAGTGTTCAACATCTCTAGCAATTAGAGAAATGCAAATCAAAACTACTCTAAGATTTCATCTCACTCCTGTCAGAAATGGCAATCATCAAGAATACAAGCAACAATAAATATTGGTGAGGATGTGGTGAAAAAGGTATACTCATACATTGCTGGTAGGACTACAAATTGGTATAATCACTATGGAAAGCAGTATGGAGATTCCTCAGAAAATTGAGAATGGAACCACCATTTGACCCAGCTATCCCACTCCTTGGACTTAAAATCAGCATACTATAGTGATGCAGTCACATCAATGTTTATAGTAGCTTAATTTACAATAGCTAGACTATGGAACCATTCTAGGTGTCCCTCAATAGATGAATGGATAAAGAAAATGTGGTATATATACTCAATGGAATATTACTCAGCTTTAAAATATTAAATTATGGCTTCTTCCAGTAAATGGTTGGAGTTGGAGAATATCATGCTAAGCAAAATAAGCCAATCTCACAAAACCAAAGTCCAAATGTTTTCTCTAATATGCAGATGCTAATTCACAATAAGGTGGGTGGCCTTTGATTAGGCAGAGGGAAGTAATGGGAGGGGAGGGAAGGGGATGTGGGGATAGGAAAGATAGTAAATGAAACAGACATTATTACTTTATGTATATATGTGACTACATGACCAATATGATTCTGCAACGTTGACACTCAGAAAAATGAGAAAGTATTACCCGCCACCCCCCCCAAAAAAAACAGCTCTAAGAGAGGATTTGATGATTTCCTACAAAGTGCTGATACATGTTTCAGGTGATAAATTATGCTGTGTAACCTGATTTGATAACTGTACAATGTATATGTGAATTTAAAACATCTCATTGTACCCCCTAAATTTGTAAAAACGTTATGTGTCAGCTATCCTTTTCCTAGGGGAGGCATGACCTCTGTTCTCACAGGGCTTCAAGTCTAGCAAACAAAGTGTTCACTCTGCACCTTACACACAAATACATTAGCACTCAGAAGTGTATTCATTGTGTTGAAAGGAAGGGACAGGGAGCCGTAAGGTATAGAAGCCACACATCCTGATGTGTACTCAATAGAGTAAGACTTAATGTCAATATTACTTTCTGTTATCCTATGACCTTTTTGTAAACTTTCCTGTGTGTTCACTTGTCAGTCAACTCATTGTGGCTGAGGAGACTGTACCTTATTTTGGGACCTGTGCCACAAGGCAATATGTTGTGTACCACACATTGAGTGAGGCAATTCAATTCTGCTACCAAGTACAGACAATTCCTGATTTACAATGATCTGACTGATTTTTGAATTTATGATGGTATGATAGCATACCAATCATCACAGTCATTCTGTTTTCCACTTTTTGGTTCATTATTCCATAAATTACATGAAATATCCAATACTTCACAGAAAATAGGTTTAGTGTTAGATGATTCTGCCCAACAGTAGGCTTAATGTAAGTGGTCTGAGTACTTTTTTTTGGGGGGGGGTACTGGGGATTGAACTCAGCTCTCATGCATGCTAAGCAAGCACCCTACTACTGAGCTACCTCCTCAGACCTTATTTAAAATTTTATTTTGAGAAAAGCTTTGCTGCTTCAGAGGGCCAGATATTAAGCACAGTCTACTGCCCATCTCATGCAGTGGGTCAGAAAAATCCACATCTGTGTATAACAGGGTGCACCCTGCAGAAGAGTAAAATGAAGGTACTGTGGAAAGTCCATTAATAACTCATCCATAAATAATGATTCCAGGTTATTCAGTGCCCCATGTTTAAGAAAAAATACTAAAAGTGCTATGTCATAATCTTATTTCATGTGTGCAAATTTAAATTTATTAAGTCAATCATTGGTGGTAAAACTACAGAAGGGAAGATCTATTTAAAGCTTAAAGTTTGGTTTACTTGTAATGGTAAACAATATCTAAAGCTAATTCTTGGTCATTCAGCTGATTATTGAATGTTAGTTGAAATATATCTCTTCCTGAAACAGTAGCATCAGATTAAAAAAATAATGCAATTTTTTGGAAGGATTTTTAGGTTAACATACAAATTAAATAGATAGTACAGAAAGTTCTCACATTCCCCCCTCATGGCCCAATTTATTTTTTAATTTATATCAGTACACTAATATTTTTCTTTAGGAAAAACCCTTAAATGACTTCAACTGATTGTTCTAATTGTATCCAACTTAATGACTCTTTTTCCGCTAGCTCTTTGTCTCCCATATAAAGTAATACACCTTCTGTTTGGACCTTCTATTTATGTAGTATAGAGTTGCAATAGTGTAACAACAGAGTTGTTGAATGTGCACATTGATATTAATGGTGCCAACAGTATCTTTCCTGTGTTCTGAGAGAGTCCCTACCACAAAGGTACTGAGAGTTAGTCTACATTGGCCCAGTATCCTGCCAAGGTAAGGTTGCCTTTCTTTGCCTGAGATAGAGAGGTCATTTTTAAGTTTTGTTCTTTTTCAGTCTGCTTGAGATATGAAAATCTGGCCATGAATGTCATAGATTACCTAAACATTTTCCTTTATGTAAGATTGTCAACTTATTGTCAACAATAAGTCTTTATTCAACTGACCTCATTCAAGATGGCATTCTTAAAAGGCACAATCAGCTACAGACTATGTAGCCCTGGGAATTTTCTCTGTAGAAATTTCCTGGTTTCTAAAGAATTGGGTATGTGGCATCCAAACTGGGCTTGGGAAATTTTTCATACAAAGCCTGTGAATTTTCTGCAAGTGCCTTTTATGCTTTATTTTGGGGCTATTGCCTGGAGCACTGTTTACCATCTGGTTTTCTCGTGTGACCATTTTGAACAAAACATTGTATGTATTATATGAAATATCACATTTATTCTAATTTTCTCTCCCTCCAATTCATTGAGGGGAAGTTGACAAAAAAATTGTTGTATATTAACATGCTTATTGTTACATGACCTTTCTTGTAGTTGTATTGTAGTGGCACCCCCTCCTCCACAGAAAATCTTAACTAAGCTGCTCCAGAAATCTTCACCATAATTGATTTTAGGACTATCAGCAAAAGAGTCTCTACAAAAGAGTTCAATGTAGGTAAACTTCCTATTTTCCTGTTGCTCTATTTTACCTGGCTGGTGGCCTGGGAGAAATCAGCACTCCAGGTGCTAAACCCCACTTTACTAGTTTTTCAAAAACATTTATCCAGTATAGTAGTTTGTAAAAGTGTGTTTAAAAATGCAAAATGTGATAATGAAAAGACAAATTCTTTAACAAGTCCTCTGGCCTTAAGCTGTAGCTTCACAAAGATGTCTCCATTTCAAAGATAAGAGAAGTTACCAATTGGGCTTCATGGTAATAGCTGGCAGAGGGAAGAAAGAAAGGGGAAGAGAAGCTTTCCCCTTCTCAAGGATGGTCCTTGAAGAGTTAACTTGCCCAAAGCAGTCAAAGAAAAAGCTGCTTTTATTTGAACTTCTGCTGACTGTGAACTTCAAAGTTCTGAAACTACCTGAACTTGGGACTCAGGAGATTAATTGATTACAGTGAAAGCTGTGCCCTCAGAACTTGGCTGCAGCCAAATAAAACTGTTTTCTTCTATTTTTGGTGCCTTGCCTCATCTGTCCCCTACAACAATATAAGCATGCTTGTATGTATAGCAGCTATTGGACCCCATAGTCTAGATTGTGCATTCACTGAAAACTCTATGACTCTAGGTCTCCATGGTTATGTGATTATGTGTTTGTTTTCCTCAGTTCTAAATTCTATCTGTGCTGACTTATAACAGGTGGAAAACTACTTTCTTTCATTTCCATAGTGCTTAGCTATGGGGAACTTGAATTGTTGCGGAAAAGGTATGTTAGTATTAGCCATTGAATGATCTCCCTTCAAATGGACTATTTAATTATTCTCAAAATATTTAATATAAATGTGTTTCCTTTCTGTTATGCTATATTTATTAGTTCTTCATTGTTATATTTTATTCCTGAATTTATAGTTTAGATTCTTATGTAAAGCACTTTGCTTTTAAACATTTCCTCAATTATATGCACTCATTAAGTTCCCCCTAATTAGGTATACAGGCATTCTCTGAGGTCAATATGACAAAAAATTTTTGTAATGCAGGTCTCAGTGTAATTGGATATATATATATATATACAGTTATAAATTTCAGAAATTTAGAATGAATTTGAATGGTGGGTTGTTTTGAGGGATCCCACACTGTGAGGTAGGTCTTTGTTTTTAACATGCAGTCCCTGTCTTCTTTTTTCCCAAAAGGTTTATTTTATTTAGTTTATAGGAGATATGTCCTTTCCATTTAGGTAATACATCCTGAGAATGAGCACCGATTTGTGTCAGTGAACTAAACACATATTCAATTTTATGTTTTGTGGGTTATCCAGTATACCAGAGATATTAATTATAGGTAATTTCTCAGCCCTTTTACTTTATAAAGCTCAGCATACAGCAACTTTCCCACAGGTGAGCAGTCAGCATTTCAGTACACAAAAGTAAAACAATAATGTAAATGGGTAAAACATAGTAATTTGCTCTCAGAAGTACACAAGGTAGATACATGTGATGACCAATATGAATTATATAGACTTAATTGTTTATATCTACATATACAGCTATAGCTTTCAAAAGATATGTTGAATGTTAATGCTCTTGTTATACATTATGATAAGTCTCCTGTGACTTGACCCCTATCTAAATTTAGTGGCATTTATATTTATAGGAATAAATAACATACAATGGTATTTTTATTTTTCACAGGGTTAGGGTGATAGGGTTTTTTTTGGTACTGGGAATTTAACACAGAGGTACTCTATGACTGAGATACACCTTCATCCCTTTTTATTTTATTTTTTAAATTTTTAGACAGAATCTCATTAATTTGATGAGGCCAGCCTCATTTCTGATGCTCCTGCCTCAGCCTCTTGAGTTTCTGGGATTTATAGGCTTGTGCCATTGGACTGAGAAAGATAATAAACATTTTAATGAATGCTGCTGCTCCACCTAGTCTAGTGTCCGATAAGAACAGAATGGTCAGGAATATTCTAGAATGTAATGGAGAACAATGCTGCCTTTCTGTGGAACAAACACAGAGGGTTCACTTAGGGAGAAAAGGGCAGCATGTTAAAAAAATTTTCTTTGATTATTGAAAACCTAAGTCTGGGTGAAATCTTAATGTCTGCTTTCAGGCTAAGCAGGCACATATTACAGAAAGAACAATGGCCTACAAATTTGGAATTTAGCGTTTTAATGAGTGTCTGAGTCATATTAAGCTGTGAACATTTCCACAACAATTAACCTTCTGAGAATTTAGACTGAATACACTACATCCATTAAATTATCCAACCCTTATCTCAGATGTATGTCCTGCTTTATTAACTATCTCCATTCTCCGGGGCAGAAGAGGAGACACAGAAGTGAATATACCCAAGTCCATGTTCTCCTAAGCCAAAGAACCAAACTGAGAACCCAGTTGTGTGGCTCCCAGTTCTTTTTTTTCCTATTTAATGGGAACATTTTTTTATTATTTTTAATCTTTCAAGCAACAGGTTATGCAGAAAAGAAATTGAAGAAACAGGAGACAATATTTATTGCATTCTAAGACACCATCCTTAATGCTTTAAATATCTAATTTAATTTTAAACATTCTAACAATACAAGATATGAATTATGGGGGAACTGTGTTTCTGACAAAAACATTGATTCAGGGAGATTTTGTACCAAACGCATACGTTGAATAAGTGGAACTTGGATTTGAACACACTTATGTTTGATTTTGAGTCCATTCTTGTTAGTATAATGCTAATAACGTGTCTATACCATTCCACTATTAAGCATCTGTTAAACACTACGTTCCAGGCGAAGTGCTTAATGCTGAAGATGCCCAAGGGCAACAAGATGATGTTCCTGCGGCTGACGCAGTGAATGGTAAGGCCAATGGTATCTCTGTATTATGTTATATAAAGGCCTGACTGCCCTGCTATGCTTTCCACCAGCTTAATGCTTCGACCCACAAAAGTCCAGCCCATTTTAATTATGGCTACTAATATTGTCAAAATGGATGAAACAGATCTTTATGAAGTGTAAGAGAGCAGTTGTTTTTTTACATCCAATACTTAATAGCAAGGCAATATGTTAGAGTGGCTTAGATCTCCTGTTTTGGAATTAAAAGGATTTGGTGTGGCTCCCAATTTGGATGCTTTAAAATACTCACCTGTGCTCACTACTCAGCTGTGAGATCATTAGTTACTATTCAAGGGACTTAAGTCCTTTCTAGACATTCATGTGTATGCATGTCTAGAAATATCCAGACCTATAGAAATCCCACACATTATCCCACATTATACAGTAATGTCAAGGTCACATACAACATGGCAGGTATTAATGCAGTAATATTACGCGTTTCATCATGGTCATTATGTGGAAAGCACATAGAAAGCCCCAGTACTTTCAGTCAACAGAGTCTGAGTTAGGACACACTATTTGACATAACCTATTATTTGACATAACTCCATTAGTTCTGGGTCACTCCTCAGCACCACTTGTAAAGCTGATAAAAAGTAGGGAGATCTTTTAGGGATATTTGGTGCCATTATTAAGGGTGAACCTTAGAAGTGCTGAAGCTCTGGCTCCAAACCTGGGGACAGTAACAGGTTGTCCTGGAGTATTACCCTTTTTGCCACTCTCTTGCAGAGCTGGGTTTGAGAGCCTTAGTGTTCCATGGGGCTCATCCCCATTAAGCCTTATGGCGCTATTGGATGGCTGGTGTGGAAATAAAATATCCTCCTCACACAATGTACTCAAGCACATGGCATAGACAGGGAAGTCTGGAAGGTAAAAAGCATGATTTCTGGTGGTTATTTTAAAAATGTAATAATGTCACTCGGTAATATTTTCCACTCTTTAAGAATGTATTCCTTTAAAGGATAAATAAACGAATATGGCTATATCTTGGACATGATGTAAAATCCATTTCTCTAATAAGATATGTCCGATTATCAAGGGGAGAATGCTGTAATGAAGGATAAATGCAGATCAGCCTATGTGAACCTCTGGGGTTAATGTAGACTTGCTAGATGTCAAGAAAGTCGTGACAATTGTATCGGGCTTCCATATAGTCAGAAGCAGTGGTAGGAATCTGTCGTTTAATCATCAGATTAATTTTAATGTTTATCCATTTGAGGATGATTTGTTTCATATTGTTTTAGGTTGCCATTATCTGGAAAGTCAGACTCTATTTCTCATTCGCTTCCTGCTACTCTCTCTTTGTCTTCATTTTTCCACCAAGGAAATCAATTATATCCATTGAGTCTAGTCCTTTGTACATATTAATCAAAATTCCCTAAGTAGTTAATGATCAGCACCACAAATGACCTAACAGTTACTCTCTGTTCTTTTAGACTTCCCAGTGGATGAGCATCCCAAGAGGAAAGCGACTGCATATATTCGAGTAAGATAGTCTTTCTTTACCAGAGACAGAAATATTACTTTTGTGGTTTCTTTAATTATTTAAAATCAAAATCAGATTGTCCTTTGTAACACTTGTTAAAATGGTTTACTTAGGAGGAAGGGGGGCAGAGGAGGAGAAGCAGTCTTAAGAACTAATCCATGATTCAGGAAGGCATACAAAATTGGCAGTGTCAGATTGCACACTATATGCTAGGGGAAATTTCTTTCTGAAACGAGTCTTTCTTTTTGTTTAAGAGTTTTGTAATTTTCACTCAGAAGTTGACTTGATAGATATATCATCCATGAAAAGTTTGTTGTTTTTCATGTGTCCTCTGCTCTTGATTGTGAGGACTTCTGAGGCTTAGATGTGGTTTGAGTGGGTTCCCTGAAGATTCAGGTGATGCAAACTTCATATACAGGTGTTGAGGTGGTAGAACAATTCAGACTAGCTTTCCAGAATGATAATCCTGAAAGATGAATTAGTTATCACAATAAAGTTTTTTTTTTTAAAGCAAAGCCACCTAACACTCTCAGGCCCCTTTTTAAGTGGCTGATTCCCTTTTGGGTCATCTGCCATGTTGCAATGGAGTCAACTAAATTGGGCTGCCCGATACTGGACTTGACATCAACAAGACTGAGAAATAAATAAAACTTCTTTTTAAACTACAAAAGTGATAGAACAGACTAACAGTACATAACAGACTAATTCAGGACCTTTGACTTTATCACTCTTTTTCTGTACACTCTTTTTAGTGTACTTTCTTTATTTAGATTCCCTAGTAGAACCAAAGATTTATGCAAACAGAATTCATCATGATGTGGGCCTCAGAGCATTTTCTTTTCTCTTATGCAGGCAGCCTCAAAAAAGTGGAGAAATGGTATGTATTCTGCAATCACTCTCTGTCCGAAGACATAAGTCAGATCAGAAATGCACAAATACTGACTGGCTTTTGTCAGGAGCACACTTCCGTGATCTGAACCACCTGGTAGGAATGAGAATTTGAAGTTTCATAAAAGGAAGCAACTTTCCATGAACAAACACCCTAGCCATGTGTCTGGAGTCCCTGGAATCAGTTTTGTTCCCTTTAGATGGCATGGGTTTGTGTGCATCAAGATTTGTCTCTGTATTTCCCCTTGACAAACACCCCAATTGCCCAACACAATCACCAGTGGCAAATTTCTCAACTAAAAGATCAAGAGTACATACTTTACCCCGTGAACTAGTTCAAACCTCATTACAGTTCTGTGTGGAAGATTTGATTTGTTCACTGTACCCCTCTACAGATGAATACACCAAGGAACAGAGATAAATGATTAAGCTCACTAGCTACTAAGTGGAAGAGGCAAGATGTATACTCAGACATACTGTCACTATGGCCGGGTGACAGTATTTCAAAGATGGTGCTTTAGACTAGAACCTCAAATCATCCCTCTGTCAAGGATCACTACTCATTTATGCTAGAGGATTGTAAATAATCCATCACGTGATTGCCTCAATGGTCACAATCCCAAGATAGCATCTATGTATCTGTCTGCAGACATTAGCATAAGCACCAGTGTGAAAAGAGAGAAAAAGCTCACACTTTTCTGGTCAGATCATAGAATCTGAAGATGGTAGTCATGATGTAGGGCAATGTGTTGGATATATGCCATAGTTGGGTCGCTCCTAAAAGCATTACTCAAGTTCTAGTAAGAACTGGTGAAATGTTTTAGTGTACTGGACAGCGTTACCATCATGAGCCCAAAGAGCTACCTAGGAAAAGCGTCTAATAAGAACTCAAATTATCACTTGTTTATTAGCCAGGTTTCATCATTCTTGTTACACCAGCTTTTGAAAAGTGCATTAGAGATTCTGTGCTCAGAGAGTGCTTCCCTATCATCAGTAGAGTATCTCCATATTGGTTGGTAAGTGCAAGCATAGGGAGCCAGTACACTAGATGAATTTATACATATATTAAAGAAAAGTATAGCCAGGTGTCAGTATTTCTAAAATGTCCATAATGGTCAGGTTTTTAGCTATGGAGGGGTTTTCTTAAAAGGTGATAGATCTGTGTTAACTACCTCTGCAGTGTTTGTGGCTGGAAGAGAGATGTTCATGGAATAGAAACTGTACTCTCAAGGAAGGGATGAGCAGAGAAAGGTACACTTTCAGTACTACTGTGGACACTGCCTTTCCTTAGCCAGACTTAGTCCAGGCTGCACAAATTACTTGATATGAGATCAGTGATCACTAAGAAAGTGGTGGTTACAGACACAGTTATTAACCATTCAAAACTCCAGTGAAAATGGCTGTATTTCCAGATAGTTCACATGACATCTCCCCAAGGATTTGTCAGTCGAAGGGAGATTTATGCTTTGTAGAACCATCACATGACAATGGATTTGGAATAGTGTGGATTGAATCGTGTCAAAAGATCAGCAGAGACTGGTCTCAGTGAAGACACCAGGTCATTAGAAGGACTTAGGGACTGAGAGGCAGCTGACAGCGTGAAGACAGTGGTGAAGGTCACACAGTTGCAATGCCTACAGTACCTTGGAGGACTTTCTTAGGAGGAAACTCTCAGAGAGTGAAAGAGGAAAAGAAGTTGCTTGTGATTTGGAATCTGCTCTTACCTCAAGCATCTCAGAATCAATTTTGTCCTCTCACAAAACCTTGAAGTGTGAAGATTCCAGAGAGTGAGGAGAGTTCTTAGAACACAGGGCTTGATTTAGAGGTCTCAGTTGTTTGGGAATTTCTGTTTCCAGGGAACCAGATGTATTTGTTGTCCCAGATTCATCTTTCAGCAGTGTTATAATTCTGCAAATAACTTAACATCTATAAATATTAATACCTTCAAATTAAAAATTGGATATATAGCACCTGATCTTCCCATCCCTCTGGAGATGATATCACTTAACCTTCATGTGTACATAAAGAATGAAGAGTAAATATCCACCCATACACCTTCTCTGGACTCAACCTCTGCCATCCACCTTATTCCTTCTGGCATTCAATGAACATTATAAAGTACTTCTGAAGTATGGGTCCTTTTTCTTGAGGTTTTACCTTCACTCAGTTATTTTTAGTCTTATAATGCATATATGCAGGCCATATGGAAAATTTCATCCATAGAGCAAAGAACTGAGAACAGGGATTTCATGATCTTCTGCAAGGTCCATGTGGGCATAGGTTATCAGGCACCAGCCCTCAAACTCTCAGTCACTCTACTTTTCTGAGGTCTTATATTGTTGTAAATACATAAAGACATTGCCCTCACAATCCATATGGTATGTGTGTTAAGTGCACATTGAACTCCATGGTCTTCTGGAAGCTCCTGTCTGACTCAGGTGGCTCTGCTTGAAAGCCAGTAAATTAAGGAACCAAAAGTTTAAATGCAGAATGGGTTGTTAGTAATTTTGTGCTCTGATGCTCATATATCTCTTTCCGTATTATGAATGCATTTCTCAGTACGTTCTGCAGTGAAGCGCTTGAGGAAGAATTGCATCCAGCCTGAGGCAGACATGGCTATTTCTCCCCAGGATATGGAACAAGAATTTGACTCAGCTGAAGGTATGGTGGAAATTCAACAATTAGGTTGAATCAGGAATAATAGCTGTAGATTATTCGTTGTCCCTTATGTAAGAGAAAACTCTGAAGAGGTTCAACAGTATTTTCTTAATACGTGAAAATTTTAATTTATGGAGTCAATCAGCAGTGTCCCAATTACAACATTTAAAAATGCATTTAGATATCAAGCAGGGTTATCATAGAAATACAGACAGTATGTTTAGCTAGTATCTAGATGGCACCATATCCTTGAAATTTAGCAAATGAGATTTTCCCCATGAAAATATTATACCAGATTATTTATTTGAAATTATTATACTTCTTTAATATAGAAGAGATTTGAGTTTTATAAAAATATTGACTAAATTAATACATAAAGTTCCCAAGCATACCTCTTCTCATACAAGTGCCACATCATTGTCCCCATTAATAGCATCTTTCATTAATTTTTGATACATTTGCTCATCAACAAAAGTTACTAGATTATTTGTATGCTAATTGTTTTCACTCATTTATCTTCTTTTTTAAATTGGTTCTTTTTATTATACATGATAGTAGAATCCATTTTGACATAAAAAAGCATGGACTATATCTTGTTTTTATTCAGTCTACAGTACCTCTTCTACCCCTTCCCTCCCCTCATCACTGACTCTCTTCACCCAATCGATCTTTCTACAATTTACCCATAGTTTTTTTGATCTTTCTACCATTTACTCATAGTTTTTTAAGTTAATTTCTTGTGGATGTACACAATGGTACATTCACTGTGGTATGTTCATTTGTATACATAGGAAAATTATGTACAGATTCATTCCACTGTCTTTCCTCTCCCCATCGCACTCCCCTTCCTTCATCCTCCTTTGTCTGATCCACTAAATTTCAGGTTTCCCCTGCTTCCTTTATTGTGAGTTAGCTCCCACATATCAGAGAAAACATTCGACCTTTGGTTTTTTTTTTTTTGGAAGTGGCTTATTTTACTTAACATGATATTCTCCAGATCCATCCATACACTGGCACATGCCATAAAGTCATTCTTTAATTTGATGCCATCCCATTTATTATGACTAATATTCCATTGTGTATATATATATATGCCATTTTTTTTGGTCCATTCATTTGTTGAAGGGCCCCTTGGTTGTTGACTCCATAGCTTAGGTATTGTGCATTGTGTTGCTATAAATATTGATGTGGCTGCGTCACTGTAGTATGATGATTTTTTAAAATTCTTTGGATATATACAAAGGAGTGGGACAACTAGGTCAAATGGTGGTTCCATCCTTAGTTTTTTGCTGAATCTCTATACTGCTTTCAGAGTGGTTGCACCAATTTGCAGTCCCACCAACAATGTATGAGTATACCTTTTCCTCACATACTAGCCAACATTTGTTGTTACTTGTATTCTTGATGATTGCCATTCTGACTAGAGTGAGATGGAATCTCAATTTAGTTTTAATTTGCATTTCTCTAATTGATAGTGATATTGAACATTTTTATCATACAATTGTTGACTATATTTCCTCTTCTGTGAAGTGTCTGTTCAGTTCCTTTGCCCATTTACTGATTGAATTATTTGTATTTTTGTTAAGATTTTGAGTTCATTGTATATCCTGGATATTAATGCTCGTCTGAAGAGCAGGTGTCAAGATCTCTCCCATTCTATAGGTTCTCTCTTCACACTCTTGATTATTTCCTTTAATATAAGAAGTTTTTAAATTTGATGCCATCCCATTTATTACTTTTTGATTTTATTTCTTGTGTTTTAAGAGTCTTATTGAGGAAGTTGGTTCCCAAGCAGATGTGTTGGAGTGTTGGGCCTACATTTTCTTCTAGTATTTGCAGAGTTTCTGGTCTAATTTCTAATTTTTCTTCTGGGTCTTTGATCCATTTTGAGGTCAGATTTGTATAGGATGAGAGATAGGGGTTAAATTTCATTCTATTGTATATGGATTTCCAGTTTTGCCAGGACCATTTTTTGAAGAGGCTATCTTTTTTTAATGTATATTTTTTCCACCTTTGTCAAGTATGAGATAACTATCTTTATGTGGTTTGTCTCTGTGTCTTCTATTCTATTCCAATGGTCTTCATGTTTATTTTGGTGGACTAAGATAGGGTCTATTTTGGAGAAGGATCCATGTGCTGCCGAAAAGAACGTATATTCAGTCATTGATGGATGAAATAGTCTATAATTATAATCTGTTAAGTCTAAATTATTAATTGTATTTTTAGTTCTATAGCTTCTTTATTTAGTTATTGTTTGGAGGATCTGTCCAGTGGTGATAGAGTCTTGTTAAAAATCACCCAGTATTATGTGTTGTGGTCTCTTTGATTCTTGAAATTGAGAAGGATTTGTTTGATGTACATAGATGTGCCCTTGTTTGGGGCATAAATATTTACGATCATTGTTTCTTCTTGTTGTATGATTCTTTTAAGCAGTATGAAATGACAATCTTTGTCTCTTCTGATTAATTTTTGACTTGAAGTCCACTTTATCTGACATGAGAATAGAAACTACTGCTTGTTCACAAGATCCATGTAAATGGTGTGTTTTTTTCCTGTCCTTTCACCTTTGGTCTATGTATATATATATATTCCTATGAGGTGAGTCTTTTGGACACAGCATATTGTTGGATCTTGTTTTTTAATGCAGTCTACCAACCTGTCTTTTGATTGAAGTGTTTAGACCGTTTACTTCAATGTTATTATTGAGAGATGACTTTTATTTCATGTAATTTTGATTTATTTCTAGTGTTTAAATTGAATTTGATTCTCCTTCGATTGACAGTTTTTCTATTGTAATTCTCTCTGCTGGTTTTTTATTTTATTTTTCATTTCTTCTTCATGAAAGGTTTTACTGAGTATGTTTTGTAGTGCAGGCTTTCTAGTTGTGAATTGCTTTAACTTTAATTTGTCACAAAAGGTTGTTATTTCAACTTCACTTCTGAATCTTAATTTTGCTGAGTACAGTATTCTTGGATGGCATCCACTTTCTTTCAGAGCTTTGTATGTATTATTCTGAGGCCTCCTAGCTTTGAAATCTGGGTTGAGAAATCAGTTGAGAGCCAGATTGGTTTACCTCTAAATGAGACCAGTCATTTTTCACTAGTAGGTTTTAAAATTTTATCCTTGTTCTGTATGTTAGGCAATAATATGTCTTATAGTGGATCTGTTGTAATTTTGTGTATTTGGTGACCTGTTCATCTTCCATATTTGAGTTTCCATTTTATTCTTAATATTTAGAAAATTTTCTGAATTATTTCACTGAAAGGTTTATGCATTCCTTTAATTTGTATTTCAGAGCCTTCATCTATACCAATGAATCTTCAATTTGGCCTTTTAATGTTATCTCAGATTTCTTGAATATTCTGTTCATGATCTCTTATCATCTTTTTTTCTATGCTGAGCTTTATTTTCAAGATTATATACTTTGTCTTCGGGGCCTGAAGATCTGTCTTCCAAGTGGTATAATATACTGGTAATGCTTTCCAATGAATTCTTAATTTGGATTATTGATTACTTCATTTTGAGTACTTCAAATTTGTTCTTTTCAGAATCTTTATCCTCATTGAAATGATCTTTTGCTTTTTGTATTTTCTCTCTGCTTTCACTCCTTACATCATCTTTTACCTCATAAATCAGTTTAACTATGAATTTTCTAAATGCCTTCTCTGATGTTTCCTCTAATGTGGTGTCAATTGAGCTTGTTGTTTAGGCATTTTATGGGTTCTTTGAGAAAGTTTGTTCCCTTGCTTTTTCATATTGTTTGTCTCCCATCTATCTGAATGGATCTGAAGCAGCAGAGTTTATACCCTATTGATTTGTAGTATTCTTGTAGGTTTCCAGTACTTCACAAATTTGGAATAGCCAAATAATAACAACAACCTATACAAACAATATATAGCATTAAACTAAGTACTTGGTTTCTATTATGGCATATACAATATTAATTGGCATAATAAGCAGAAATGGTAGGACCTGCAGTTGCTGTAAGTAAAACCAGTAAGTATTCATGTGTTAGGTCTGGCATAAAATCAAGCAAGAGGTGTTACCTATGACTCTCAACTGTATTAATTATTACTATAGCATTAGTGGTGGGGTCTGGTGTTATACAAACCAATTAGTCTATATAGAGTTAATTAGGAGGAAAGAAGAGATAGGAGGAAAGAAGAGATAGGAGGAAAGGGTTGGAAATTTCAAAAGGTGAACTGGAGAAATGCAAAAGCAACACAGGTTGTGATGTCTATGAGGGGGGAGCAGAAAACATAGAAATATAAAAGAGTGAAAGAATGACAGAATTGGGCTATTAGTAGCCTGCCTCTCCAATCATAGAATTTTCTACTCTAAAACTGACCATAGTACTTCTCAACTTTTTCCAACCTAATGATGTAATTCTGATGTTCCTGAAAGCAGCTTAACTCTAATTTTGTCCCTTTTTCTTGTTTAATGTACCCAAAATTTCAGTCTAAGACACTCTGGCTGCCCAATATTGAGTTTTAGTGAAGTCCTTCTGTCTCTTGTCTCCCAGAGAAGCAGCATTCCTGCTGCTTGAATCCCGGGTCACTGAGCTACAAGAAACACTGAATTCCTGTAGTCCACCTTCTTTTTTCTTCATACTCTTTTGAACACTATTGGATTGTAATCCATGAGAATTTATCCTCAAGAGTTTTATTACGTGGCCTTCAGCAGTAATCATAGCTTCAATTGTTTCATGTATTTTAAAACAGTAATTATCTGAGATTCAAGACAAGCACTATGAATGATGGTATTCTACTACCATTGAAGATTAACTCTTTTTTCTTGATTTCCCCTCAGCAGAAACTCATGAGTTCAATTTCTCATGCCTTTCCTTCTCCTCATTGTCTACTTCCTCTGATCAGGATGCTCCTGCAATAATTCAATCTGTGCTTTTTGCAGCCCAACGTTGCAATTCTCCTTTTCCCTCTAAGTCTTAGCAGAGGTGTCTTGAGTAAGTCATCAGCAACACCACCAGTGACTGATAGTGACACTCTGTCCTTCTAGATATTCAGGAGGAGATAGAGCAAGAGTTATCTTCAAGGGAGGAAGACAAGGAATCATACCTTACTGAGGTAAGATGAACTTAATGGATTTTAATATAAATATTGCTTTCTGAATTTCCTGTTTTTCAGTTAAATACAGCTGTTAAAACAGGAAAATGAACATTATCCTTATTAGATTCTGTTTTCTGAAGTGGTGGAAAAATAGACCCTTCTTGACAGATATTGGTTGCAAAAGCACATTTGCAAATCACAGCATCAGTTTATAAATTTTGTGCTAGGTGTGCTTTTCCTTTCAAGAAATTTCTCCTTTTTGGATTAAGAATTTTATAATTGAGGACAAACAGATTTGAGGTACAATCTGTGGGGAAAAACTCGTGTGCCTTCCAAAGGTTTACCCTTATTGCTGTTTTGGGGAACCCTTGACTTTTTCCAGTTTTTCTCAAGTGCTTTCAATATTAAGAGAATAAAAACTATATGCTCACAGCATGACATAGTGCTCACAATGCTTTCATTTCTGTAATTGCAGGAGTTCTCGAAACAACTTGATGACAGTAAGTATTCTGAAATTTCTTGGCGAGGAAAACAATCTTGCTTTGCAGACATGTGTCTTCAAAGCTTCTCTTTGAAGAGTCACCCTAATTCTGGGTTTCTGGAGGAAAAGAGGATATTCCAAGAAAAACTTGAGAAAAAACCTAAAGCCAGGTTTCTCTACCTCTTGGAGAATGGTGTTCACCTTAGATTTATGTGAGGTTGTGTCTTTGATGATTGGGGTGCCTACTGTGGTTCTGTGACGTGTGATTGTGAATATCTTTGATTCCATGTATTATTTCCCACTAAGAGAGTACAGTTAATTGCTCCTTTCAACTTCCTAAAAATTAAAACTCCTCATGAACACAAACATTGCACACCCTTAATGTATATGAACTCAAGCCTCATGGAAGTTACTCATATTCTATGGGATTAATTTCCAGAACATATAAACAACTAAAAAAACCCTTAATATAAAAAACCAAACTAATCAACAAATATGCAGAAGTTTTAAATAAACATTTCTCAATACAAGAAATACAAACAGACAACAAATATATGAAAAAGGTTTACTACCATTAATAATCAAGGAAATGAAAATCAAAATTACAATGAGATTTCATCTCATTTCAGTTAAAATGAATGGCAATTATCAAGAACAAATAACAATTTCTGTTGCGAATGTAGGAGAAAAGGTATATTTATGCATTGTTGGTGGGGACTGCAAATTAGTACAACCCACTTGGAAAGCAGTAAGGAGATTTCTACAAAGACTAGGGATGGAAACATGACTTTGTTATCCCAATCCTGGGTATTTACACAGAAAACCTAAAGTCAGCATAATAGAGTGAGACATGCATACCAATGTTATGAGCACACTATCCATAATAGCCAAGTAACGGAAGCAGCATAGGGACTCATTAACAGGTGAATGGATAAAGATAATGTGGTACATATATGCCATAAAATTTTACTCAGCCATAAAAAAGAATGAAATTATGTCATTTTCTGGTAATTATAGGAACTTGAGAAAATCATACTAAATGATTTAAGCCAGACTCAGTCAAGCTTCAAAAATTTTTTCTCATATGCAGAAACAGCAGAGAAATAGGAATAAAAAAGAGAACTGTGAAGTTGAGGAAGGGAATTGAGGGGAAGGAAAGTAGGGTGGTAAAAGGAAACAGAACAAAATAGATTAAATCATGCTAGGTGCATGTATGCATCCATGAAAATGAATTCTTCTTTTATGTATAATTATAATACACAAATTTAGGAAATAAATTTGAAATAAACCTGGAAATGAGAGGATGAGGATCAGGAGGAGGGAGGAGAGGGGGATGGAAAGGGAAAGGATTGGAGGAAATTTTACGTGAGCACAATATATTATATGAATTTATGATTGTGCTAAAATGAACTCCACAGTTTTATATAACATTAATGTACCAAAATCAAACAAATAAAAAATCCCTACAAAATGTGGGTGGAATGAAGGGATCCTTACAATGATTCACACTGTGCATTTTAGTACTGTTTTAGATTATTTGGGCTATTTATGATGCCTTTTGCTACAAGGCCAAGCCTCTGTGTCTCATTTGTTTCCTGTTCCTGTTTTTTCCAAACCTCCTTCCACTCAGATGCTTGTTATCCATGAACATTCCTACACTCCACCCCTGTGTCTATACCAAGAAAGCTCCCCAAGTGATCCATAATCACCAATAACCAAACACACTAGCAATTACTCTGTTTCATCCTAGATTTCCCTGAAGACGACCTGGATGATATGCCTTCACTGCAAAGCGTAAGACCACATTTTATGTCTCATATAGAAATGTAGTTCTATTTTCAATCAAATTTAGATACCAGAATCTTACCAGGTACCTTATCGCTGAAAAAACATAATGTCATTGGTTGGGTAGAGTTGAATGGGAATCTACAACCAACTGACACTTGACCCCCGAGTTACAAATTGCATCTTTTTTTATAAAATGTATAGTAGAAGCTTTTCCCTATGCATCAGTTTTACTCCTTGGATTGAGGACTGTGAATACAAAATCTAAATGGACTTGAGAGGTATGCTCTGCAAGAAGGGCTCTTTCTTGGTATCCTCTACCATCGTTTTTGGAGTATATGAACTTTTGCTACACTATATTCCTTATCTGTTTTTTTAAGTCATCAAGAGTAAAACTGATCTATATAAAGAGTACCACATGGTGCCAGGCGTGGTGGTGCATGTTTGTAATCCCAAGGGCTGGGAGGCTGAGGCAGGAGGATTGAGAGTTCAAAACCAGCCTTAGCAACTTAGTGAGTCCCTAAACAACTAAGTAAGACCATCTCTAAATAAAATATAAAAAAGGGCTAGGGATGTGGCTCAGTAGTGAAGTGCCCCCTGGGTTCAATTCCCAGTTTCCCCCCTGCACTGTCTCCCAAAAAGTACAGCATTGTCTGATCCTTATAGTGTTTTATTTTCTCTAATTGCAGATTTCTCCTATTACCAACAAAGGCATGTATTCTGAAATCACTCTGTTGCTGAGAAAATACCTGACTGATTTTAGTCTAGAGAATCTTGATTCTGGGTTTCTGCTGGGAGGGAGGATTGCGGGGGTTCAGCGAGACAAAATGATTTTCATGAATCGGGAGCTGTGACCATGGAGGCTCCTGGGGAACCCTGTGAACCACAGGGAAGACTAGATAAATCCTGTGTGAGCCAAAGTGGCTTCACCTGATACAGGGAGGAACGGGCAAGTCACTCTTTATGTCGACTTTCCTCCAGTTGCCTCTGCCGAGGAATGGGAGATTGAAAGCATTAGCAGTGACTGGGAGGACTATGGTGCAGGTAGGTAAACCACATTCCAGGTAGGTTGAAATGGAAGAGTGTCTTAGGAATAGTCAGGTTATACCTTCTGCTGAGGAGGCTGAGGCAAGAAGGGAGAAAAAAGAAAATAAGTTTGAAAGTGAGTCTTGTTCTTTTGATTAATGGTTTCATGGTAACAGGTGCTGTGTCTGTGAGTTTTAAATGTACTTCATTTCTTGCTGATATTTAAAGATCTTTCCAGAACACATGCTCTTTCTTGCCTCTGGCACTTCTAAACAGCAAAGCTTTGAGTTGTGATTATTAGTGCACTCCTTGGGGATTGTGGAGAGGTTGTGAGTTTTGAGAGGACTGTTTGAGTTTTGAATATTGATGGAGGGAATCTTGTGGGACCCAGTTCTCTCACAGGCACATCCTTAAAACTACTGTGGGATATAGATGTAGAAGGAATAGGATTTTTTTCCTTCTGAACTTTGAGGACTCAGTAGTGCCTTCATGTTCTCTCCTTACTGTTTATTTCTTGTGTGAAGGGCACTCCCAACGGGTGAATAACATAAGGAATATTTGGTCTGGGGTCATTGCAAAAACCTTCATTGTCCTGGGAAGAAGGGCAAGAAGCATGACCTGGAGCACATTTCCAGCCTCAGCTTCTCACCTAAACACAAACTCTGGGATGATGTTTTTCCTCCTCAGTTCCCTGATTTTTCAGAAGACCAAGAATTTCTCCTTAAAGAAATCGTTCTGTACTCTTTACTCTCTTCCAAAATCAGTCTTTAGAGTATGATTTCTGTCTTTGTATTGAGGAATTCCATTTTAGACTGGATTATTCTCAGATCACCATTAAATGTTCAGGAAACTCCATGTTATAATGTGTAGATAGGCATAGAAGTTGACTAGTGTGACAGACGACACTTTTTTTTCTTTGGAGGACCATCATCACTGGCCCGTTGACCAGTATCACCAGTCTCCCAGTCATCTTGCTCCAGAGCCCCACGCCTCAGCCCGAGCACCCTCAGTCATGTCCGGGAACGGGCACTAGAGAGACCTCTACTCGTCAGAGGGTAAGTGAATCTTGGTTTCTTTATGAATTGAACCCACAAAGAAGCAGATATAGGCATGAACTGGAGCCTTGGTGACATGGGTCTAGGGAAACAGCCTGGTTTGGTGATGCACACCTCTAATCTCAATGATTCAGGCAGCTGAGGCAGGAAGATCACAAGTTCAGTGCCACACTCAGCTAGTAAGATCCTGTCTTACCCCCTACCCACCCCAACACACACCCAAGAAATAATACTGTCCTACTTTAGACAGGGGAGTGTAGGGAGGGGAAGGAGGGGGGGTATAGGAATGGAAGGGATAGTACAGTGAATCAGGTATTAATACCCTGTATTCATATATGATTACATGACTGGTGCAATTATACATCATGTACAACCAGCAGGTTGAGAAGTTATGCTCCATTTACATATGATGTGTCAAAATGCATTCTACTGTCATTTGTAACTAATTTGAACAAAGAAAAAAATAGTGTTCTAGATTTGAGGGAAGGACAATGGGGGATATTTAATTCAACTTCATATATTTCAGATATAAACTTGGGGGGTCATTCATGTCTGTTTTTTTTAAAGGTTGTTTTTTCCATCATTACAAATGGCAGTGAAATGTCTCTTATTTCTTGTTCTCTTTACACTCTCCAACCAGGATGACATTTTCATAACAGTCTTAGTGTGTTGACAGGGTCAAAATTTTCCACCCTATTTTTTAACTATAGTGCATTATCTCTAGAGGTTTCCATATATCTTGAATGAAAAGTGGTATTGGATTAAGTCATCTACTCATAACTATAAATTTTGCCACTAAAAATTTTGTTAGGAATGTAGATATGATTTAGGCCAAGAGGCTGTGTAGACATTTATGTCAAACCAGGGAGCCCTGAGGGCAGTGGGATGGAAAGGAACAAGCAAAAATGATGGGGTGGCATTTTCTCATTTTTCCACTTCATAATTTTCAAATAGATAACTCTGTTAGCATTGTGCTAAAACTTTTCATAGTTTGACATATGAAGTTGTCAAAGGGTTGTAAAGTAAATGCTTTCAAAGATTTAATGGTATAATTCAGTCATAGTCTGCTGTACAAATGCTTGTTTCCCCCCCCCCCCTTTGCTGTACTACTACCATATCTCTGTTTCAGAGAATTGAGGACTTTTTATGGTCATCCTGGTAAATTTTGTTTTTAGTATTCACCTAAGACACTGGATATTGTGCAGGTAAAGGTGAAAATGTCATTCTTCCTGGACTTCATGAGTCTTCTAAGTTTGTAACCAGTTTTTAACCAATTGTTTTCACACTGCAGGTCTATCATAATAGGAAAATATACATATTAGCATGTTTTCGCATTCACTGCGCACAGAAACTATTTCAACTTCAAATTAAGTAACAACAACTTTCCTCAAGCTAGATTGAGAAAAGAGCAGTCAGTTTTATCACAACAAAAATTGCCCTTTACCTGGCACATAGCTCAGCAACGACAGATGAGGAAATAAGCAACCCCTGAGGAAAGCCCACTACACCGGTTTGTTTGGATAAGTTAATATGGTAAAGTAAAAGTCTTTTTTGTTATTTTTACTATTTGTTGGAGTTTTAACTGTTTATTTCATAAAATTCTCTTCAAGTATGATTTATGACACAGTAGCAAAATTTAAAAATAAAATGTACCTGATTTGAGTATGAAGAATAGAAGCTCAGAATAAAAATAAAATTAGAGATAATTTCCATTAGAAAAAAATAAGCAAGAATGAAGGATGAATGAAATATGCTTTATGGTTTCTTTTGTAGGCAATGGGAACAAAGTCGTCCAGAATGGATGAACAGAGCAAAGGGGAAGACAAAGATGGAGCGCCATGCAAAACTCCATTACTTTCACACTGCTCTGATGAGGCTGAGGTCAAAGCCTGCACTATTCTTCTTTCCCCTGCAGTACAGCCTGGGCAGGTCCAGGCAGCAGGTGAAAATGAAGAAAAGATAAGCCTGGAGTCCTAAGCCTGAAGGGTGGACTCCTTGGAAGAATCAAAGAGTGAGGCAAGAATGTCGCCTTGGCTCTTTATTTCGGAATCCCTAGAGGGAATGCAAATTGTCCTGAGGGCCAATTACCTGAAATAGTGTTTCAAGAGTAAAAACACTGGTAGATATTTTAAATATGGAAAGATTGAACTTTTAATGGTTGAACAAAACCATGTTCTTGTGTTTTTAAAAAAGTTAATAAAAATGTATATAGTTGAATTATTTCAGAAAGCACGGGATGTTCATGCATTTCCAATCTCCACATTCACAAGAACCCAGTGGATTGGTAATGCCAAAAATGTCATATGAGAGTGAGCATGTAAAATTTAAGACATTTTAATTTAATTGCTAACACTGGGAAAATTCTGGCAAACTCAATGTTGATCACTACCCTAGATCCTCTGGGGCCAGCACCCAGTTGCAAAGAGTTCCCAAAGATACACACACATACATACACACACACACACACACACACACACACACACACACACACACATATGCATTTGTATATCAGTCCATGCTCTTCAACTTCCAAGAGCAATGCTTCCTGAGACCCTAGTGCTCAAACTTAATTTCCTGCCCTGCTTCAACTCTGCTCTGAATTGCACTGGATTCTAGATGGTTCTGTTGTCACTGGACAACAGGGTTCAGCTGAGGAGAGAAAAGTTCTCTGAACATATTTTCTGACTCAGAGCACAATAAGCCTGTTACTATTCCTAGGAAAAGATGCTAGACCATAGATATCCCTGTCCTTCCGTTTGAAACCCTTTAAAGTGGTTTTATACTATAAAATACCAGAGCTTCCCCTTTCCTGGTAATGAGATAAGGGTGAGGACAGCACCTCAGAATGTCATGGAGAATCCAGTCACTCTTCTTCCTAGGTACCAAAGACTGTACTTTTACTTCTCCTCCCTCAACCCTTCCAACTCACTGTTAGGATGGCACTTCTTGCTTGGCTCTGAAATTAGGTCTCTACAGCAGCATAAGTCAGGGTATTGAAACAAAGGGGGTGTGGCCCCTATACTGGGATTTCAAAAAAAAAATTTTTTTTTTTTGCTGGCACAGACTTGGAACACATGAGCATCTGCGTCCCCCTTTACAGGGAATCAGGAGAAGGAAGGAACACTGGATATTGCATCAGGAAGGACAGACCAAGGCAAAAAACTTCCCAATGTGCATCCCTTCCTTCCCCCAGGTGGCCTTACATGGAGTATCCCAAGGCCCAGGGAGGCCAGCATACTGGGAGCTGGGAATTGCATGGTTTTGTACATCTGTTTTTGACACCCTGTTTGCAGTATTTTTGCACAATCCCTGCTGCTTTGGTCACATCTGGTTATGGACAAGCATGATCATAATAGAATAGTCTCCAATGGTACTGGGGATGCATGGTTCTCATTTAGGCCCCTGGAGGTCAGTAGAGGCTGTTCTTCCTTCATGCCTAAGAGTGAAGCTCTGCAGAGAAACCTTCATATCCAGAACTGCTAAGAAAGAGTCTACCAGAGTTCCCAGATTTACCTCTGTAAGTTCCTGCCACAACAAAAAAAAAACATCACAAGCTCATGCAACTCCACTTGAGGTTTCTGTTGCTGCACAGAAAGGTCCAGCCTTATCACACTGCAGGCTGTTCTGCAGCTTGTCCACAAAAGAAAACAAGGATTGTGCCTTGTATGGATATGCAGTCTCCCCCAAAATCTCACGTTTGAGACAATGCAAGGAAGTTTAGAGATGAAATGATTGGGTTTGGAAACCTTAATCCAATCAATTGATGCATGAATCCCCTTGAATTCATAAACTGGGTGGTACTGTAGGCAGGTAGGGTGTTGCTGGGTGTGGAAGGTTATGGTGGTGTGTCTTTGGGGTATATATTTCATCCCTGGTGGGTGGTGCTCACACTCTCTGCTCCCTAGTGCTGTGTCCTGAGCTGCTTTCTTTCTCCACACTCTCATGTCATGATATTCTGCCCCACCTTGGGCCAACAGCAATGAAACTGACCATCTGTGGACTGACACCTCCAAAATGTGAGCCCCAGATAAAACCCTTCCTTCCGTACATTGTTCTTGTCAGATCTTTTGGTCACAGCAGTGAAATAGCTGACTAAAACAACTTCTCTGGCATCAGAGGTTTCCCAGAGGAACACCCAGTATGAGAGGGTGGCAGACATATAACCAAGAATTGCACACCTACCCCTAAGAATTCTAGACTCCAAGATTGCAAAATTCCTTTGCAAGGACCCTCTGCTGTAGCCACTTCCTCCCAAACTGGGTTTTCATGTCACTGCTCAATATCTAGACCTGGAGAAACAAGTGGTACATGAACAATGTATTTAAAGATTAGTCTCAGGCCATCTGAAACTGAAATTCAGCCTTCCTGCTGTCTCCTGCTGCTTAGTATAAGAACTATTCCTCCTCTTGATGTTCCTCCAGCACCCATCTGGAATGCGCAACACAGGAGGTGCAGGAGGAGGCAGGACTATTTGGGCCCAAGGTCCCCCTAAGATTTGTCCGAGTGGCCACCTTTGTGCACTGTGGGTTTGGGAGGGAGCATGACTCATGGCACATACTCTTCTCCTCCCTCAGTGCCACTTCTAGGCCCCTCTTCACATTCACTATTCTCAGACACAGTCACCTTGCTGACTTCTGCTTCCTTCCCATTATCAAGGACAGCCAGAGAGATGACCTGTCCCTTGACCCCAAATTCTAGTCCTAGGATCCAGGTAAGGACTGCTTCATAAAACCAACTCCTGCCTTGACTGCTCCTGTAACAGAAGTGGGGCTTTCCACCCTCTTTATGTCAAAGCCCATCTGGAGGGCCCTCTAATTAGGAATGACCCAGGTCTTTTGTATCCCAAAGCAACAAAGAGGTACCACTTTGCCCTCCCTGATACTCTTAGCACCTCCCAAATATTGTTCCTCACCTTAATGTGTGTGGATTCTCCTGTCTCAGAGTCCCACTCATACATCAGAGCCTAGTGCCTTCCGTCTCCACTATTCTCCCAATCATTACCTCTGTCCTCAATCCTAGCCCCTCAGTCAACACATCTGAATTCTTGGCTCCCTAGCTCATGTCTTACTTGGGTGTCAACACCCTGAACAGCTCTCCCCCTTCTCAGTTTCTCCTCCTGGAGCCTTCCTCTGGCACAGTCCCTTGCTGCTTTGGTCATTGGGAGCATTCCTCACACTATCTGAGCCCTTTCTATGCCCCACATCCCTCCAGGTCATCATGGCCTAAGCCATGGACACTTCTGCCCTGGCTTCCAGGAGGTTGTTCTGTTTCACTCAAATGAAACTTCCCATTAACTCTGGATTCACCTCCCAACCCATATTTGTGGCCACAGATGGGAAGGAGCATGGAATCCCAATATTTAACAGCTCTCTTCAATGTGTGAATATGACAGCTCCAACCCTGGATCCCAGCTACTAGTCAATGTAAGGTAAGGCAAGGGAAGACTTGGCCTTGCATGGATTGGCTTCCCTTGATAGTGAAGCCATGGTTAGGTGAGGCAAGACAAGGAGAGGTTGGCTTGGCTTGACCTCCCCTCAATAACAAAGCAATTGCAAGGCAAAGCAAAGCTGGACTTGTCTTTGTTTTCCCTCAATAGCCAAGCCATGGAAAGGAAAGAGAAGGCAAGAAAAAACAAGGTAAGAGTTGGACTGGCTTGGATTCTTCTTGATAACCAAGCTAAGGCTTGGTTTCCCCATGACAGCCAAAGCAAATCAAGTAAAGGCAAGTCAAGGTAAGACTTGACCTAGCTTGGCTTGGCTTCCCCTTGATAGCCAAACCATAGTAAAAAAGTTTAGGCTAGGTAAGACAAGACAAGAATAATCTTTCCCTCAATAGCCAAACCATGGCAAAGAGAAGCAAGTCAAATTCATAGCAAGGCAAGATAAGGCAAGGTAAGGATTACCTTATTTTTGGCTTAACTTCCTATCAATAGCCATGCCATGGCAAGATAGGTCAAGGTAAGGCAAAGGTGAGCAAAGCAAGGCATTTCAGACAGTATTGTAATCACTGTGACAAAAATAACTGATAAGAATAACGCAGACTAAGTTTATTTTGTCTCAAGGTTACAAAGGTTCAGTCCCTGCTGGGCAGAATCTACAGCTCTGGGCCTTGGATGAGACAGAGCATCATGGTAGAAGCGTGTGGCAGAGGAAAGCAGCTGATAGAACTAGGAATCAGAGAGCTATTATTAACAGGGACAATATGTAAACCCCAAAGTTACACACTCAATGACCTACTTCTAGTCATACTCTACCAGACTACGGTTACTGCCCAGTTAATCCATCAGTGGATCAATACACTAATTAGGTCACACCTCTCATAATCTAATCATTTCACCTCTGAAAATGATTGACTGTGGAATATATTTATATAAGCCATAACATTCCATTCCTGACTCCTGATCAATGAAGAATAACCCATTGTACAGTGAAAAATACATTTATTCCATTTTCAAGAATCCCCATAGTCTTAACAATTCTAGCATTACCCCAAATCCAAGTTCAAAATCTCATCTGCGACTCAAGGAAAACCCTTGGGTGTTACCCCTGTAAAGATAAAAATAAGTTACATATATCCATTATACAATGGCACAGAGTAAATATTTCCATTACAAAAAAATGACATAGGGGCATATAATGGAGGGATAGGGCCAAATCCAGCTGGTCAAATAAATCCTGTGGCTTTACATCCAGCATCTGGGGACCATGGCCCTGTGATGTTCTCTCCAAAAGGCTTGTGTAGCTTTGCCTCTATGACCTTTCTGGTTGTAGCCCACATGACCTCTCATTAATAACCCACTTATGGAAAGTCAAGGGAAGGCAAGGGAAGTAAAGGTAAGGCTTAGTTAGTTTTATCTTGGTTTCCCCTTGATAACCAAGGAATGGCAAGACAAAGAAAGGTAAGTAAAGGGAAAACAAGGGTTGGCTTTGGCTTCTCATTGACAGTCAAAACATGGCAACATAAGGCAAGACAAGGCATGAAAAGGACAGGCAGAGCATGGTTTGTCTTGACTTCTCAATAGTCAAGCTCTGGAAAGGCATGGGAATACAAGGTAGGCAAGGATGGCTTGTCTTGTCTTCAACACAATAGCACAATAATGCCAGGCCCAGGCAAAGAAGACTGGGCTTTACATTCCCTCATTAGTCTTGTGCTTCACCCAATAGCCAAGCCACAGTAAGGCAAAGGAAGGCAAGTCAAGTTCAGGCAGGGCAGAGAATAGCAGAAAAGAAGAGGGAAGGCCTGGAAGGACAAGGCAGGAAGGCCAGGGCAGGGCAGAGTAAGCCCTGTTAGAACAGGCTTCCCCTCAATAAGCAATCCATGGCAAGGCAAAGCAAGGTTGGCTGGCTTGATTTCCACCTGATAGATGAGCAATGGCAAGGCCAGGCAGGACAAGTAAATGTTGGGCAGAGCAGTGAATGTAAATGCAAAGAAGGGAGAGGACAAATTAATGTGGCACAGGGCAGGAAAGGCTAGGCTAGGCCAGAGCTAACAATTGCCAACCTGTGGAAATACAAGGCAAGGCAAGGAAATGGGAAGCAAGACTTGGATTTGCCTTGCCTTCTCATTGATGGCCAAAAGCATGGCAAAGTAAGGCAACACGAGGTATGATGAGGACAGGAACAGCTTGACTTGGCTTGGCTTCTCAATAGTAAAGCCGTGGAAAGGCATGGGGAACCAAGGCAGGCACGGATGACTTGATTTTCCTTCAACCCAATAACAAAATCTTGCCAAAGCAAGGCAAGAATGACAGGGCTTGCCTTTCCTCCACAGTAATCTATGGCAAGACAAAACAAGGAAGGCTGGATTTCACTTCCCTTTGTAGGTCAATCCTTGGCCAGAGAAGACAAGGTTGGGTTGGTTTGCTTTCCCTCTACAGTCAAACAATGGCACAGTGAGGCGTAGCTGAGCTTCATTTCCCCTCAACAGTCAATTCTTGTCAAAACAAGACAAAGATATCTTGGGTCACTTTCCCCACGTAAGCCAAGACAGGCAAGGCAAAGGAAGTCAAATCAAGTCAAGGTAGTATTGGGCAGAGTAGAGCAGAGCAGTGTTGGGCAGGGCCAGACAGGGCATAGCAGAACAATGCAGGGCTTCTCCTGGATCACTAAACTGTGGCAAGGTAAGTAAAGGCAAGAAAAGAGGAGGAGGGACTTGGCTTGCCTTGACTTCTCATTGATAGCCAAAATACGACAACATCTGGTAAGACAAGGCATTAAAAAGAAGGGCACAGCTTGGCTTGGCTTTTCCTCAATAGTCAAACCATGGCAAGATATGGGAAACCAAGGAAGGAAAAATGGCTTGGTTTACAGTCAACCCAATAGCAAAGTCTTGCAAGGCAAGACAAAGATGAATGGGTTTGCCTTTCCTTCCATGGTCAATATATGGCAAGGGACATCAAAGATGGCCGGGCTTCACTTTCCTTCAAAAAGCAGGGCTTCATAAGGCAAAGCAGGGATGAAATGGCTTGCATGATCCCTGATAGACAAATAATGGAAAGGCTTAGGAATTAAGACAAAGTAAGGCAGGGTAGGGCATGTAGGGCATGCCTTAGGGGTATATAGTTTGTCTCCAAATAGTGGAGTCTTTGTATATCCTATAGATTAATGTACAACCACAAAAATGGGAAATTATACTCCTTGTCTGTATAACATATCAAAATACACTCTATTCTCATGTGTACAGAGCCAGGCAGGACAGGGCAGGGCAAGGCAGAGCAGGGCAAATCTTGTCCTCTATTGCCAAGCTGTGGCAAAGCACATCAAGGAAAGGAAAAGGAAATCAAATCTTGTTTTGCTTGGCTTCTCATTTGAAAGCCAAAATATAACAATGTAAGGCAAGAAAAGGCATGAAGAGGAAAGGCACATCTTGGTTTGGCTTAACTTCTTTTGGGTAGTTAAGCAGTGGTAAGGCATGGGAAATCAAGCAAGGCAAGAGTGGCACACGCCTGTAATCTCAGGTAGGAGGATCACAAGTTCAAAGCCTGCCTCAGTAACTAGCAAGACCCTAAGCAACTCAGTGAGACCTCATATCAAAATAAAAAATTAAAATGGACTGGGTATGTAGCTCAGTGGTTAAGTGCCCCTGGGCTCAATCCCTGTTACCCACCACCCCCCCCAAAAAAATTTAGGTCAGGAAGAGGGCAAGTTAATACAGGGCAGGTAAAACTAATGCAGGTCTTTGACTGCCAAGTTGCAGCAAGGCAAGTCAAGACAAGGGAAGGGAAGAAAAGACTTGGCTCGCTTGGGCTTCTCATAGACAGCTAAAATATGGAAATATAAAGCAAGACAAAGCATGAAGAAAATAGGCCATCTTGGCTTGACTTGGCTACACTTGGCTACTTTGTGACAGTCAAGCTATCATATGGCATGAAAAAAAGGAAGGCAAGGATGGATTGGCTTTTCTTCAACCCATTAACAAGGTGACATGAAGGTAAGGCAAGAATGGCTGGGCTTCCCTTCCCCTCAATAGGCAATTCATGGCAAGACAAAGATGGTTAGCTTGACTTTCCCCAATAACCAAGCTATGACAAGGCAAGGAATGCCAGTCCAGTTAAGGCAGAGCAGGGCAGTCAGAACAGGACAGGACAGGGCATGAAAAGGCAGGGGAAGACAAGAAGTACAGTTCAGGTCAAGGTAAGGCATGTTTTCCCTGGCTTCCCCTCAACAGGGAATCCATAACAATGCAAGGCAAGGTTGTTTGGCTTACCTCCCCACTAGTAGACAAGTCATGGGAAGGTAAGGCATGACAAGTAGGGCTGGGTAGGGACAGGGCATGTTGAGGCAGAGAAGGGCAGGCAAGAGCAGTAATAATTCAGGATCTGAAAGGCAAATGCCACAGGATTTCAATGTGGAAACTAAAAAAAAATGGATCTCATAGAAGCAGATAATATAAAAGTCCTTGCTAGTGGCTGGAGAGGTCAGAGGACAGAGAAAAATGAGCTGAATTTGGTCAACAAGTCCAAAGTTCAATAGGAAGAATATTTCCTGGAGTTCTATGGCAGAGTAGTGACTGAAATTAACATAAATATTTGTAGACTTCAAAATAACTGTAAGAAAGAATTGAATGACTCACTAAAACAAGTGATAAGTGTTTGAGATCATGAATATGCTGTCTATCCTGATTTGGAAATTGTACAATGTATTCATTAATTAAAACATCTCTCCTTAAATTTATAAAAAAATATGTTTGCTTTCTTTTTTTTTTTTTTTGAAAGAGGCATGACCTCTCACAGGACTTCAAGGCTAGATGGTTAAATGTTAACTGTGCACCTAGCATCCAGATTCATCATGTTGAGAGGCAAGTTCAGGGACCCTTAATATGTTGAAGCCACTCATACTGAGGTGGATGTGAAGGAAATCACTTCCCAATAGAGCAAGACTCAATGTCAATATTATGTTCTATTATTCCATCAGCCTTTATGTAAACTTCCCTGTGTATTCCCTTGTCAATCAACCCATTGTTGCTGAGAAGACTGTGGAACTCACTTTTACCTTACTTGCACCTATATTGCAGGATAATATGTCCTGTGTTACACAGTGGGTGAGGCATTTCTGCTACTGAGTACAGATGATCATTGATTTATAAACATCCACTTGATTTTTGAATTTATTGATGGTATGGTTGTATACTCATTCCACTAGTCTATATATCCCAATATGGTAGTATATTTTTCCATAAATTTCATCAAACATTCACTATTTCATATAAATTAGGTTGAGTGTTAGATGATTTTGTCCACAACATAATTAACAATGTTAATTGTTTGGAGAATTTTTTTAAAGTTTTAAATTTGTTTTAATTAGTTACACATGACAGTATAATGACCTTGACATATCATACATTTGAATCAGATGGGATATAATTTCTCATTTTTCTGAGTGTACTGGTTGCAGAATTATATTTGTCATGCAGTCACGTATATACACACAGCAATAATAATGTCTATTTCATTCCACTATCCTTCCTTCCCCCCCTCCTCTCCCTTCCCCTCCCATCACTTCTCTCTACCCAATCTAAGGTGACACTATTCTTTTATTTTTCTCACATCTTCATACATGTATTTTGTATAACGATGAGGGTCTCCTTACATCTTCCATGCAATTCCCCTTCTCCCTCCCTTTCCCTCCAACCTCTCTTCCCTATCTAGAGGTAATCTTCTTCCCATGCTCTTCCTCCCTACCCCATTTTGAGTCGACCCCTTATACAGAGAAGACATTCAGTATTTGTTTTTTTTAGGAATTGGCTAACTTCACTTAGCATAATCTGCTCTAATGCCATCCATTTTCCCTGCAAATGTCATGATCTTGTTATTTTTTAGTGCTGAGTAATATTCCATTGTGTATAAATGCCACATTTTTAAAATACGTTCATCCATTGAAGGGCATCTAGGTTGGTTCCATAGTCTAGCTATTTTGAATTGTGCTGCTATAAACATTGATGTGGCTGTGTACCTGTATTATGCTGTTTTTAGGTCCTTTGGGTATAGACAGAGAAGAGGGATAGCTGGGTCAAATGGTGGTTCCATTCCCAGCGTTCCAAGGAATCTCTATACTGCTTTCCAAGTTGGCTGCACCAATTTACAGTCCCACCAACAATGTATGAGTGTATCTTTTCCCCCACATCCTCACCAGCACTTGTTGTTGTTTGACTTCATAATGGCTTCCATTCTTACTGGAGTGAGACGGTACCTTAGAGTAGTTTTAATTTGCATTTCTCTGATTGCTAGAGATGGTGAGAATTTTTTCGTGTATTTGTTGATTAATTGTGTATCCTCTTCTGAGAAGTGTCTGTTCAGGTCCCTGACCCAGTTGTTGATTGAGTTATTTGTTTTTTGTTTTTTTGTGTTTAACTTGTTGAGCTCTTTATATACCCTAGAGATTAGAGCTCTATCTGATGTGTGAGGGGTAAAAATTTGTTCCCAGGATGTAGGCTCCCTATTCACCTCACATATTATCTCTCTTTCTGAGAAAAAACTTTTTAGTTTGAATCCATACCATTTGTTGATTCTTGGTTTTAATTCTTGTGTTATAGGGGTCTTATTAAGGAAATTGGGGCCTAACCCCACGTGATGGAAATTAGGGCCAACTTTTTTTTCTATTAGATGCGGAGTCTCTGGTTTGATTCCTAGATCCTTGATCCATTTCAACTTAACTTTTGTGCATGATAAGAGAAGGGGATTCAATTTCATTTTGTTGCATATGGATTTTCAGTTTTCCCAGCACTATTTGTTGAAGATGCTATTCTTTCTCCATTGCATGCTTTTAGCACCTTTGTCTAATATAGTTGTAATTTTGTGGGATAGTCTCTGTGTCCTCTATTCTGTACCATTGGTCTACCACCCTGTTTTGGTGCCAATGCCATGCTTTTTTTTGTTACTATTGCTCTGTAGTATAGTTTTAAGATCTGGTATATCGATGCCACCTGTTTCACTCTTTCTGCTAAGGATTGCTTTAGCTATTCTGGGTCTCTTATTTTTCCAGATGAATTTTTATAATTGCTTTTTCTATTTCTGTGAGGAATGTCATTGGGATTTTGATCAAAATCGCAATGAATTTGTAAAGTGCTTTTGGTAATATGGCCATTTTAATAATATTAATTCTGCCTATCCATGAGCAAGGTATATCTTTCCATCTTCTAAGGTCTTCTTCTATTTCTCTCCTTAGGTTTCTATAGTTTTCATTGTATAGATCTTTCACCTCTTTTGTTAAGTTGGTTCCCAAGTTTTTTTTGTTTTTTTTTTTTTTTTTTTTTTTTAGGATATTGTGAATGGGGTAGTTTTCCCCATTTCCATTTCAGAGAATTTGTCACTGATATACAGGAATGCCTTTGATTTATGGGTGTTGATTTTATATCATACCACTTTGATGAATTCATTTAATAGTTCTAGAAGTTTCTTGTAGAGCCTTTTTGGTCTTCTAGGTACAGAATCATAACATCAGCAAATAGAGATAGTTTAAGTTCTCCTTTTCCTATAGTTATTCCTTTAATTTCTTTTGTCTGTCTAATTGCTCTGGCCAGTGCTTCCAGAACTATGTTGAATAGAAGTGGTGAGAGAGGGCATCCCTGTCTTTTTCCAGATTTTAGAGGGAATGTCTTCAATTTTTCTCCATTTAGAATGATGCTGGCCTGAGGCTTAATATAGATAGCTTTTACAATGTTGAGCTAAGTTCTTGTTATCCCTAGTTTTTCTAGTGTTTTGAACATAAAGGGGTGCTGTATTTTGTCAAATGCTTTTTCTGCATCTATCAAGATGATTCTTATCAATAGGCTTAAGTCTATTCATGTGGTGAATTATACTCACTGATTTCTGTATGTTGAACCATCCTTGCATCCTGGGGATGAATCTCACTTGATCATGGTGCACGATCTTTTTGATATGCACCATGTTTTTGTTTTTGTATGCAATTTGCCAGAATTTTATTGAGGATTTTTGCATCTATATTCATTAGAGATATTGGTCTGAAGTTTTCTTTCTTTGAAGTGTCTTTTTCTGGCTTTGGAATCAGGGTGATATTGGCCTCATAGAATGAATTTGGAAATACTCCCTCTTTTTCTATTTCTATATGAAAAAAAATGTTTACTGAAATAGTTATTATTAATAATAAGTCATTAATAATAAGATTATTGCTATTAGTTCTTCAAAGGTCTTGTAAAACTCTGCTGTTTATCCATCTGGTCCTGGGCTTTTCTTGGTTGGTAATCTTTTGATGCTTCTTTATTTTTTCACTTGATGTTGTTTATCATGGAAGGTTTTTATTTCATCATCAAACTGGAAGCTTAATTTTGCTGGATATAAGATTCTTGGTTGGAACCCATTAATTTCAGCATTTGAAATACTTTGTTCCAGGATCTTCTAGCTTTCAGTGTCTGTGTTGAAAAATCAGCCATTAACCTAATTGGTTTACCCATAAATGTAATCTGCCTCCTTTCTCTTGTGGCTTTTAAAATTCTCTCCTTGTTCTGTATGTTGGCATTTTCATTATAATGTGTCTTGGTGTGGATATCTTGTAGTTTTGTACACTCAGCCTCCTGTAAGCTTCTAGGATTTGGATTTCCATTTCATTCTTCATGTCTGGAAAGTTTTCTAAAATTATTTCATTGAACAGATTGCTCATTCCTTTGGTTTGGACCTTTAAACTTTCCTCTATCCCAATAACTCTTAAATTTGATCTCTTTATGTTATTCCAATTTTCTTGGATGATCTGCTTGTGATTTCTTATCAGCCTTTCTGAGCTGTCTAGACTTTTTGAGATGACATACTTTGTTTTCATTGTCTGATGTTCTGACTTCTAATTGTTCTACTCTGCTGGTGATACTCTCATTTGAGATTTTAATTTGATTTACAATTTCCTTCATTTCCAAAATTTCTGCTTGTATTTTTTTTTTTTTGGTATAACCTCTATCTCCTGTAGAGTTGATCTTTTGCTTCTTGGATTTGTTTATGTATTTCATTGTCAAAGTGTTATTTCATTGTTTGCATTTGCTATATAAGGTCTTCCTTGAGACTCCAGATCATCTGAGCAGTATATCTTGAAATCTTTATCTGACATTTTTTTTGCTGTAGCTATTAACTCCTCTATTGTTGAGGTGTCCTGCATTTATTGTGTTTTTTTTCTTGTTTTTTTTCATGTTGCTCACATTTCTTTCCAACTCTGTGTGACTGTTGTGTTTTTATTTTTCTCCCATAGATTTGTATTGCTTTTGTATAGCTCCGACATCTCTCTTTTGTGTTGGGAGACAATGTCTAGAGATGTTGGGTTCAATTATAATTTAAAATAAATTCATTAGCTTCATAAAAGTCATCAGATTCTGGTGGCATAAAGAGAACTGAGGGTCTGGCATTGGACTTTATGTTTAGGAGGAAAGATATGAGGGTATGAGGGTTAATATATCTTAGCTACTTTGGAGGAGAACTCTATTGAAGGGGGGGTAGGGGAACAGTCAGGAGGTATTTTAGGGTAGCTACATACTTGGGAAGACAATAAGAAGCATAGAAACATTCACCTATTTGCATTTAGTAAATTACAAGTAGTAGAAATAGTAACGCAAAGTTCCCAAATAGATTTGGGAAAGATGGCGGCGGGAAGTGAGTGAGCCGCTCTGTGCTCCGCGCCGCCGCACCCGCAGCGTATGTTGCCGCATCTTAAAAGAAGAAGTAAAGATCATTAAAGGAGATCTGTCCACAAAGACTCAGCACCGTGTCAAGAAAAGGGCTTAGGTGGAGTGAATCCGCCACGACTCCAGCCAAGGTGGAGTGAGTCCATCACGACTTCATCACAAGCAGTAAGGCTGCAGCCCCCGAGCTGCCCGGTTCCCTTGGCCCCTTCTCCTTCTCCTCTCCGCCTTTCCGCTTTGCTTCTCCCCCGCCGTCTCTCCTCCCACGCTCACTCCCTAAATCTAGATCTCAATTTCTTTCCCCCACCCCGTCCGCTCCCTTGCGTGCCCAGTACCCAGCCAGCGCGGGCCCCGAGGCGCTGCCTCCCCGACCCCAGCCCGCACCCCCTCCAGGGGGGTCCCGAAGGCCACAGCTTGGCCGCTGCCGCCGCCAATGCCGCCACTTCCCGTGGAGCACCTGAGAACAGACTCTTCACCACGTGAGTGAGCTGTCGAGTAAAATGGAACAGCTGATAAGATGAGTGACAATTTAAAATCTAAGTGATCCAACATGGCGGCGGACGCAGAGAGATCAAGTCTCTAACCCCTTCAGCTGTGCGGGCATAGGGAGAAGTAAACTGTCAAAATACTGTTCGCTCAGGACCACTAGACACTGTTGAGCTGAAGTGGACCCTGGGCGAACAGTCTAGCCTTCTCAGAACACACCGAGTCCGGATTGGCTGCATTCTAGCTCCAGTTCGCCTGCTTCTTGTGACTCAGCACTAATGATCTCGCTGAAATAACTAGTCGGCCCACCTGAACTCACAGAGGTAAAAGCCAACTGAGCACCATAGCCAGACCGAGGGAATCAGGAGTGACGCGGGACTAGCGGCGCAGAACTCCCAGCTATCGCTCCCACCAGTGCTGACAACAGAGGTCCCTTGCACCAGCTACCAGGGGAGTTGCTACCTGAGGGCAAACAAATTCGCTGGGGGTCCTCAGCCCCAAGCCCTACAAACTTAGGGTCTGAAGGAGGCAAACAGAAAGGGTGTGCCCAGGCATCCATGAAAACAGGGCTCCCAGGAGCAGCAGACCCGGCGTGTAGCCAGTATTGTGGTGAGTGTCACAGGTGAGCGGGGCCTGGCTTGAGGAACCACAAGAGAAGGCCCTAGGCACTCAGGATTGGAGACGCGCACAGTCTGGGAAGAAGAGCTGAGGCATAGTGATTGGTTCCCACATATCAAGAAGAGAAGCCAGGCCCAGTGGGCATAGCTCCACCTACTGGAAGAGAAGTTAATCGAGCTCTATGACTGCATTTATTATTATTATTATTATTTTTAATGATTATTATTAGTATTTTTTATTTTATTTTCACTTTTTGTTGTTGATGTTGTTGTTGTTCTTTAACTTTCTTATTAATGGTTTCAATTTTTTTAAATTCTTTTTATTTTATTAGTATTACTATTATTTTTTAAACTTTAATTTCCAATTTTTTTATTATCATTATAATTTTTTTTGGTTTTAAATTTTTATTTCTTCGTTTTTTCTTTCTTTCTTTTCACTTTTTTCTTTTGTCTCTTCATTTCTTTTCAATTTTCTTATTCCCCCTCCCTTGAATTCTACCTGCCTACACTCATCCTCTTTAGTGACTTATTCCCTCCCCTTCTAATATCTCTCCTCCCAAGCATCAAATAAATTTATAAGAGTAAAGAGTAACTCATCAGTCAAACAGAACAAGAAGTAACTTGAGCATAAAAAAGCAAGGAAGAAAAGGAGTACAAACAATGAAGGACAGCCTAAATATTCAGGAGGACCTAGAGTCATCAGAAAAATGGCCACATAAAGAACTCAAGGAACACCTTAGACAGATGGAAAGGAACCTTAAAGATCACATTGAAAATGAATTACATAAACAGATAAAAGAAGAAGTTAAGCATCTTTATCAGGAGATTGAGATTATTAAAAAAATCAAACAATAATTCTAGAAATGAAGGAAATGATAAACCAAATTAAAAACTCAATCGAGAGTATCACTAACAGAGTGGAGCAAGTAGAAGCCAGAACGTCAGATAATGAAGACAATATATATCATCTTGAAAAGAGTCTAGCCAACTCAGATAGGCTGGTAAAAAATCATGAGAAAAACATCCAAGAGATTTGGGATAACATAAAAAAACCAAACTTACGAGTCATCGGGATAGAGGAAGGCACAGAGATTCATACCAAGGGAATGAGTAACCTCCTGAATGAAATAATTACATAAAACTTTCCAGAAATAAAAAAGGAAACAGATATACAAATTATAGATGCATACAGGACACTGAGCACACAAAATCACAGTAGACCAACGCCAAGACACACTGTTATGAAGATATACAATATACAAAACAAAGAGAAAATATTAAAAGCTACAAGAGAAAGGAGGCAGGTTACATTTAGGGGTAAGCCAATTAGGTTAACAACGGATTTTTCATCACAGATGCTGAAAGCGAGAAGTTCCTGGAACAACGTATTTCAAACACTGAAAGACAATGGATGCCAACCAAGAATTCTGTATCCAGCAAAATTAAGCTTCAGGTATGACAATGAAATAAAAATCTTTCATGATAAACAAAAGCTAAAAGAATTTGTAGCCAGAAAACCAGCATTGCAAAGCGTCTTGAGCAAAACACTACACGAGGAAGAAATAAAAAACAATAACCAAAACCTTCAGTGGGAAGTGCCTCGGTAAAGACAGAGGACGGGGGGAGAGCCAATCATGGAGAAACAAACTAAATTAGAAAAAAAAAAGATAAATAATCAAACATGGCAGGAAGTACAAACCATATATCAATAGTAACTCTAAACGTTAATAGCTTAAAATCTCCAATAAAGCGACATAGGCTGGTAACATGGATTAATAAAACAAATCCAACAATATGCTGCCTCCAGGAGACACATCTGATTGGAAAAGACATACACAGCTCAAGGTAAAAGATTGGGAAAAAATATACCACGCACACGGTCCTTGTAAGCAAGCAGGGGTGGCCATTCTCATATCGAATAAAATCGACTTTAAGACTAAGTTAATCAAAAGGGATAAGGAAGGACATTATATACTGTTAAAAGGAACCATTCACCAACAAGACATAACAATTATCAATATTTATGCACCAAATAATGGCGCTGGGATGTTCATAAAACAAACTCTCCTCAAGTTCAAGAATCAAATACACCACAACACAATAATCATGGGTGACTTCAACACACCTCTCTCACCATTGGACAGATCCTCTAAACAAAAGTTGAATAAAGAAACTATTGACCTCAATATCACAATCAATAACCTAGACTTAACTGACATATATAGAATATATCAACCATCATCAAGTGGATATACTTTTTTCTCAGCAGCACATGGATCCTTCTCAAAAATAGACCATATATTATGCCATAGGGCAACCCTCAGTAAATATAAAGGGTGGAGATAATACCATGCATTTAATCAGATCATAATGGAATGAAACTGGAAATCAATGATAAAAGAAGGTAGGAAAAATCCTACATCACATGGACAATGAACAATACATTACTGAATGATCAATGGGTTACAGAAGACATAAAGGAGGAAATCAAAAAATTCTTAGAGATAAATGAAAATACAGACACAACATATTGGAATCTATGGGACACAATGAAAGCAGTCTTAAGAGGGAAATTCATCTCCTGGAGGTCATTCCTCAAAAAAAGGAAAAACCAACAAATACATGAGCTCACACTTCATCTCAAAGCCCTAGAAAAGGAAGAGCAAAACAGCAGCAAATGTAGCAGAAGGCAAGAAATAATTAAAATCAGAGCAGAAATCAACAAAATTGAAACAAAAGAAACTATTGAAAAAATTAACAAAACAAAAAGTTGGTTCTTTGAAAAAATAAATAAGATCGACAGACCCTTAGCCATGCTAATGAAGAGAAGAAGAGAGAGAACTCAAATTACTAACATATGAGATGAAAAAGGCAATATCACAACAGATGCTACAGAAATACAGAAGACAATTAGAAATTATTTTGAAAACCTATATTCCAATAAAATAGAAGATAATGAAGACATTGATAAATTTCTTAGGTCATATGATTTGCCCAGACTGAGTCAGGAGGATACACACAATTTAAACAGACCAATATCAACGGATGAAATAGAAGAAGCAATCAAAAGCCTACCAACCAAAAAAGCCCAGGACCGGATGGGTACACAGTGGAGTTTTACAAAACCTTTAAAGAAGAATTAATACCAATACTTTTCAAGTTATTTCAGGAAATAGAAAAAGAGGGAGCTCTACCAAATTCATTCTATGATGAGGCCAACATCACCCTGATTCCGAAACCAGACAAAGACACCTCAAAGAAAGAAAACTACAGACCAATATCTCTGATGAACCTAGATGCAAAAATCCTCAATAAAATTCTGGTGAATCGGATACAAAGGCACATCAAAAAAAATTGTGCACCATGATCAAGTAGGATTCATCCCTGGGATGCAAGGATGGTTCAATATATGGAAATCAATAAATGTTATTCACCACATCAATAGACTTAAAGATAAGAACCATATGATCATCTCGATAGACGCAGAAAAAGCATTTGACAAAGTACAGCATCCCTTTATGTTCAAAACATTAGAAAAACTAGGGATAACAGGAACTTACCTCAACATTGTAAAAGCTATCTATGCTAAGCCTCAGGCTAGCATCATTCAGAATGGAGAAAAATTGAAGGCATTCCCTCTAAAATCTGGAACAAGACAGGGATGCTCCCTATCACCACTTCTATTCAATATAGTTCTCGAAACACTGGCCAGAGCAATTAGACAGACGAAAGAAATTAAAGGCATAAAAATAGGAAAAGAAGAACTTTAATTATCACTATTTGCGGTTGACATGATTCTATACCTAGAAGACCCAAAAGGGTCTACAAAAAAACTACTAGAACTAATAAATGAATTCAGCAAAGTGGCAGGATATAAAATCAACACACATAAATCAAAGGCATTTCTGTATATCAGCGACAAAACTTCTGAAATGGAAATGAGGAAAAACACTCCATTCACAACATCCTCAAAAAAAAAATAAAATACTTGGGAATCAACCTAACAAGAGAGGTGAAAGACCTATACAATGAAAACTATAGAACCCTAAAGAGAGAAATAGAAGAGGATCTTAGAAGATGGAAAAATATACCTTGTTCATGGATAGGCAGAACTAACATTATCAAAATGGCGATATTACCAAAAGTTCTCTATAGGTTTAATGCAATGCCAATCAAAATCCCAATGGCATTTCTTGTAGAAATAGGTAAAGCAATCATGAAATTCATATGGAAAAATAAAAGACCCAGAATAGCAAAAACAATTCTAAGCAGGAAGTGTGAATCAGGTGGTATAGCGGTACCAGATTTCAAACTATATTACAGAGCAATAGTAATAAAAACAGCATGGTACTGGTACCAAAACAGGTGGGTGGACCAATGGTACAGAATAGAGGACACAGAGACTAATCCACAAAATTACAACTATCTTATATTTGATCAAGGAGCTAAAAACATGCAATGGAGGAAGGATAGCATCTTCAACAAATGGTGTTGGGAAAACTGGAAATCCATATGCAACAAAATGAAACTGAATCCCCTCCTCTCGCCTTGCACAAAAGTCAACTCAAAGTGGATCAAGGAGCTAGATATCAAATCAGAGACTCTCCGTCTGATAGAAGAAAAAGTTGGCTCCGATCTACATATTGTGGGGTCGGGCTCCAAATTCCTTAATAGGACACCCATAGCACAAGAGTTAATAACAAGAATCAACAAATGGGACTTTCTTAAACTGAAAAGTTTTTTCTCAGCAATAGAAACAATAAGAGAGGTAAATAGGGAGCCTACATCCTGGGAACAAATTTTTACTCCTCACACTTCAGATAGAGCCCTAATATCCAGAGTATACAAAGAACTCAAAAAATTAGACAATAAGAAAACAAATAACCCAATCAACAAATGTGCCAAGGACATGAACAAACACTTTACAGAGGAGGACATACAATCAATCAACAAGTACATGAAAAAATGCTTACCATCTCTAGCAGTCAAGGAAATGCAAATCAAAACTACTCTAAGATACCACCTCACCCCAGTAAGATTGGCAGCCATGATGAAGTTAAACAACGAGTGCTGGCGAGGATGTGGGGAAAAGGGTACACTTGTACATTGCTGGTGGGACTGCAAACGGGTGCTGCCAATTTGGAAAGCAGTATGGAGATTCCTGGGAAAGCTGGGAATGGAACCACCATTTGACCCAGCTATTGCCCTTCTCGGACTATTCCCTGAAGACCTTAAAAGAGCGCACTACAGGGATACTGCCACATCAATGTTCATAGCAGCACAATTCACAATAGCTAGACTGTGGAACCAACCCAGATGCCCTTCAATAGATGAATGGATTAAAAAAATGTGGCATTTATACACCATGGAGTATTACGCAGCACTAAAAAATGACAAAATCACGGAATTTGCAGGGAAATGGGTGGCACTAGAGCAGATTATGCTTAGAGAAGCTAGCCAATCCCTAAAAAACAATACCAAATGTCTTCTTTGATCTAATGAGAGCAACTAAGAACAGAGCAGGGAGGAAGAGCAGGAAGAAAAGATTAACATTAAACAGAGACATGAGGTGGGAGGGAAAGGGAGGGAAAAGGGAAATTGCATGGAAATTGAGGGAGACCCTCATTGTTATACAAAATTACATATAAGAGGTTGTGAGGGGAATGGGATAACAAACATGGAGGGAAATGAATTACAGTAGATGGGGTAGAGAGAGAATATGGGAGGGGAGGGGAGGGGGGATAGTAGAGGATAGGAAAGGTAGCAGAATACAACAGTTACTAATATGGCAGTATGTAAAAATGTGGATGTGTAACCGAGGTGATTCTGCAATCTGTATTTGGGGTAAAAATGGGAGTTCATAACCCACTTGATTCTAATGTATGAAATATGATATGTCAAGAGCTTTGTAATGTTGTGAACAACCAATAAAAAATGTTCCCAAATAAAAGGCTAATGCAGGTGCTAGGGTTTGGAAAAAAGAGGACATAAACAAATATGTGAGCTTGGATGTTTGCCTTAGGTTTAGATAAAAAAAAAAAAAGAAAAGAAATAGTAATGCTTGGGAGGTTGGGAAAGGAAGAGAAGGAGGAAGAAAAGTAAAAAGAACAAAAAATGGGCGTAGAGATAGAGAAAATGAATTTAAAAAGAAAGAGGAAAAGAGAAGGGAAAAAGATAAAAAGAAGAAAGGAAAGAAGGAAAAAGAAAGAAAAAAATGCACTCTTAGAATTCTGTTTTCTTCTCTTCCAGTAGGTGGCATTCCAAGTTGAGTCTCTGCCCTCAGGGTGGAGGAAGCAATCCGTGTGGGGTGGCTCTCCCTTCCCTTCAGGGTGCCTCTTCAATCTTGATCTCTTCGGGTTGTTCCTGGTCTCTGTCCCCCTCTCTTCTACTGCCCAATTACTGGGACTCTTCTCTACAGCCCTGGGTTCACTTGTGATCAACTGAGCGCTACCTCTGTGTTGGGTAGTCACCAAGTCATCACAGCTGTGGAGAGAGGGAGCTGGAAACCGGCCACCTGTTCTGTCTGATTCCCTCTGATAGCCCCGCCCACCGAGAGCTGGTGAGAAAGGTTTTGGGTTATCACAGCTGGGGGAGGGGGAGTTGGAGATCTGGCGCCTTTTCAGTTTCACTCAGCTCTGATATTCACGCCCACCGAGACCTGGTAAGAAAGTTTTTGAGTTGTCACAACTGGGTATAGAGGGGGCTGGGAATCACGCATCTGTTCTGCCACCAATCTCGCTGCCTATTACACCTACCCAAAGCTGATGAGGTAGGTTTTCCGAGATGGCGACCTCCCATTTCTGTGCCAGAGTGTTTGGTCAGGTGGAGGGGGCTGGGCTGTTTCTCCACTAAGTCCAGTCTTGGGTCCTTGATCCAGTGCCCTGCGGAGACGCCGGTCGCAGTCTGGTGCACTCTAATCTTAAAGGATCTATAACTCTGCATCTTTAAGCTGTGCAGCGCTCAGGTTTGTCCATCTATAGTGGGTTCCCGGTCTTGCTGCTGGCCGAGTTCAGCGCATGGAGCGACTTGGATTTTCTCACGTTCTGGACTGTGCTTGTAACCAGCCACTGTTTAAAATACTACTACAGGCTCCATGAAGCTTAAATTCAGTGGATGGGGGCTCCTGTGAGGGAGAGCATCTGACCACTCAGAGTCACGCCAGTAACGAGTTCTCCTTTACTCCGCCATGTTGGGATCCCCAAGAATTTTTTGTATGGGATTGGACTCAGCTCTTCTACATGCTAGGTTAGCATTCTGCAACCAGGGTATACTCCCAGCCTTTTAAAAAATTCTATTTGTTTGGAGTGAGGGTACTATGGATTGAACTCAGGGGCACTTGTCCACTGAGCCACATACCCAGCCCATTTTTGTATTTTATTTAGAGACAGGGTCTCACTGAGTTGCTTAGTGCCTTGCTTTTGCTAAGGCTGGCTTTGAACTCACAATTCTCCTGCCTCAGCCTCCCAAACCACTGGGACACAAGATTTCACTAAGTTGCCTAGGCTGACAATGTGAGGAAATTGCAATCCTCCTGCTTCAATCTCCTGAATAGCTGGGGTTATAGGTTCTAAGAACTTTTAAGATAGGTTAGGCTAAGTCATGATGTCCAGTAGGTTGGGGGGGGGGAATGCATTTATAACTTAACAAGATGTTATGTCTGACTTGTGATAGATTTACAGGGGTGTCATCCTATTGTAAGTGGATGAGTATGTAGAGTTTGAAACAGGCATATGCCCTCCCTTCCTGGTAACTGAAGTCAACACTATTATATGCTTGTCACTGAAAGATGTTGTGGAATTCACGTTGTACAATGTCAAGGTTATGTCTGACAAAGGCTTGAACCTCTCTGTGCCTCACTTGAGCCATTCACCTGGGCAGCACTCACCAAAAATTCAGAGCTCTGGACATCCTGACTGTGCTCCTGCCAGTAAACCCAGACCTCATTGGAAATCTCATTTAGACCCTAAGGAAACCAGTTTCCATTGAAGACTGGTAAGTGAAACTGCCTCCAGATGACCCCAGTCACTTGAGGTTGAGTCAGTCCAGTCTATGAGACTGCTCCACAGCCCTAGAGATCACCAAGAAGAAATGAGCCTTTATCCTATGAACATCTATCCCTATGAACCCGGAGCCAAGTAAAACTGACATCTTGTAACACTCTGTTGGACAGTTGGGGTATTTTTTAGTGAAAAAGCCATGAAAAGAGCAGCAAGAATAGCATACTTATAGAAAGTTTAAAAGGTATGAAAGAGTGTACATTGAAATCTGTCTCTCATTTTCTCTTGTACCCCTTGCCAGGATCTGCCTCTGCAAGTAACAACAGTTAAACCTCTGCCTAATCTTCCACATTTACTAATTGAATTGCCATATAGAGCTTACCATGTGACAGCCATTTTCCAAAGGTTTTTGTCAATATTTACTCACTTATTTTTCATTTCCTGTGGACACTCAAGGGGCAACAGTAAGAAAAGTTCTCTGCTGCATTCTGACTGTCCTCTGCAAATGCAAGTCTGACTGATCTTCTTGCTTTTCAAACAATGTTCCTCCAACTGGATGACTACGTTGTTCCCTCCTTAATATTCTCAAATTCATTTTCACTTTCTTCTATATTTTGGTTTCAGAGATGTGAAACTCTCTTCTGGTGATTTTGAAATTTTAACCACTGTTTTCTTTCTCTCGCCCTCTCTGTCTCTTTGTGTACACACACACACACACACACACACACACACACACACACACACTGATGTTTGGGATTACCTATAATTCACCATCTGGAAAAGCAGGAATTTTATGTTTGCAATCAATGCACTGACAAAGATACAGGAACTCTTTAATTTTTTAGAGTTTTGTATCACATTTTTATAGGTGCCTTATAGTTGTACATAATGGTGGGATTTGTTATTATATATTCATACATGCACACAATATAACAATATAATTTAACCAATATTGATCTCCAGAACTTTACCCACTCCTTCCCTATTTTTTACCCCGGTAACTTTCCTCTATTCTACTGATCTCCCTTTGATTTCCATTAAATCTCTTCTCACTTTTCTTTTCCCTTTTCCTCTTTAACTTCCTCATATGAAAGAAAACATACTTACCTTCTGGGTTTTTTGACCTATTTCTTTTAACACAATGGTCTCTAGTTCCATCCATTTTAATTATTTTTAAAATTTAATTTGATTTTAATTTTTGTTGATTCTTTTTTTTGATTTTTTTTTGTTTTGGTATTTTCCATCGTAGTCAAATACCTTTATAGTGCATGTATATAACTTACATGCTTTTTACTTTTACGTACTCATGACATGATTATTACATAGACATTGCAGTGTTTTCCCAAATGAATCCTCATTTTAATCAAACCTACAGTGCATTTATTGAAATTAACATATCTGGCAAAGCCACAGACTTGTATCAAGCAGCATCAATCCTATAATATTAAAAAAGTAGATAAATTCAAAATTTAGAAGCAGCAGCCTCATTAGCAACCATGTTTCTGGAGAAGGACCCACATACATGCTCCTTACCCAGGAGCTATGATGCTACACACCTCCAAAGACTTTGCACTAAACAATGTGCTTGTATCACACAATTAGAGAACTTCATGGAGGAAAATATCATGTAAATGCATTTTTAAGGAGAATGCAATAGAAATATGTTAATGATAGCCTCACATATCCAATATTCTTCTATCTAATATTTTAAACTAAAGTTGTAGAACCCTACAGGTTTTCATAAAGAACTCTCTTCACAGCACAGCTGTAGTACTCTTTAAAATGCAAAAATGTTCTTTTGTGCTATATCCTTACAAATAAACGTAATATACATAAAAATGAAAAGTTCAGATTCTGCACCAAGCATTTTCAGTCTTGCATTTTGATATAAATGTGGATATAGTCAAATTTGCAAAGCATTCACTTAATAGTTTAGTTGAAGCAAACTTAAAAGGGATATGGGTTTTCAGCAAAGGTGCGACCTTTAGTAACTTCAATAGTGTCCTTGGAACTCAGAAGTTCAGCTAAAATCCCTATTAGTAAGGATGAGTGGAGCCACAAGAGTCCAGACATAAAGGAGGAGGCACACCCAGCTGGAGCTGATCTTGACCCACACAGCAGGCCACTTGCTGGATACACTCTGGAATTTGGCATCAGAGCTATACCAGCTATTCAGTGTCATCATGACGTACAAGGAAGCCAAACAGAGCATCAAATGGAAAAACAAGTAGCTGTACTGCACTCCCTCTCTCTCCTTGTTCACAGTCCACCAAGGCTGTCCATCTTGTTCATCGCTGGCTCCACTGACAGCTGTATCATCAAGGATCACGCTGTCACTCCCTGAGCGGGGTCAGCTTATTCACTTGGCTGTTGCTGGAAGAGCGAATGCTAGAATACAAAAGACAGAAAACCAAGACTGTAAGCCCTAGAAGATTTTCTACATCCAGAAAGTGCCTCTTCTTTGATGGCAGAGCAGAGAAAGGAACTACAGCAGTGGAGTTTGCAGGAGCCATGGTTAGTGAACTTATGTGTGTAATGATTCTTAGTAGGGTTGCAGGAACCACCAAGTTCATTTGTCGTGGCTGACCAGGGAGGTACAGGTGTAGAGCATGATGACAGAGGACTGTAGGAGACCTGAACGAGGCTGATGTTCCTGAATTTTGGGGTGGATGGATATAATGGAAACAACACAGAGAATCAGATTAATATTGATGAAGAATTTGTTTTCTGTGCAGCCATCTGGTTTAGTGTAGTATGTGTGGAATAACCCAACAATGACGATTGGCAGGACATAAAACAAGGTTGTATCAGAGAGTAAAGTGGCATATCAGACCTTTGGGTTTCTTTCTTCCATACGACTCACCCATAATTCATTCCAAGGGTTATCTAGGTCTACCAAGAGTACCAGCTGGATGAGGATGAGCAAAGCAGCTCTCACCTTACCAACAGCAAACCAGGCCAAGGTGAAGTACCCCCAGGGATGTAGAAAGATCCAATCGTGATACCAACAATGGCAGCGATTTTGAATAAAAAAAAAACCCAGTATGTACTGTTGCTCTGGGAGCTTTACTTGCTTTTATTTTTTAACATGAGCAAAAAGAAGAAACTCCCCCTCAAAAATGGCTAAGATAAAGTTGATCTGACACATAGATTTATAACAAACCAGCACATCCCAATCTTTATCTGCCTTTATATCAGCCACCTTGATTTTAAATCACCCTTCACAGAATCCAGGAATCTTCGTCATCTGAGTTTCTGTCCCTTCTGTCAGCACAGCAGTTCTCAGGAGGAGAATAAAAGCATAGATGAGCCAAGTCCCAGTGGACTTCTTAATGTTGGAAAAGCAACTACACAGCAAGCATGGTGCACCACTGCAGAGGCAGGGGACCAGCAGCAAGGAACAACACGGGCGGCCTGAGCTCTCCTTCAGTGATCTGGAGTCCGTGTCATCTCTGTCACTTTCCCTCAGCAAGTTACATAACCTAGTTATATTTCTCCATTCAGCTGGCAAGAGAGAAGATGCACGGCACAGCCCCAATGGTGACACTATGATGGAGGTGGCTGGTCTGGAACAAGGTGCTTACGGGATGGTAACAGTCAGCTGAGGCATAGTCCCAGAAACTGGATGGTATCTCGGGCCCAAAATACGGCCCATCCCCTCCCAAAACTCACATTGCTTCATTCTTTTGTTGGTTCTTTTTTAGTGATACATGACAATAGAATCCGTTTTGATATAATTATAGAAGCCTGGAATATATCTTATTCGAATTCAGATTCTAGTATCTCTCCCTCCCCTTCTCTTTCCCTCCCTCTCCTCCCTTCAATTTATTGATCTTTCTGCCATTGACCCAGAGTTATTTTTTAAATTTATTTCTTGTGGATGTACACAATGGTGAGATGATCTATTCATCCATCAGTGAATATCTAGGCTGGTTCTATAGTTTGGCTATTGTGAATTGTTCTGCCATAAACATGGGTATGCTTGTGTCACTGTAGTAGGATGACTTTAATTCTTTAGGATAAATACTGAAGGGAGTATAGCAGGGTCATATGGTGGTTCCATGCCTAGTCTTTTGAGGAACCTCCATATTGATTTCCATAGTGGTCATATGAATTTACAATCCCACCAATAGCGTAAACATGTTCCTTTTTCTCCACATCCTCTCCAGCATTTATTATTTTTTCTATTTTTGATGACTGCCATTCTGACTGGTGTCAGATGAAATTTCCGGATAATTTTGAATCTCATTTCTCTAATTGCTAATAATGTTGAATTTTTAAATTTATTTGTTGGCTATTTGTAATTATTTTGAGAAGTGTCTGATTAATTCATTTGCCTGTTTGTTAATTGGGTAACTTGATTTTTGTGGTGTAAAGTGTTTTGAGTTCTTTATATATTCTAGGTATTAATCCTCTGCCAGAAGAGTAACTAGCAAAGATTTTCTCCCATTCTCACTAAAACAACTATCTTGTATAACCAAATAAATAAGAAAATGCATTATGTATTTCAATAGCATTCTCTGTGAAGGTATTTTATGCCAGTATTTAAGTTTTGATCCACAATTTTATATTATTATTATTACATATGCAAATCAACAAATATAATATACCACATAAAGTGAGATAAGGACAAGAATCCCATGATCTCTCAATAGATGCAGGAAAAGAATTTGACAAAGTAAAGCATTCATTTTTAAAACACTTGAGAAACTAGGGATAGAAGGAACTTACCTCAGCATCTAGGGCTGCATATGGCAAAGCCAAGGCCAACATCATACTGAATAGAGAAAAACTGAAAGCATTTCTTGTAAAAACAGGAACAAGACAAGGATTTCCACACTCATCACTCTTATCCAACATAGTCTTTGAAACTCTAGCCAGAGCTATTAGGAAAGAGAAGGAAATTGAAGGGATACAAATGGTGGAAAAATCTGCTGGTTGATAATGTGCTTCGTTTTTTTAGAGGACTAAAAAATACTCCACCAGAAGATTTCTAGGGCTGATAAACAAGCAGCAGGATACTAGATCAGCATACATAAATCAATCACTTTCTTATACTTCAATACTCCAATAATGAATCAAAAGAAATAGAAATTAGGAAAACTATCCCATTCACAATAACCTAAAAAATACTTAGGAATAAATCTAAGAGAAGAGGTGAAAGACCTCAATAATGAAAACTGAGTTTCATCTAATTTGAAAAGTTATCCTTTGCTATGGTCAGGCAGCTAGAATATTCTGGACAAAAATTCTGCCCTTTTAGGAGTCAACAGGTTTGTATTTGGGCAGAAACAGGCAATATTTTTAACTTTTCTCTGATTCTTGTGAACCTGAGTCTGGGTGAAATGATAGTGGCTACTTTCAGGCCAAGCTGGCATATGTTAGGAAGGACAATGGCCTAGGAATTTGGAACCCAAAGCTTTAATGAATGTTGGAGTCATATTAAGCTATGAAATCGGAGGCAGAATATTTCACCGTTAATTAACCTTCCTGAGCATTTATGCTGCATAAATTAAATCATTTCAATTATTCCGCCCTCATCATAGACATATATCCTTGTTTACTGACTATCCCTAATATTTGGGTGGAATAAAAAAGAGGCACAGAATGAATGTGCCCAAGCTCATATGCTCCTACATAAAAGAGTCAAGATGGGAACCTAGACATGTGGCCCCCAATGGTGAGGTTTTAAATTACTGACCTGTGGGATCATTAGTCACCATACAGGGACTTCCGTCATCTGTGTAAATAAATGTCTGGAATTATCTGAGCCTATAGAAATCCTATACATTATTCCACATTATAAGGTAGAATCAGAGGTCACTTACCTCAAGGCATGTATTACTTCAATTATATCATGGATTTCATCATGGCCATTATATAGCCAAAGACCATTTCCTTTTTATTTCCCTCCTGCTGCTCTATTTGCCTTCCTCTTTCCATCAAGAAAGATGGTCCTGCAGCAGCTCAATCCATCATTGCATCTAGTCCATATTAAGCAAAAGTCACTGGATTAGTGACCCGCACCACAAATGAGCTAACAGTTATTCTATGTCCTTCTAGTGTTCCTAAAGGGTAAGTGTTGGAAGAGGGAAGTAAAGCCTTGGTACATTCAAGTAAGATAGCATTTCTTTGTCTAAGATATAAATATTACTTTTGCAGTTCCTTTATTTTTAAAGTTGATATAAGATGTGGTGAAAAAAACCTGATCATAGCCAGTATAGGTGTTAAAGAGTATTTGACTTAGGAAGAGGTTGACATGCAATTTTACCAAATAATCCCTCACTGAAGAAGGCATAGAAAATTGGCAGTGTCAGGTTGTACACTGTTAGGGATCTTTTCTTCTGAAACTTCCTATTAGGAAAATTACAAAGCACTTCCTATTAGGACTAAGTTCTTTGTAATTTTCAATCAGAATTTGATTTGACAGATATTTCATACATAAAAAACTTGTATTTTCTCCATCAATGTCTTCTGTGCTTGCCTGTGGGGACTTCTATGTTTATATATGATTTGAGTATGTTCTCCAAAGATTCAAGTTATGGAAACTTCATACTCCCAGTGTTGAGTCAGTGAAATCATTAAGATATGAGACCTAGTATAAGTATTCAGGACATGGGGTTACCCTTCCATGTCAGAAGGGATCAGTGATAGTCTTGTAGAGTGAGTTAATTCTCTCAAGCTCTTCCACACTCTTGGACCTTTCTCCATGTGGTTGATTGCCTTTTGGCTCTTCTATTATGTTATAATGCAATAGGAAGAATCCTCACTGTGGTCAAAAGAGACAGGGCTGCCTGATTCTGGACTTTGAATCAGAAAAAAACCTGTAAAATAAAACAGCTTTAAAAAGAACCCAGTCGCAGGTATTTTGTGATAGCAACACATTACAGACAAGTGTGTGATCTTTGACTTGATCACTCTTTCCAATCGTGCTTGCCAAGAAAGACCAGGAGAACCAAAGATATGTACAAACAGAACTCTGCATGATCTGGGCCTATAGTGTCCCTTCTTTAATGCAGGTGGCCTCAAGGAAGTGGTGAAATGGTGCATATTCTGGAATCACTCACTGTCTGAAGATACAGTTCAGATAAGGAATGTGGAAACACTGGCTGGCTTTTTTCTGCAGAACCTCCATGACCTAAACTACCTGCTGGGGAGAGTAAATATTGGGAGTTAGTACAGAAAGTGATTTTTCTAAGTAACAAACTCTGCCATTGTCTGTAGTCCCTGGAATCAGTTGTTTTTCCTTTCCTTGGGTTTGTGTGCAACTGTGTATACATCTGTGGTGCGTGTTTTCCCTAAACAAACATTCCAACTGCCCAGCACAAGTTCCAGTGACATAAAGTACATACTTTACCTACATGAACTAGTTCAAACCTCATCATAAGTTCCATGTGGTATATTTGTTCACTACACTATTCCACAGCTGAATACACCAAGGCACAGAAATAAATGATGAAGCCCACTAGCTACTAAGTGGAAGAACCAAGATGTGTACTCAGACATTTGGTCCAAAGACGATGCTCTAAACTAGAACCTCAAGTTATCACCCTGTCAAGAGATTACTAGTCATCATACAAGTTTCAGCTCCCCATTTATCTGCCTGGAATAACTCAAGTCTACAGAAATACCCAACCCCATCCATCATGTGATAGCCTCAGGGGTTACAGTCTCCAAATAGCATTTATGCATCTGTCTGCAGTCAACAGGATAAAAAAGGCAGAGAGAGAAAGCTCAAAAGCTTCTAATCAAATCATAGATTCTGAAGATGGGAGACATTACACTGAAAAAGCTCGTGAATGTATATTATAGTTGGGTCTATTCTAAACACCTGACTCAAATTTCAGTAAGACTTTGCCAATATTCTCATCATGAGTCACAGTATGTGTGTGTGTGTATGTGTGTGTGTGTGTATATATATATATATATGGTGGTGACTTCTAAAAGCTCAAATTACCACTTGGTTATTATTACCACTTGGTTATAAGACATGAGCAAGGAAGGCACACACTAGTACATTCCATACATTTTCTTAGCTGGGCTTGGCCTAGGCTGCACAGATACCTGCTGAGATCAGCAGTCACTAAGACAGCAGTGGTCAGAGACACAGTTAATTAGACAACCAAAACACCAACCTACATGACCAATTTTCCCCCCAGACAGTCCCCATTGACAGCTTATCCAGGATTGATCTATTGGAGGGATGTTTATTATTTGCAGAACCATTATGTGACATTTGTTTTGGAATGACTTGGACTGTGAGTTATGCTGGTAGACAAGCTGACACTGGCCTCAGTGTGGTCACGTGACCATCAGAAACACTCAGTGAAAAGCAGTGAATACAGTGTGGAGAAAGGTCACACAATCGTACTTCCCAGGGTCCCTCAGAGAACATCTCCTTGGAGGAGACAACTGTTTGGAGTCAGGGACTGAAAGGTGGAGGAAAAAAGATGGTCTGTGATGTGGGGCCTGTTCTTACCTCAGGCATCTCCTCCAGAGAATCAAGTTTGTCCTCCCACAAAACCTTGAGGTATGAAGATTCAAGAAACAAGAGTAGGGGGAGTTCTCGGATCATGGTTCCAGAGGATGATTTAGAGGTCTCAGTTGTTAGGGAACCTCTGTCTCCAGGGAACCAGACAAATTTCCCCTCCCAGACTCGTCTCTCGACAGTGTTATGATTCTGCTAATGATTTAACGTCTCTAAATATCAATACCCTCAATTGAAAAACAGTAGGTACAGCACCTGATCTGCCTATCTCACTGGAGAGGATCTGTGCATTCTTCATGAGTTTGAAGTATCCTGTAAAGAATAAAAAGTAAACAACCATTCTCCACTACCCTGAAGCCATCTGTATACATTTTCTGGGCTCAACCTCTGCCATCTGCCTTATTCCTTCTGGCATTTAATGAACACTAGGAAGTACTTTTTTTCCCCCTCATTTCAGAATATCTATTCTCAGCCTTCATGTTCATGTCTCTATTAAAATAACCATATTACTTTTCTTCATGGTTTGTGGAATATTAAATGAGCAAATACATTATAAAGTACTTCTGAAGTATGAGTCTTTTTTTCCCTTAAGGTTTTACCTTCATTTAATTACTTTTAGCCTCATAACATGGTGCTAATGTGTAGGCCATATAGAAATCTTAATATCATAATCCAAAGAGCTGAGAACAGAGGGATATTTCCAAGTTCACCAGTACAGTCTCATGCAGAGTAGCTACTCAACCCTAAAAATCTGTGCTTCACTAATCTCTTTCCCTTTGTCCAGAAGCCCCGGAAAACTCTTAAAATTTTCATTGCACCTACAGTTTTGTCTTTTCCGAATAGTCATATAGTTGGAATCATAGATCATGTAGATTTTTTACACTGGCCTTTTTCACTAATCAGAATATATTTCAGTTTCTTTTGAATTTTTGTCATGGCTCAGTTTGTCATGTCTTTCCTTCTTATTGTATCTCTATTTCCACTAAAGAGGGTGCTATAGCAGTAATTCAATGTATGCTTTTTAGAGCACAACCATACACACTATCCTGGTGTCTAAGCTGAGCAGAGCTCTCTGAGTAGATAAATCATGAGCAACACCACCAATGATTAACAGTGACTCTGGGCTCTCTTGGTGCTCAAAAAGAGCAAGAAAAGGTGCTGTCCAGAAGGGAGGAAGACGAGTTGCCATTAAAGGCTAGGAAAGGTGACATTTCTTTGCCTGAGAAAGAAATGGTGCTTTCTTGAATTTCTGTCTTTTGAGTTCAGCTATCAGAATGTGATAATTTTTTTAATAGATATTAGATTTTGGTGGAAAATAGACTCTTATCAAACTGATGTCTGGTGCTAAAGGACATTTGCAAAGGGCAGCATCATTTAAAACTCTATACAAGATGTCCTCTTCCTTGGAAGCAATTTCTACTCCTTGGATTATGTATTTTGTGATTTATAACCTAAATGTAGCCAAGATACATCCTCTGGGAAAAGCTCATGTGTTTTCCAAAGATGTACTCTATCCTTGTTTTAGGAGCCTTTGACTTTAGCAGTTTTCCTCATGTCCCTTTAGTAATCATTAGCAAAAAATATGAGCACACAAGTCAGAGTCCTCATATTGTTTTCATTTTATAATTGCAGATGGTCTGAGAAACTAAAGTACCAAAAGGAGTTATCCAAGCTTTTAATGATTTATTTGTGAAGAAGTCATTGCACCGACCCAGGCATGGGAACAAAAGCTGTTGCTCTCCACCACCAAAACATAAACTTATGACTCAATCATGAAGTCATTTACCACAGTACAGGGAGTTTAGTGTTTCTGTATGTGTCTTAAAGTACTCCACCGGAAGAGTTCACAGATACTGTCCCTCAATATATTGTTGCCTTGGTTCTCTCATAAATCAGGGCAGTAATAAGAAGATCTTTCCCAACAGACTTTGGCATAGTTGGTGTGAACAGCATAAATATATCCTGTTTTTGGTCAGTTCACAGATCCTCAGAGGTACAAGGAACTACATAAGACACTACTATAGCTTACCTTTGTAAGTTCTGTAGTTGTTTCCTAGAAGCTGGCCTAAAACTTAGAAAAATAGCAAAATATTTTCACATACTTGATATTGTAACCACCATGAGCAATAAAATGCTCAAAATATACCCATAAAAGACTTGGGGAGTGACAAAGACTAAGTATATGTTTTTAAATAACCTGGCTGCCATCATCGCTTTGCAACTCTCTTGTACACCTGGGTAAAGAGCATTAGCCTTTAACCTTCACCTTTCACCCACGACAAACTGTCACCGTTGGCTGGTGAGGGTGATCTGTATAGCCATCAGCCCAATGGAAACAAATATATGACATACAAACTGAAGAATGGAGGGAAACCTATGGTTAACGATTATTTTAAATTATAGGATATCAATATTTTCAAATCTTCTGTAAATATATTTTGATCCATTATTAGTGAATAAATACTATAAAAAATTTTGCCTAGAATTGATTCCTAGACTCCAATAAAAATTTGCTTCAAATGAAGCCTATACAAAGATTATTATAAAGTAGCAACATATGAGAATTCAGTGGTCTTGGTGTGAGTAAAGAAAGTGATGGTAATTGTGTGTGTGTATGTATGTGTGTGTGTGTGTGTGTGTGTGTGTGTGTGTGTGTGTGTGTGTGTAGTGCTAGGGATTGAACCCAGGGCCTTGTGCATGCAAGGCAAGCACTCTACCAACTGAGGTATATCCCCAGCCCAGATGGTGGCAAATTAATGGAATTCAAAATAGGCAGAATCAATGATGGGCTGTCACTGAGTCATAGAATACAGTTTAGGACCTTGTATAATTGATCATTTCACATCACAGTACGTGGATTTCAGATGAAAAACCAAGAACTGTTCCTCATTTTGTTTCTGTTACTCATTGTTGATCTTTCTTCCATAGAAGAGGATAGACCATATTAATCTGACCAAAGTTTTAATATAGTTTGTTACCAGATAGGTGATCAAACACAAGCATGTCTGCTTACCTGACTCCTGTTCCTTCCTAAGTTTTCAATATTATATTTTATTCACTGTATGCTATCTTTGGAGGAGACAATAAAAGAAATTAGGCATTGTCTCAATTTTCACAGATAAAATAGAATATATATGATACAAACAAAAAATTCTGAGGACTTAAAAAATATTTTGTGTCACTTCATAGAAATCAAATGGAAAAGACTTTACTAAATAGACTTAAAAAATTGAAACTTTCACCAAAAATAGTTTATCTCTTAGTACCATTTAAAAATGTTTCCTCCTTTCTGAAGAGAAAGTAAATTTAAACTGTAAAGTTATTCCCACTTTATTCCCACTCTGGTCCTTTGGGCCAGGTGTCTTAGGTTCACTGGAGTAGGTACAGAAGGCTCTGTGAGCTTCAGCTCTGTGAACGTGTGAATAGAGCCAGATCTCAAGGGCAGCATCTTCAAGGAGAGAGACATAAATACTCCTGGCTGTCCCATGCACAAGGAAACAAAGTATGGTGCATACATAATGGTGAGAGAAGGACTAACTTAAGGTAGAAATAGTTGACTATTATGAAACAAATATTTTAATAATTTCAAATCTTCTGGATGTGGTTATCTTTATGACAAGAAATTTGCAATAAATGCAAGAGAATGGAGAATATTTCATGGATAAAACTGGCATAGAAAAGACTATGGAACAGATGAGATAATCTAGAAGCATGATTTGATCCTTGTACACTGAAATGGCCTTGGAAATGTTAGCAATTTGAATTAGTTCAAAATATGTGGGAGGGGATGGTCTCTTATGTTGGACAGTTCCTATGAATGTAACATCTTTCTTGTATTAAACTGAGCAATACCAAGTGCAAAAAACTGGCTAGAATTTGTGGGACCCTAACATTAAGTAGACAGTATTTGATTTGTCTTATACAATTTTATTTAAAATTTTTCAATATTTTAAAACAAAAAAGTGGGAAGAAATGATTTTACTCTTCCAATGAATCACAGTATACTTTTGTTTTTTGGAATTCAAGCATGCTTAACCACTGAGCCACATCCCCAGACCTTTTTGAGACAGGATCTCACTTGGTTGCCTGCAGTCTTGCTAAGTTGCTGAGGCTGGCTTCAAACCTGCAATCCTCCTGCCATAGCCTCCTGAGCCACTGGGATTACAGGCATGTATCACCAAGCTGGCACAATGTATATTTTAGTACCATTTTAGATAAGATTATTCTGTGCTGTTGATATTTTTGCTTGTTCCCATTCTTATTCCATCTAGGAGGGTAGCCCAGCAGCAACTCACTCCATGCTTGTTAACCATGAACCATATACTCCAGCCTTGTGTCCACATCATGCAAGTTCCCTGTGCAACTCATAATCACCAACATACTGACAGTTACTCTAGCTCCTCCTAGTGGAGAACCCAGCATTGGACAATGTAAGACCATTTTTCTGGGTCTTATATTAAAATATAGTTCTATTTTGATCAAATTTAGATGTCAAAATCTGACAATGCACATTCCTTGAAATACATAATTTGCTTGGTTGGGTGGACTTGAATGAGAACTTTATTCATTATAAACTGTGTGGTAGGAGCTTTCCCCTCAGCACCCATTTTCCTCCTTGGATTGAGATTTGTGAAATGAACAACCTAAAGGGACTTGAAAGGAAAAAGATTTTGCCTTTTCCACTGGCGTCTTCTGCCATAGTTTTTGGGGTATATAACCTCTGACTCAACCACTGTTCCTTGTCTGGTTTCATAAGTCATTAAGGGCACACAGACCTGTGTAAAGTGTACAACATGGTCTCATCCTCACAGTGTTTTATTTTCTATAATTATATCTATTAATCCAAAAGGCATGTATTCTGAAATCATGCTCTTGCTGAGAAAATTCCTATCTGGCTTTAGTCTAGAGAAGCCTGTGTTCTGATTCATAATTACCAATCACCAACAGACTAACAGTTACTGTTTCCTCTCTGAAGTCCTGGTAGAGATCTCATCACTGGACAGTGTAAGAATGCCTTTCCAAGTTCCTTTTAGAACGATCACTCTGTATTTTCAATTTAGATATAGAAATTTGACTACATATATTATCCATGAAAGACAAATTTCTTTGATGGGGTGGAATGGGAATCTTTGATAGCTGTCTCTCTAGGACAATGTCACCCCCACATCCATTTACAAACTATAAGGGAAGGGTGTTTTTCTGGGTAACAATTTTCCTCCTTGGATCAAGGATTTTGAAAATGGCAATCTAAATGGACTTGAGAGGTACACTCTGTGGGAAAAGTTCTTTTTCCCTGGAGTCCACATACTTATAGGGTATGTGACTATTGATTCAATGAGTTCCTTCTCTCATTTTCTAAGTCATTAAGAGAAAAACAGACCGATGTAAAGTGTTCATCATGGTCTTATCCTTACAGGGTGGGCTTTTCTATATTGCAGGTGTCATTCATTAATGCAAATGATATGTTCTAAAACCACTCACTTGCTGGGGAAGTAATTTGCTGGATTCAATCTATAGAATACCAATTCTGGGTCCTGCTGTGAGTGAGTTTTGGAGATTCAGCAATAAAAAAATGATTTTTACAAGTATAGAACTCTCACCATGGAGGCTTCTGGGAAATCTGGTGAACCAGAATAATAGGATGATCTTATGTGAACCAGCATGGTACAGGGAGGAATGGGTGTGCCACGCTATTGACTTTTCTCCAGTTGTGTGTGTGGAGAAGGAGTGGATTCTAGATAGTCTCAGCAGTGACTGGGAATAACTGGGTGCAGGTAGATGACAGTGTTCCAAGTAGGATGCAATGGAAGAGAGTCCCAGAAGCATTCAGGTTATAACTTCTACTTGGAAGACTGAGGGAAGTGGGAAGAAATCAGAAAGAAAAAGGAAATATGTATGGACGTTTGTCTTGTTCTTTTCATAAATTAATGGCATATAGTGGTAACGAGAGCTGGAGAGGGTGTTGAATATACTATGTTATTGCTTTGTTATTTAAAGATCTTTCCAGAAGACCTGCTCTTTCCCTCTTCTGCCATGCCAAACATCAAAGCCTTTGGTTGTGATTATTAATACTGCCTGGGCATTGTACAGAGGGATTGGGTTAAGTTTGGGGTATTGATTGTGAGGGAGGGAATCTGGACCTGTCACAAGCACATACTTGAACCTGGGGATAGAGTTCTTTCAGTGTGGGCCATAGATGTAGGAGAAATAGAACTTTCAGGACTCAGTAGCACTTTTGTGTTTCTGTCCTCACTATTTACTTCTGACTTAAAGGGCACCCCCGGGGAGGGGGATAATAGAAAGTGCATTCAGTTTGGGTTTACTACAAAAGCTCCATGTCCTGGAAAGAGAGAGGAGAAGCATGACATTGGAAACATTCCCATCCTCCATTTCTTACCCTAATCACAAACCCCAGGATGGGGCTTCTTCCTCCCAGTCCTCTAATTTTTCAGAAAACCATGGTTTGTTCCTTAAAGATAGGTCCTGTACTCTTTCCTCTTCCAAAATTGAGCTTTCGTAGATGATTTCTATATGTGTACTTCAGTTCTAGATTGGATTATTCTCAGACCACCACTAAATGTTCAGGAAACTCCATGTGATCAAGCATGTAGATAAGGAAGTGGACCTGCGCAGCTCTTGACGGCTCTTGGCGGCACAGACAGAGGTGGTGCAGAACACAGAGGCTTTGCTTGTGGGTCACCAGACTGTGCTCTGGCCACAGCACAAGGTCACCCCAGCACCCCCTACCTCACCAAACACCCGACGCAGGAAACAGACGGAATTCATCTTGGAAAACCTTACTCGCCAGGTGGGTGTGGCTACCAGCTCAGTTCTGTGGCTGATCAGATACCCTGTTTCCAACTCCCCTACCCCCAGTTGTGATAACTCAAAATTTCTATCACAAGCTTTTGAGGGGTGTAGCTATCAACGCGGAACAGCAACTGTACAGGCACCTGGTTTCCAACTCCAGAGACTAAGAGTAGGGAGGCTCCAGGTAGAAGCTCAAGCCCACTCACACTGGCTACCTTCACCACCCTGAATGCAGAGACTCAAGCTAGGAATAGACAATGCCACCTAATGCAGGAAAAGAAAATAGAGTTCTGAGAGGTTTTTTTTTTCTCTTTTCTCTCTCTTCTCATCCATTCTCCTCTACCCTTCCCCCTCTGGTCCTCACAACCTCAACATATGTGAAACCAAGAACTTTGATGAAATAGGACATTAAGAACTGAATCACCAGAATAATATAGAGGAATTGCACATGCCCCACACTTCCCCTCCTTTTTATTTTCTTTCTCTCTTTCCTTATTATTTTTTTTTCTTTCTCCCTCTATCCCACTTTCAACCTCCTAACTTTTACTATTTATACTTAGGGTAATTTTCTAAATACAGATAGGAGTTTGAATTTATACATTCTTCCATAAATTACCCCTGTCTTTTCATTAGAGTTCTCCTCCAATGTTGCTAAGTTAACCCCATATCCTCACTCCATTCCCCCTTAACATAACACCCTATGCCTGAACCTCAGTTCTCTATACACCTCCAGAAATGGTATGCCTTTTATGAAACTAATGACTATATTCTAAATAACAATTGAAGCCAACATATCTAGACAGAGTCTAAATATAAATATATTAATAATGAAAACTTGCTCATAGATGATGTATTTTTTGATATTGGGAATTGTTAACATTGTCTTTCTCCACAAAAGAGAGATTTTAGAACTATACAAGAGCAATAAAAATATATAGGGAAAAACATTAACACAACAGTCACAGAGCTAGAAAGAAACATGAGCAGCATGGGAAAAAAAACAAGAAAGGACCACAAACAATGCAGGACAATTCAACATTAGAAGAGATAACATCACAGCAGAAAGAATGTCAGATAAAGATTTCAGGATATACGTGGTTCAGATGATTTGGAGTCTCAAGGAAGAAATTAGACAGCAAATTCACACAATGAAAGATCACATTGACAATGAATTACATAAACAAATCCAAGAAGCAAAAGATCAACTCTACAGGGAGAAAGAGGTTATTAAAAAAACCCAGAAATCCTGGAAATGAAGGAAATAATAAACCAAATTAAAAACTCAAATGAGAGTATCACCAGCAGTGTAGAACACTTAGAAGACAGAACATCAGACAATGAAGACAAAGTATATTATCTCCAAAAGAGTGTATACTGCACAGCAAAGCAAGACTGATAAGAAATCACGAGCAGAACATCCAAGAAATATGGGATAGCATAAAGAGACCAAATTTAAGAGTTATTGGGATAGAGGAAGGTATAGAGGTCCAAACCAAAGGAATGAACATCTATTCAATGAAATAATATTAGAAAACTTTCCATACATGAAGAATGAAACAGAAATCCAAATCCTAGAAGCCTACAGGATGCCAAATGTACAAAATCATGAGATTAACACCAAGACACATTATAAAGAAAATGCCCAACATACAGAACAAGGAGAGAATTTTAAAAGCCACAAGAGAAAGGAAGCATATTACATTTAGGGTAAACCAATTGGGTTAACAGCTGATCTTTTAACACAGACTCTGAAAGCTAGAAGATCCTGGAACAACATATTTCAAACACTGAAAGATAATGGGTTCCAACTAAGAATCTTGTATCCAGCAAAATTAAGCTTTGGGTTTGAAGATGAAATAAAAACCTTCACAATAAACAAAAGTTAGAAGAATTTGCAGCTAGAAAACTGGCGATTCAAAACATCCTTGGCAAAACATTTCATGAAGAGGAAACGAAAAATAATAATGAAAACCAACAGTGGGGGGTAGTAAAATAAAAGAAAAACTAATCAAAGAGGAAAAGCAAGTCAAGTTAAATAACAAAAATAAACAAATATGGCTGGAAATACAAACCATATCTCAATAGTAACTCTAAATGTTAATGGCTTAAACTCACTAATCAAAAGACATCAGCTAGTAGACTGATTTTTTAAAAAGATCCAACAACATGCTGCCTACAGGAGACTCATCTGATAGGAAAAGACATACACAGACTGAAGGTGAAAGGTTGGGAAAAATCATAGCATCACATGGACCTTGGAAGCAAGCAAGGGTGTCCATACTCATATCAAATAAAGTAGACTTCAAAGTTAATCAAAAGGGATAAAGAAGGACACTACATAGTGCTCAAGGGAACCTACACCAAGACATATCATTAATATATATGCCCCAAACAATGGTGAAGCTACATTCATCAAACAAACTCTTCTCAAGTTCAAGAGTCTAATAGGCCACAACACAATAATCATGGGAGATTTTAACACACCTCTCTCACCACTGGATAGATCTTCCAAACAAAAGTTGAATAAAGAAACTATAGAACTCAATAATACAATTAATAACTTAGACATAATTGACATATATAGAATATATCAACCAACATCAAGTGGACACACTTTTTTCTCAGCAGCACATGGATCCTTCTCAAAATAGACCATATATTATGTCACAGGACAACTCTTAGCAAATACAAAGGAGTAGAGTTACTACCATGCATTTTATCTGATTATAATGGAATGAAATTGGAAATCAATGATAAAATAAGAAAAATTTGAACATCACATGGAGAATGAACAATATGATACTGAGCGAAAAATGGATTACAGAAGACATCAAAGAGGAAATTAAAAAATTCTTACAGGTAAATGAAAACACAGACACAACATATGGAAATCTCTGGGACACTATAAAAGCAGTACTAAGAGGAAAATTCATTGCATGGATTTCATTCCTTAAAAGAAGAAAGAGCCAACAAATAAATGACCTCACCTTACATCTCAAAGCCCTAGAAAAAGAACAAATCAGCAGCAAATGCAGTAGAAGGCAAGAAATAATTAAAATTAGAGTGGAAATCAATGAAATCGAAACAAAAGAATCAATTGAAAAAATTGACAAAACTAAAAGTTGGTTCTTTGAAAAAAATAAATAAGTTTGACAGACCTTTAGCCATGCTAATGAAGAGAAGACCCAAATTACTAGCATACAAGATAAAAAAGGCAGTATCATAACAGGCACTACAGAAATACAGAAGATAATTAGAAATTATCTTGAAACATTATACTCTAATAAAATAGAAGATAGTGAAGGCATCGATAAATTCCTTAAGTCATATAATCTGCCCAGATTAAGCCAAGAAGATACACAACTTAAACAGACCAATATCAAGTGAGGAAATAGAAGAAGCCATCAAAAGATTACCAACCAAGAAAAGCCCAGGACCAGACAAATATACAGCCAAGTTTTACAAGACTTTTAAAGAAGAACTAATATCAATACGCTCCAATCTATTCCAGAAAGTAGAAAAAGAGGGAGTACTTCCAAATTCATTCTATGAGGCCAATATCACCCTGATTCCAAAACCAGACAAAGACACCTCAAGAAAAAAAAAAAACTTCAGACATAATTGACATATATAGAATATATCAACCAACATCAAGTGGACACACTTTTTTCTCAGCAGCACATGGATCCTTCTCAAAATAGACCATATATTATGTCACAGGAACAATATGTCTAATGAACATAGATACAAAAATCCTCAATAAAATTCTGGCAAATCAAATACAAAAACATATCAAAAAGATCCTGCACCATGATCAAGTGGGATTCATCCCAGGACGTAAGGTTGGTTCAACATATAGAAATCAATAAATTTAATTCATTACATCAATAGACTTAAAGATAAGAACCATATGATCATCTCGATAGATGCAGAAAAAGCATTTGACAAAATACAGCATCCCTTTATGTTCAAAACACTAGAAAAACTAGGGATAACAGGAACTTACCTCAATATTGTAAAAGCTATCTACACTAAGCCTCAGGCCAGCATCAGTCTTTTTGAGAGAGAGAGAGAGAGAGAGAGAGAGAGAGAGAGAGAGAGAGAGAGAGAGAGAATTTAATATTTATTTATTAGTTTTTTAGCAGACACAACATCTTTGTATGTGGTGCTGAGGATCAAACCCGGGCCGCATACATGCCAGGCAAGCGCGCTACTGCTTGAGCCACATCCCCAGCCCCTAGCATCATTGTAAACGGAGAAAAACTGAAGGCATTACCTCTAAAGTCTGGAACAAGAAAGAGATGCCCTCTCTCACAATTACTATTCAACATGGTTCTTGAAACACTGGCCAGAGCAATTAGATAAACGAAAGAAATTAAAGCTACAGGAAAAGAAGAACTTAAACTAGCACTATTTGATGATGATATGATTATATGCCTAGAAGACCCCCCAAAAAAACTCTACCAAGAAACTTCTAGAACTAGTAAATGAATTCAGCAAAGTGGCAGATATGAAATCAACACCCATAAATCAAAGGCATTTCTGTATATCAGTGACAAATCCTCTGAAAAAGAAATGATAAAAACTACCCCATTCATAATATCCTCAAAAAATACTTGGGAATCAATTAAACAAAAGAGGTGAAAGATCTTTACAATGAAAACTATAGAAACCTAAAGAGAGAAATAGAAGAAGACCTTAGAAGATGGAAAGATCTATCTTGCTCTTGGATAGCCAGAATTAATATTATCAAAATGTCCATACTACCAAAAGCACTATACAGGTTTAATGCAATTCCAATAAAAATCCCAATGGCATTCCTCATAGAAATAGTAAAAGCAATAATGAAATTCATCTGGAAAAATAAGAGACCCAGAATAGCTAAAGCAATCCTTAGCAGAAAGAGTGAAACAGGTGGCATCGCTATACCAGACCTTAAACTATACTACAGAGCAATAGTAACAAAAATAGCATGGTACTGGCACCAAAACAGGCTGATAGATCAATGGTACAGAGTAGAGTGCACAGAGACTAACCCACAAAATTACAACTACCTTATATTAGACAAAGGTGCCCAAACCATGCACTGGAGAAAGGATAGCATCTTCAATAAATGGTGCTGGGAAAACTGGAAATCCATATGCAACAAAATGAAATTGAATCCCTTTCTCTCACCATGCACAAAAGTTAACTCAAAATGGATCAAGGATCTGGGGATTAAACCAGAGACTCTGCATCTAATAGAAGAAAAAGTAGGCCCTAATCTCCATCATATGGGGCTAGGCCCCAACTTCCTTAATAAGACCCCTATAACACAAGAATTAAAACCAAGAATCAACAAATGGTATAGATTCAAACTAAAAGGTTTTTTCTCAGCAAAAGAAATAATATGTGAGGTGAATAGGGAGCCTACATCCTGGGAACAAATTTTTACCCCTCACACATCAGATAGAGCTCTAATCTCTAGGGTATATAAAGAGAACAACAAGTTAAGCACCAAAACAAAAAAAAAAAACAAATAATCCTATCAATAAATGGACCAAAGACCTAACAGAAGAAGGATATACAATCTCAGAAGAGGATATACAATCAATCAACAAAAATACGAAAAAAATGCTCATCATCTCTAGCAATCAGAGAAATGCAAATTAAAACTATGCTAAGATACCATCTCACGCCATTCAGAGTGGCAGCCATTATGAAGTCAAACAACAAGTGCTGGAGAGGATGTGGGGAAAAAGGTACACTCAATGCACTGCTGGTGGGACTGCAAATTGGTGCAGCCAATTTGGGAAGCAGTATGTAGATTCCTTGGAAAGCTGGGAATTGAACCACCATTTGTCCCAGCTATTCCTCTTCTCAGACTATACCCAAAGGACCTAAAAACAGCATACTACAGGGAAACAGCCACATCAATGTTAAAAGCAGCACAATTCACAATAGCTAAACTGTGGAGCCAACCTAGATGTCCTTCAGTGGATGAATGGATTAAAAAATGTGGCATTATGATTGGCTGGAGGGTAGAGACAAGATTTTTAAATATACATCTTTTTGAATTTTTGTCCCTGTGAATATTACCTAGTCAAAAGTAGCTTTTTAGAAATAAAATTTTTAAAGAATAATAAATTATGATATACCCATATAAAAAAATAAAAAAATAAAAAATAAAAAATGTGGCATTTATACACAATGGAATATTCCTCAGCAATTAAAAATAATAGGATCATGGCATTTGCGGGGAAATGGATGGCATTAGAGAAGATTATGCTAAGTGAAGTTAGCCAATCTCCACCCCCCCCAAAAAAAAAACAAATTCTGAGTGTCTTCTCTGATATAAGGGGGGACTTACATCAGACTTATATCATCTAAAAAATGGGGTTGGGAGGGAGAGCAAGGAAGGAAGACTACCTCTAGATAGGAATAGGGTGGAAGGGAAAGGGAAGGAGAAGGGGAATAGCATGGATGGTGGAAGGAGACCCTCATCATTATACAAAATACATGTATGAAGATGTGAATTTGGTGTCAACATACCTTATATACAATCAGAGATATGAAAAATTGTGGTATAAAGGTGTATTGAGAATTGCAATGCAAATAATAATAGAGCTCATGCATAATGGCAAAAAAAAACATGTATATAGGCACAGAAGTCGACCAGTGTTACAGAGGACTTTTACCTTTTTTGTTACTTTTATCTCTGGAGGACTCTCTTCCCTGTTCCATTGTTCATATCACCCAGCCTCCCAATCTTCTGGCTCCAGAACTCCATTCTATCAGAGTGAGTTCCCTTTTCACCAAAAACCTGTATAACAAATTCAAGAGAAGAAACTAAAGAGTGTACTATACAACTGGAGGGTAAGTGAACTCTGGTTTCTTCCTGACATGAATCTATAAAGGTGCAGACATAGAAGTAAACTGGAGCCTCCAGATCATGGTTTCAGTGAAATAAATCAGAGCTAGGTGTTGTGTCAAAACACCTGTAGTAAAATGTCTCTAGGTTCAATTCCTAGAACCAAAACCAAAAGAAATAAATCTCTTCTAGAGTTGGGGGAAAGAGAACAGAGAATACTTAATTCAACTTTATATATGTTCATGTACAAAAAAAATGGGATAGTTTTCCTAGTTTCTCTTTCAGAGGATTTGTCATTGATGTACAGAAATGCTTTTGATTTTTGAGTGTTGATTTTATATCCTGCTACTTTATTAGTTCTAGAAGTTTTCTGGTGGAATTTTTTGTACCTTCTAGGTATAGAATCATATTTTCAGCAAATAGTGACAGGTTTGAGTTTTTCTTTTCCTATCCATATCTCTGTAATTTCTTTCATTTGTCTAATTGCACTGGCTAGAGTTTCAAGAACTACATTAAATGGAAGTGGTGAAAGATGGCATCCCCGACTTAGTTTTCAGAGGTAATGTTTTCAAGTTTTCTTCATTTAGAATGATGTTGGCCTGGGGCTTAGCATAGATAACTTTTACAATATTTAGATATGTTCCTGTCATCCCTAGTTTTTCTCGTGTTTTGAACATGAAGTGATGCTGTATTTTGTCAAATGCTTTTTCTGCATCTATTGATATGATCATATGATTTTTATCTTTAAGTCTATTGATGTGATAAATTACATTTATTGATTTCCGTATGTTGACCCAAACTTGCATCCCTGGGATGAATCCCACTTGATCATGGTGCACTATCTTTTTAATATAAGATTTTTGTATTTGATTTGCTGGAATTTTATTGAGAATTTTTGCATCTATGTTCATTACAGATATTGATCTGAAGTTTTCTTTCTTTGGTGTGTCTAACTAGGAAAGCAATCCCATTTACAATAGCCTCAAAAAAAAAAACACTTGCTAATCAACTTAAGTGAAAGACCTATATGATGAAAACTAAAGAATGCTAAAGAAAGAAATTAAAGGGAGACCTTAGAAGATGGAAAGATCTCCCTTGTTCTTGGACAGGCAGAATTAATATTGTCAAAATGACCATACTACCAAAAACATTATGCAAGTTTAATGCACTTCCAATCAAAACCCCAGTGACATTCCTCTTAGAAATAGAAAAACCAGTAATGAAATTCATCTTAAAAAATAAAATAGCTAAGTGAAGCAGGTGGCATCACTATACCAGAACTTAAAACTATACTACAGAGCAATAGTAACAAAAACAGCATGGTATTGGTACCAAAATAGACTTGTTGACCAAGTACAGAATAGAGGGCACAGAGAAAAACCCACATAAATACATTTATCTCATACTAGACAAAGGTGCCAAAAACATATTGGAGAAAAGATAGCCTCTTCTACAAATGGTACTGGGAAAACTGGAAATCCATATGTGACAAAATGAAATTAAGCCCCTGTATCTCACCATGCACAAAACTCAACTCAAAGTGGATCAAGGACCTAGGAATTAAACCAGAGACTCTGCACCTAATAGAAGAAAAAGAAGGCCCAAATCTTCATCATGTCAGATTAGGTCCCTATTTCCCTAATAAGACTCCTATAGTACAAGAAATAAAATCAAGAATCAATAAATGGAATGAATTCAAACTAAAAAGCTTCTTCTCAGCAAAAGAAACAATCAACGACCTTAAGAGAAAGCCTCGAGCTTGGGAGCAAATTTTTATCACATGCCCATCAGATAGAGAACTAATCTCTAGGATATATAAAGAACTCAAAAAATCTTAACACCAAAAACCCCCAAATAACCCAATCAATAAATGGGCAGAGGAACTGAAAAGACACATCTCAGAAGAAGATATACAATCAAGCAATAAAAATATGAAAAAGTGTTCAACACCTCTAGCAATTAGAAAAATGAAAATCAAAACTACTCTTAAGATTTCATCTCACTCCAATCAGAATGGCAGCTATTAAAAATGCAAACAACAATACGTGTTGGTGAGAATGGGGGAGAAAAGGCACACTCATACATTGCTGGTGGGACTACAAATTGGTGCAGCCAATATGAAAAGCAGCATGGAGATTCCTTGGAAAACTGGAAATGGAACCACCAATTGACCCAGCTATCCAACTCCTCAGTTTATATCCAAAGAACTTAAAAACCGCATACTATAGGGACACAGCCACATCAAGGTTTATAGACAACAGCTAAATTGTGGAACCAACTTAGATGCCCTTCAGTAGATGAATAGGTAAAGAAAATGAAGTATTTATACACAATGGATTATTATTCAGCATTAAAAGATAATAAAATCATGGCATTTTCAGGTAAATGGATGGAGTTGGAGAATATTCTGTTAAGTGAAGTAAGCCAATCCTCAAAATAGAGTGCCAAATGTTTTCTCTGATATGTGGATGCTGATCCATAATGGGGGTCAGGGAAGCATGGAAGGAATAGAGAAACTTTAGGTAGGTCAAAGGGGAGGGAGGGAAAGTGAGGAAGAATGGGTAAGTACAGTATGAAGACATGGGTGGTGTGACTCTACTTTGTGTACAATCAGAGACATAAATAATTGTGCTGTATATGTGTACTATGAATTAAAATCCATTCTGCTGTCATGTTTAACAAATTAGATTAAAGAATAAATAAATAAATTTTAAAAAATGATTGTTTCCCCATAGTTACAAATGCTACTGAATGTCTCTTACTTCTTGGTTCTCTTCCCATACTCCACCACGATTGACATGTTCATAACAGCCTTAATCAGTGTTTTTGTAGAATTTAAATTTTCCACCCTACTCTCACTAGAATGCATTAACCCAGAGGTCTCCAAATATATCATTGTCTTTAGAGGTCTTTAGAGGTCTCCATGTATATCATGAAAAATAGTATTGGATTAAGCCATCCACTCATCACTATAAATTTTGCCAACTGCATTTGTTGGCAATGTGGACATGACAGGAAAGTACAGGCTCCAAGGAGATTCAGGCCAAGAGGCTTCTTAGACAGTTATGTCAGACCAGGCAACCCTGTGGGAAGTATGGTGGAAGGGAACAAGCAAAAATGATGTGTGGGGGCTGGGGATGTGGCTCAAGCAGTAGCGCGCTGGCCTGGCAAGCGTGCAGCCCGGGTTCGATCCTCAGCACCACATACAAACAAAGATGTTGTATCCGCTGATAACTAAAAAATAAATATTAAAAATTTTTAAAAAATGATGTGTGGTATTTTCTCATTTTTCTACTTCATAATTTTCAAAAGAGACATTCTGTGAGCATTGTGCTAAGACTTCCAAGGATGACACATTGTTAAAAGGCTGTAAATGGTTTTAAAGATTAAATGGTATAATTCTGTCATAGTCTACTGCCCAAGTGCTTTTTTTCCCCTTTACAGACCTACCACATCTCTGGTTCATGGGAACACAGAGGAATTATGACTTTTTATGGAGCTGATAAATATCAATGATCTACTTCTTGCTAATGTGTATATAGTATTCGATTTTTGAATTATTAATAAAAAGTAGACATTTTAACTAATTTTGTGATAACTGTCTAATCAGGTATGTGATTATCAATTATAGGCATTTACAAGTTGATAATCACTAACGTGTTCAATTGAGGTCTAGAAGCTAAATTTTTGAGGGGAAATCAATAAATGATCACAAGAACAAATGGAAGAACTAAAGCATAATAGAGATACCTAAATTCTTTTGTTTCTTTCCAGATTATTTAACATATTATTGTCATCAGCACTGTATGGGTCTTCCTAAGATAGTACCTCTAAATTATGTGCAATTATTTGCATTTGGGAATCCAATTGCAGCTGTCTTCCTGTTTGCCCTCTTTTTCATAAAAGTTAATTAACATGTAGATAAATTAGGAATTTATTTTAATATCAAAGGAAGAAAAATGTTTTGATTTTCACTGAGGTAGCAGCTACTTTCAATTCCTAATGTTAACTCAAATATGTACAGACATATTTTAATATTTTTAAGATCCAAAGTATGAACCTGTCACACTGCTGAAGAACATTCAAAGTCAGATTTTCTGAATCCAATCTGTGCTATGATACTTAACAGAATTGTGATTTTTAGCAAGTCACTTGACTTTCTATAACATCATGATAATGAGGGTACCCTTCTCTTGTGGTTGCTGAGAAGATTAAAGTACTTTGAAAAAGCCCTAAAAATACTAGTCAGGACTCAAGACATGTCAGGTGCATTTTCACATATAAGGAATTTTTATTATTATAATTTGCAGATGCTGAATAGGTACAGAGAAGTTGATATTTTCATGTCTTGCACATGCTTATATGTGGGATCATTAAGATTCTGATGCAGATTCATATAAAATTTAGTTGTAGTTGGACAATGTGGTGCTGAGGATCAAACCCAGTGCCTTGCACAAGCTAGGTGAGTGCTCTACTGCTGAACTACAACCCCAGCCCCTGACTCAGGTTCTTTTGACACACAAGCTTATATTCCTTTCCCACTTCTATGCAATACTGTTTTCCTTAAACATCACATCTTGATATATGTACCCACTCCTATCAGTTTCTGAGGGGAAAACAAATGCTTTCAATAGAGAAAAACTTTACTATCAAAACTAATATTTTATCAGTTATATAGTACATATTTCTGTTTGTTCTAAAATGAAAAAATATTTTTAAAATATCTCTTTATAAGCTGGGTGTTACGGTGTATGCCTGTAATTCCAGTGGCTTGGGAGGTTGAGGCAGGAGAGTCACGAGTTCAAAGCCAGTCTCAGCAAAAGCAAGATGCTAAGCAACTTAGTGAGACTCTGTCTCTAAATAAAATACAAAAAAATAGGCTAGGGATGTGGCTCAGTGGTCAAGTACCCCTGAGTTTAATCTCTGGTACACCCTCCAAAAAAACCATTTTTCTTATTTTCCTACCAAGTCAACTGATTTTATATTATATCTATTCATTCATCTGCCTATCCATTACTCTGTTTGTGCATCCACCCATATCCACTCCTATAACTGTAATGCTCAGTACTGAGCTGATCCTAGTCATATAGTATGTGTTCAACTAATCAACCTTGATTGGTTGTGATTTAAGCATCTACTTGCAACTTCTTGAACAATGTAATTCTTGCTATTCTATACAATACACCCTCCTCTTCATTCTTTTTATACAAATTTCTTAATTTTGCCTACATATATCAAGCTCTCTACACCATTTTACCTCCACATCAAGAAAAAAAATTTAAGGAATAATAATAGAGAGAGAGACCCAGACTGGGTGTAGAGGCAGGGAAGGTAGCAGAGTGGCTCCTTGTCCAAGTGGTCATGTTTATTTATATTAATAGGTTATATTAGGTCATTAGTACCATAACCATATCATTGTTTAGAGTATCAGCAAGGTTGCTTATTTTGCAGTTACATTTTATAGTTACAATATGTAATGTAGGAGTTTTGTGTAGTTTTTAAGAAAGTCCCTTGTCTGAAGTTACTGTTAGGCAGAGCAGCTCCAGGAGCACTGGGGCTTGGTGAAACATTGTAGTTCAAGCTCTTCTATTCCCAGGAGCTATGCATCTGCAATCAAGGTTGAGGCTTGATGAGGCTATAACACAGAGGCATCTCAGGATATTGCCATACCAGCTAGACATTGCACATATATGAGCTATATTATTAGATCCTAAGAGAGATTACATGGCATTCAAAGGGTGGGAAACAGGGTGCCTGTTACCCCCTGGGAGTTTTCTCACCAGGGGAACACTTCCCTGTACATTTCCATGGTCAGAATCCCTATATCTCCCCCACTTTTTTAATGGCATTTAATGAGTGATATTTGGTTTTGCTTAAGTGTTAATGGGGGTAAAAAATAGGGTAAACATTGGCAACAGCAAGCTTAACATAATAATCCCAATATTAATAACATACACCTATGAATAATTGTTTAACCCAAGTAAAGTTGGGTAAACATGAAGTTAGCCAATCCAATAAGTCTAAACCTCCATCATCTTGTTGGACCTTATCAATAATCTTTAAAGTAATCTAACTCCTTTGAAATAGAATTACTGTTATCACTTAAGTTAAAGCAACACATATTAAGCTCCTGACATCCTTTATGATGTAGTAATAATAACCTATTGAGAAGAGATGAAAATCATTTTTATTAGTGATTAAGCATTTTGATGATAAAATTTATGGGATTTTATAGTATCTGAAAATAAAGGACAAAGGGATTTTATAGTTTTATCTGTATGAGGGCTACCTTTTATCTAAGGTCCAGGAATCTTGGCTGTGTATATGAGGAAGATAGGAGAGCTATAAAAGAGTTTAAAGGGTTAAAAAAAGAGAGAGTAAGTTGGAATCCAATTGAGGGCATAACACAGCTATAAAAATATGAGGAACAAGTTTAGTTATATATTGAGAATCTGTATTAATGTTTAAAGTAGTAGAAAATAGTCTCAGTGTCAGGACAGTGGTGGTTAACTTAGTTTGTTGTGGAGAGATTTGAGGTAGGGTCTAATAGTTTATTTATCATTAATAAGAACAGATTTTTTGTATATCTTTATTTGTATATACTTTTAATCTATAAGAGGAATGGCAGAAATTAAGGAAGAAGGGAAATGTATAACCTGATATAACAGAGAATTGTCCAACCTGAAGTATGTGAAAATCAACTGGTGTTTAAAAATTTGTTTATACTTGATAGTAGAGGGAGAACTGTAAACATTGGAGATTATATATAAAGTTTTTAAATAAGTAAGGTATAAAACATGAATGTCCATGTCTGTGAAAGATAAAATTTTAGACCATTAGTAATTAATAGAGTATACATGACAGTAAAAGGCAAAACATCATAGCCTGAAAAATGAGGACAATATAATTATTTTAATATACATATATAATTTTTATTATAATTATTAACTACTGTTGTAAAAGCATAAGGTGTTTTAATAAAAACTATCAATGACAATGGCACATTAGATATTAAAAGTTGATTTATCATTATGGTTGATAATCCTTGTAAATTTTTTGTAAAGCCTGTTTTAAAGAAGGAGTTAAATAAAGAAAGGAGGAACTGTCCTGTTTTTTTAACAGCTAGAAAAAATGAGAGATCAGTTTGGCATTAGCTGTAATTTGTAATTTATGTATTTAAGAAAATATATTTATGAAGATTAATTTTTATGTTAAATTTATTTTAATTGTAACAAAACATTAAAAATATGATTAACAGTATTAATCATTCCTTTTTTGTTGAAGAAAAATTTTAGAAGTAATGGATAATATATTTGGTTACCTAGAAAAACCCATAAATTAGAACGTTAAAGACATTTATATTTTTATTTGATTATTTGAATTGAATTAAATTATTTGGATCCATTTAACTATTTAAATTTTTATTTATGAGCGCTCATTTGTCTAAATTTCAATTTTGATATCAAGTATATAATATATAGATATAAGACAGGCCTGTACAATTGGAAATGTCAGGTATAGAAATCTTAACATGTATCACGGACACTGTAAGAGTTTTAGGTTAGCTGGCATTTTTGTCCTTGATACTTATCAGACTCATTTTTAATATAACCATATTTATATCCTCCTAAGGATCTATTAAAAGAAATTTGGGAAACTAGGGTTATAGCTCAGCAGTAGGGCACTTGCCTCACACTGTGAGGTTCAATCCTCAGCACCACATAAAAAATAAAGATACTGTGTCCATCTTTTTTTAAAAAATCATTTTAAAAAAGAAATTTTTGAATGTATTTGACAGTTAACTCTGGAGTACTTGGCCTTTGGATAAAGACAGAATGTGAAAACCTTTATAGTTAGATAAAGCAGGACTGATCAGAAAAATACATTAACTTACATAGAATACTTAAAAATTTATATTGTTGCAATATTAACTTTTTTATCAGGTCAGAGTGTACTTTCTAGCTCAGATAAGAGCCAGTTGGAAGCCTGTGAAATTTTTAAGAAGAAAATTTTTTTTTTAAAGAAAGCTTGTCTATTTAGAATGTTTCTACTTTTGTCTTTAGGGAGGAACTAGTCAAGAAAGCCAGCTCAACACAGATGAGACAGCCAGCCAAGTAGTTTGGATGTAAATGAGATTTTTTTTTTTGGTCTTAACTGGTTTTTTATAAGCCTAGTAAATCTTGTAGGTCCTGTAATTTGCATTTTAAATATAAGGCTAGGAAAGTTAGAGATCAAGTAGAAATTAAAAGGTAAGTAAAACTATTGTAACCATTTTTTTTTCTTTTTTAAAAAGTAAGATAATACTCTTAAAGCATGGTGTTATAGTTAGTTTACATACTTTGTGGAGAGTTATTTTTTCTTTTTTTTTTTTAAATCGTGTAACAGTTTTCACATATGGTTGAACACAAATAATGATTTGTTGTAGATTGGAAAGGATAGAGCATGGTAGCCACAGGGAGTTTTTGGACATTTGTTTATTTTTGTTTCCTTTGTCCCAAACCAGGGTGGCCTCTTGAGGCCATGTAAAAACCATACCACTAAAGTACTTATTACCATGACATTGGTATTTGTGTCCAATAACCCTGTAATTGACTGTTCATTTAAACAGAGAATTAATTTAGGTCTACTTATAGTAACTGATAAACATGTTATAATGACAATAGAGTTAAACCTTGTATTTTTCCTTTCATTTAAAGGTTATAACTCTTCAAATACAGCAAAAGGTAACTGTTCATATTTAGGTTGGTTATCAGAATTTACCTTAATAGGGCAGACAAGTAAGTTATGAGATTCCCCCTCCTCCACAGTTTGTGCCAAACAATTAACTGGGATTTAGTTAGGGATGGGGTGGCTGCCATAGCTGGCCACAAAGGCAATGGCAGTGAATTAGAGGAGTCACATGTGTGGGAGGCTCAGGACAGGACAGAGAGAGTTGTTGTCAGGGCTCTGTTGCCACTGCAGGAGGAGCAGCAGGGAATTTAAAGGGGTCACATAGCAAGGCACAGAAGAAGAGCAGGCAGGTTGAAAAATAAAGGTTTTATCAATTGCATCTCTACAAAGACACCAACTTTGCAACACAGAAATGGGGGCATGTGGTTCTTCATGGAGCATCTTATCTACCTCTTTCCAATCTTTTGACCACAATGAGCCACTTTCTGGGTATCAAGGACAAGATGAATTTATTTCTGTCAGCAAGGCGGTAAGGTCAGTGTTGCTTACAGTATGTCCAGCCTTGCAAAGTAATAAAGCAAGCTCTGCCCAAAGACTTCATTGAGCATCTGCAAGAGAATTTCCCATAGTTACTGATAAGGGATAGGTACCAGCCAATGAAAGACGTTATCAAAAGCCTACTGCAGGCATAACTATTTTTCCCCCATTATCTGTCAACATCTGGAAGGGTCTCTATCAGGGCAGCTTTTTGGTTGTGCCAAACTCTCTGTGGAGTAAGGGACTGGGTCGGGAGAAAAATCTTTTTGTGCCCCACGTTGGGTGCCAGTTGTAAGGAATAATATTAAAGAGAGACAGAGATAGGGTGCAGAAGCAAGGAAGGTAGCAGAGTGGCTCCTTGTCCAAACGGCCATGCTTATTTATGCCAACAGGTTACATTAGGTCATTAGTACCATAATCACATTATTGTTTAGAGTTATCAGTAAGGTTGCTTATTTTGCAGTTACATTTTACAGTTACAATATATAATGTTAGGAGCTTTGTGTAGTTCTCAACAAAGTCCATTGTCTGAAGTTTCTGTTAGGCGGGCAGCTCCAGAAGCACAGGAGCTTGGTGAAACATTGTAGTTGTCTAGCAAATAAGTTCTTCTATTCCCAGGAGCTATGTGTCTGCAATCAAGGTCGAGGCTTGATGAGGCTGCAACACAGAAGCATCTCAGGGCATTGCCATACCAGCTAGACATTGCACATAAATAAGCTATATTATTAGATCCTAAGAGAGATTGCAGGGCATTCAAAGGGTGGGAAACAGGGTGCCTGTTACCCCTGGGAGTTTTCTCACCAGGGGAATACTTCCCTGTACATTTCCAAGGTCAGAATCCCTATTTAAAAAAGGCTAGTATTTTCTTTAAATTTTTTTTTTATTAGTTGCTCAAAACATTACAATGAAAAAGGCTAGTATTTTAAAACTTCATTCTAGCCTCTGTTACTTCATAAAAGATTCTCCAAAAACCATGTTCATGGCTGTGTTTACCTAATATTTAAAAAAAACACTGATAAAGTTTAGTACTTCAGGACATGTAATGAACTATACGATAATTGTTTTTAGTTTTGAGTCTTCAAATTGGAGGATGGATCAATACCTTCTACTTCTTTGGGTTGTTTATATCAGAGCTCCCAAGTAAAACTGGAACAGTTTTCTTTCCTTAGGTTTAATCTTATTTATTGGTTCTTTTTAGTTATATATTGTAAGAGAATGTTTCAATAAAATTGTACGTGCATGGAATATATCTTAGATTCTGATTAGAATCCCAGTCTTGTGTTTGTTTGTGATGTTGCATTTACTGTGATATATAATCTCCCTTTCCTCATATCCCTTTGTCCAATCCATTGAACTTCTACTCTTCCCCTCTCTCCCTTTTTGTGGATTAGTTTCCACATATCAGAGAGAACATTCTAGGCGTAATCTTTGAGGTTGATATTAACCTTATAGAATTGGATTATAGCCCTTTTTATTTATTGAAGCATTATAGAATTGGATTATAGCCCTTTTTATTTATTGAAGCATTAAAGTAAGATTGGAATGATAACTCACCAAAACTTGGTATTTAGGGAAAATGTCATTGCCCTGTGTGTCTGCATGCTCACTTATGCATTCTTGTGTGCAAAAATGCTTCTTAGCTACTGATTAAATGTATGTACTAGTTATTGAAATTAAAGATTACCATTTCTTCATGAATTGCTTTTGGAAAGTTATGTTTTCTACTATTTTTGTGCATTTTGTTTGTAATATCTATTGACTGTCTTTATCTCTACTGCCTTTAGAGATAACTCTTCAATTTTCAATATAAATATTTAGGATTTCTTGAAAAAATAACTCACTAAAGTCTTGCCCTACTCTTCTCAAAGAATGAACTTTTGATTGTTATTTTTCTCTACCAATATAACTTATCATTACACAAATTTCCCGTTTATTCTTTTATTCACATCATTTCAATTTTATTCTGTTTTTTTTTTCCTAAGAATTTTTCCATTTCCTTCATTATCAGTCTTTCTGTTTTTAAGAACCAATAATTTTAAAAAGCCCTGGGGTAAAAAGTTCTCAGCACAATTCTATGACTAAAAGAAGGTTGGTGCATCTGGAGTGTATAATTTTTTTTAAATGGCACTTATGTTGTATATACCTATGGGATATCCTATGATGTTTTGATACAACATGGGTATACATTTTTTCTTAGTGCAATGGATTTTATTGTATCTCATAACTTATATTTTGACCAATTTTTATTACTAATGTTGTCAAATCTTCAATGCCATTTTTGTGCACATTTGACTTTCAGAAATCTGCTCTAAATTTTCTTAGTGCTGTCACAATAGATTTTGTACATAATTCTTTTCATATTCTTTTTGACAGATTCATATTCTTTGGAACAGATTTTGTGATGTAAGATTGTTAAGTCACATGGTTACTGCCTCTGCAACTTTATTAGATATTGCCAAATTACTCTCCATGGTGTGAAAATCATACTTTCCTAGTAATCATGTATGCACCATCAAACAACATAGATGAGATTTTTGGTTTTGCCACTAGTAGATGACAACTGGTCTCTCAACACAGTTTCAATTTGAAAAAAATTTTTGAATAAGTTTAAGATCATTTAGTCTTTTTTCTTTGAATTGCTCATATTTCTAGCATAATTACTGGTAGTCTTAAAATTCCTTATTCTCAGAGATTTGCTAGATATGTTGTATATTTTTGAAACTTTGATGTAATATAAAAATGTTCTGATTGTCATTTATCTTTATTACTTTGTTTATTGAACTTTATGACAAAGTTTTTCTTTTTATATGAAAATATTCCTCTTTACATTCTCGGGAATAATTTTCTTAGAAACAACTGTAATAACCCTCTATAGTAATCTGTGTTACATTGACAAGGAACCACCACTATCAGTTAAAATAAGAATCTTATTGCCCATGTGTTGTTAACTGTTTCTTTCAGGTAATATTGTGGGATCATACAGATGTCTGTCTTAAGATGGCTTAAGGATTTTTTTGCACATTTTAAAATCAAGTTTCCAAATTAACAGAGGTGATGCAGCCCTGAGTAAGAAGTTAAGGATGCCCCTGAGAAATCCTGAAGGACAATGGGAAGCTCCAAAACTACCCTCCCCACTGATTTAGTCATCATTCATAGGTATTTTGTCTGAGCTCTTACCTGAGTACTAAGAATATTTAAGAAAAGAATAATTTTATTGTCCCTTTATCATTTTTTTCAGAAGCTGTTAGTAATTTTTAATTAGATGACTGGTTTATAAACCCAAATTTTACTTTTATTATTTTTTGGTCATTCAAGAAAGGGAGAGTTCATAAGGTCCCTACGAGGGCATGTAAACTAGGAGCACTGAGTTCCCAATGTTTTTCTGACAGAGATGAGACTGTGTCTGTGACATAACAGTAAACATAGGGCCCTTCAATGTCAGGCTCCTCCCTCACAGTATGTGCCTATTCTTTCCTCATAAATGCATCTCACCAACAGGCCAAAGAGTGCATACTTTCCTAGGGTCCGGGTGACAGCTAAAGGATAACACACTCTCCAACTAAGTATTGAGCTTTCCTAACTGCTCCTATGGGCATTTCCCTGGGTAAGATTTCCCCCTCATCCTTGCTTCTAGTTCTGGGGCACAAGGACCTCACGAGGGCTGCCTAGAGCCTGCTCACTATGTGTGCAGTGTTCTCTTGGCTGTCTGATGGCATACAGCTGTCCATGCCCCTAGATCTACCTGAAGGCCATGATGCAAGCATCCAGTGACTTTGCATCCAGTGGTTTGTCAAAGAATCTCCAAGACAATATTTTAGGATTCTGCAGACCCTGTGGTGGTGGTCCCTATGTTCATCTGCATCCCTTGCTATCAGAGGAAGTTGGTGATGTCTGCCTGATAATCCAAGATGTTTTGCAGCTCAGCCAGTGTAATGAGCAAATTGACTTCATCTTTGTTATGGGAGCAGATAGTCTCTATTTGCAACTTGTAACACCTGTGTGCCCAAGGCCCCTACATATGGAAAATTGTGTTCAAAGCCCTTGGAGAAAGTGAGAAAGGGATAGCAGAGAAGGAGGAAGACCCCATAGCCATGGAGAAACGCAGTCATCAGAGCAGGGGCCTCCAGTGGTACCCTGAAGGTCTTGGTTCATATTTAGGGCTCTGGTGGTCAGTGGAGGTCTCTCTTTATGCTCAGACATGAGGTTCTACAGAGAAAAATTCCATGTCAGAGCTCTGAAGTCAGACATAGTAAGAGACACAAACTTGGGATGAGGTTGTTGCTCAGTGGTAGAAGACTTCCCTCACATGTATGAGACACAAGGTTCAATCTCAGCACCACTTAAAATAATAAAAGGTAATGTATCCATAAAAAAAAGAAACATAATCCTCGTGTGTGAGTTCCTGTGCCCAGTGAATTCCATCAAGAGCTCACACAGCTCCAGTCAACGTTTCCCAGCATTGCAGGAGAGAGATCTGGCCTTATTCCAGTCTGTGCTGCCCCTTAGGTCTTCCAAGAAAGTGATCAAAGAGTGCCTGTAGTCTTCCTCTTCAACTTTAGAGGTTTCCCAGAGGAATAACCAAAGTGAGAAGGTGGCAGACCCAACAATAGGACACACAGTAATCTCGAAAAATTGCACACCTACACCTGACAGTTCTGTGCTCTAAGAAGGCAACATTCCTCTCCACTGTCACATAGGAAAAGGAACCCTATGATGCTGCCACAATTCCCCAGAATTTATCTGTCACTGCACAAGACCTAGATTAGAAGACTGCTCCATCACATCAACAGTGCATTGAAGGGTATTGAGATCTAGGCCATTTGGGACTACAGCAACATGCAACCTTGCTGCTGTTTCCCACTGCCTACCACAGGAACTTCTCTGCCTCCTGCCCCTCCAGTGCCCAGCACAAATGCACAGCAGAGGAGGTGCAGAAGAAAGTAGGATTCCCCAGGCCCAGGGGCCTCCTGGAATCTGCTGCAGTGGCTACCACTGTGCACCCTCTGTCTGGGAGCAAGAACACCTTTGAGCCTACTCTTCTCCATGGAACCCTTTCCAGGCCCATGTTCATATTCCCTACCCTCTACCCAGCCCACCTTGCTGACCCCTGCTCCCTCCCCATTTTCAGGAAGAGGCATATCTGACCTGTTCCCCAGGCCCCAAGCCCCTGCAACCTGCTCTGTCGTGCATCAAGCAAGGAATCCATCATAAGACCAATTCCTGTCCTGACTGCTTATTCATCTCTAAGGCCTTTCCCCACTATATGTCCAAACCCACACACTCCAGGGCTTCTGCCATAGTAGCTGCAAATGCCAAACCTACCTTCTGCACTTATCTTAGCAACTCCAGAATGCAGCTCTTCACCCCAATGTGTGTAGACTTTCTTGTCTCCTCTCAGAACTCTCCTCCCACTTCAGATGCTAGTGCCTCTGTCTCCTAGCTTTCTAACTGTTGTATCTGCCATTCCAGCCCCTCAGACAGCACATTTTCTGGATTGGTTTCCAGCCAATGGGCCAGTAGTGTCTTACTTTTTTATCACCTCCATGTACACCATTCTCCCTTAAGCAGCCTCTCCTCCTAAGGCCTCCAGATGACTCCAGTGGGAACTTCTTCCCCTCTGCCCAGGCACTTCTGAAGTCCCAAATGGCAGCCCAGCTTCAGTCATGGACATCTCCTGAAATTCTGTTGTCCCACCTCAATTTTGAAATTCCCCTTTAGCCCTGGAGCCATCACCCAACCCATATTTGGGGACTCTGAAAGATACAAGTAAGGAGCTGCCATATTTGATAGCTCTCCCCAGCTTAGTGACCTAGCATACCTAGCCTGGCCCCAATCTCTACCCCTTTCCTGCCGTGTTGGTAGCACAACACATCATCATTGTGGGGTTTAGCAGCACCCAGCCCAGCATTGCTGTCGCCTGGGCTTTATTCCCCACTGGCACATCTGCAGTGCCACCCACACATCCAGTGATATGACCTGCATTTGGCCCAACCATTGGTGACTGTGCTCAATATCTGACAAAACAAGCTCAACCCTCTCTAGGATGGCAGTCTCAGCAGCACCAGTGGACTTTGGGAGGAGACAATTAGCCCCAGATATGAATATGAGTGAATATCTTTTCTGAAAAGAAACAGACCCCGAGTACCACATCTCAGGGTGGGGAAAATGGGCCCGAGTACCCGCATCCCCTTAGTGAGAGTGCCCCAGTGATGACCATGTGACCCAATACTAAAAGCAAACCATGTTTGGAAGCACTGTCTCAATTTCAGTCCAATCCCTCCGTGGTGGCCTGCCTGTGCAGAAACCCTTAATTTCAATTCAGGGGACCAATACCCCTGCATATAAGGCTGCCTCTGGTTGCACATCCATGAGGTTCTTGAATACCAATAATCCTGCTTCTTGGAAGGGCAAAGAGAGGAGGATCCTAGTCTATAAGGTCCGTCTGTCACATGTATAGGGTTCATGGACATGAACACTTAACTGCTGGGTCATCCATATAAAGTCATCCTCCTTTGGGTCAGGACTCACTCCCTTGGGGTCCCAGTGGTGGGTGCTGTCCTAAGCGAAGAGCATCCTGGAGAAGTAGTCAGTGTTTACATTCTCTCAGGTTGGACCCATATAAGCCCTAACTTCTGTGATTCTGGAGCAAACTGGAGGCTTGGAGACAGAACATTCTATTCCCATCTACTTCCCTGCATCTTTCCCCTCTTTTTGTTTCTTAATGTAGTGATTTCTGTTTTGACTTTTTTATTTTTAATGAGTCTTAGGTCAACTAGCAACATATGCATCTCACCCAAAGAGTATGGGTCTGGCATCAAAGCTCCTGGGCTAGGAAGAACAAGGAAAGAAAACTCGTTTCTGCTTTGTAATCAAGGAGAATGTTCACCTTAGAAAGCAACAATTTTGAAAGATTTGTCTCATTCTGCTGATAAAAGGCAGAAGCATATCCCAAGTATATACATATCCTTCATTTTCTCTTCCCTTTTCTAAAAATATGGATGGAAGAAGATAACAAGCCAAACAACTTCCAGTTTGTAGTCCAAGACATCTGGAATTGGAGCCAGCACCCCCATTCTCATAACAAGAAAGCTGAACCAATTGATAATCAACTACTTAGATGTATCAGAGAACTGAGATCACAGGACAAACCTGGGCTTCAAAAATTGGAGAGAGAAGCAGATACCAAAGATACACCTCCTAACTAAGCAGAGGCCTCTGCTGGAGCCAGTACCTGTGTGAAGGGCTCAAACTGTAAATTGAGTTTCTGGAGACTAAACACAGACAAGTTTAAGAGGTAAAACTCCCAAAGTGGGAGGGTAGAGGGGCACAGTCATGGTGTTTTACCTCTAACAGCCCCCCACACACACACATTTCAGGGTGAGTGAGGATCAGAGGAAAAATTCTTCATTCTTCCCTTAGGCCGCTCAAAAGTAGCTAGCCATACTGTAATTCACCCAGAGCAAAAGTCTACCCTAAAAGGAAACTCTTTTACCAGAGCCTGTCCATCTTAGGTTCTACCAGAGCTTCACCTGTCTGAGGAAAGGACAATATCCAGTTCTAGCTGCCTCCAGCCTTCATGTGGGGGAAGGGAAATAGCCAGCTCCAGCCCCCTCTGGCACGCTTTATCTAATGGGTGGGAAAAATAGCCAAGTTAGATTCCTTTACCATAAATAAATTGCAAAAGATCCGCAAGGTGGATGAAGGAAAGCAAGGTTAGGGGTGGGTGAGGGGGGAAGTGCTGGGGACTGAATTAGAACAAATTACAACCCATGCTTTTGTGATTATGTCAAAAATCTATCCTAATGTCTTAAAACAGAAAAGCAAATAAAGGATAAAAAAATTAGCCAAGAAGAACTTGTGAAGTTCAAAGCCGAGGGATGTAAGACCATAAATGATCTTAGCCTCATACACCTATTGCTTGCAGCAAATAGTAAACACAGTCTAACTCCTAGCAAGAACCTCACCCTAAAGACCAATTTACCTCAATTTTCTTTATACCACACACATCATGGCTGGCTTCCAATAGCAAGAAAATGGACCGGGAATATTAAAAGGTGAAAAACAAAATTTGAAGAAACATAAGCACACATCAGAGGCAGACTCAGATATGATAGATTTTGGAATGGTCAGACTAGAAATTTAAAATAACTGTGATAGGTATGCCAAGGGCTTTAATGGAAGAATTGGCAAACATGCATATTCACAGAGAGATCTCACAGTTTGAAGAGACAGCAGGTCTTATAACCAGGCTCAGACATGGGAGAGATATTAGACTTAAGAGAGCAACAATTTAAAATTACTATTAATAAATATTTTAATAGATTTAAGGAAAAGGTAGACAGCATGCCTGAACTAATGAATAATGTAAACAGGGAGAGAGAAACAGAGTAGAAGGGCTAGAAATAAAAAACACTAGCGTAAATGGAGAATGCCTTATATGGGATCCTCAATGGACTGGATAATGTGTAAGAAAGGAATCTGTTAGTCTGAAGATATTATCAAACTGAATCACAAGAGGGAAAAATGACTAAAGAGAACAAAAACTAATATGTAAGATGAGCGAGACATTTACAAAAGGTGTAACATCTTTGTGAAGGCAATACCAGAAGGAGAAAAAAGGAGCAGAAGTAAGAGAGATGGTAACTTTTCTTTGAGATACACCAAACCACAGATCCAGGAATCTCAGAATACATCCAGTAGGATAAATACCAAGCCAATGACAGCTCAACATATCATATTCAAACTTCAAAATGTCAGAGACAAAGGGAAAACCCTGAAAGAATGCAGAAGAGGAGCCTCATTTGTAGAGGAACTAGAACACAAATTATACTGGACTTCTTTTCAGAAACCATTCAACCACAAAGAAGAGAATAAAGGAAAATGTTGAAAAGAAAACATATCCTATCATCCTACCATTGAAATGATTCTTCCAAGGCAAGAGAGAAATAAACCTGGCTTTCAGGATAAATACCAAGCCAATGACAGCTCAACATATCATATTCAAACTTCAAAATGTCAGAGACAAAGGGAAAACCCTGAAAGAATGCAGAAGAGGAGCCTCATTTGTAGAGGAACTAGAACACAAATTATACTGGACTTCTTTTCAGAAACCATTCAACCACAAAGAAGAGAATAAAGGAAAATGTTGAAAAGAAAACATATCCTATCATCCTACCATTGAAATGATTCTTCCAAGGCAAGAGAGAAATAAACCTGGCTTTCAGGATAAATACCAAGCCAATGACAGCTCAACATATCATATTCAAACTTCAAAATGTCAGAGACAAAGGGAAAACCCTGAAAGAATGCAGAAGAGGAACCTCATTTGTAGAGGAACTAGAACACAAATTATACTGGACTTCTTTACAGAAAGCATTCAACCACAAAGAAGAGAATAAAGGAAAATGTTGAAAAGAAAACATATCCTATCATCCTACCATTGAAATGATTCTTCCAAGGCAAGAGAGAAATAAACCTGGCTTTCAGGAAATGTTAAAAATTCTTTTTTTAACTGACTGCATTTTCATTTTTTATTGATTTTTAAAAAATAAATGACAGCGGAATGCATTACAATACTTATTACATGTATACAGCACAATTTTTCATATCTCTCATTGTGTATAAAGTATGTTGACACCCATTCATGTCTTCATACATGTACTTTGGATAATTATGTCCATTACATTCCACTATCCTTGCTAATCCCCTGCCCCTCATTTTCCTCCCACCCCTCTGTCCTATTTCTTCATAGAGAAGAAAAATTATGTAGGTTAGAAACTTGGGTCTACATAAAGAAAGGAAGAGTGTTAGATAAGGAATACATAAGGATAAAATGTTCACTTTTTTTTATAAGAGACATCATCCTGTTCAAAATAATAACAGCAAAAATGCATTTTGTGATGATAGTTTCAGGGTAAGTGAAATGTATGACATCAACTTTATAAGGGACAGGAGAGAGGCATTTACCATACTCTCTTATAAGTCAACTGCACTGTGAAGCAGTATAGTGTTAATTGAAAGTGAACTTGGTTGTACATTCATATTATGAACTCTAGTTAGAGAAAAATTTGGGAAAATTATGAATTATATAATTTGTATGCTAAAAGAAGATAGAAAGTGAAATCACATAAAATGCTCAATAAAACCAGAGAAGGCCAAAATACAAAGGGGAAAGATGAGAAAAACAAAAAAACAGGAGCAATGCATAGAATACTATTTTAAATATGGTAAATATTAATCCCAACTATATCAACAATCACTTCATTTTTAAATAAAGTAGTATTCCTTATAGGAAATTATATGTGAAAATATATTTGCAATTTCTAAGTTCATATTGTTATTACCCTTTTACATTTTGTAAGTCATAAAAGTCACCCTTTCCTTGATGTAAAGAGAAGATCTAGAAGATTTCTAAAATCCTTTCCAGTTCTTAGATTTTGTGGTTTACCTATCAATAAATGTCCACAATAGCTTTCAAAACTCAGCTTATAATCCACAATAAGGGAGGACCAGAGAAAAATAGAGGTACTTTGGATTAGACAGAGGAGACTGAAGGCAAGGGAAGGGAGTATGAGGACAGGAAGGATAATAGAATGAATTGGACATTATGACTATATGCATATATGATTACAGGAGCAGTGTAATCCTACATCATGTACAACTAGAAGAATGAGAAGTCATACTTCATTTGTGTGTTGTGTATCAAAATGCATTCTATTGTCATATATAATTATTGAGAACAAATTTAAAAACTCAGCTTAAAAACCAGTTTTATAAAGTTTTAATCTCTACATAGCTTTCTGCCAGTCTGAGCCTGTCATCAACATTTGTCAATATCAAGTCCACATGTATTGTAGCTAATGATTTAGCTATTTATTCTGATAAGTGGATCTTGAAGAATATATCTGTTTTTTAATTACATCCTTAAATATGAGTGGTCTAAATATCCCAATTAGGATACAAAGACAATTAGCCTGAACAAACAATAACAACAGGCCCAACAATATATTGTATGCCAAAAGAAACCCTAAGTATAAAAACATAGGTTTAAAAGAAACCCTAAGTATAAGAACATAGGTTAAAGGTAAAAAGGATGGAAAAGACACACCCCATACCTCAAAATGGACTTTAAAGAAGAGAACTAAAAAGAGAAACATAGCTGGAAAATCCCTAATATTTTCAGATTAAACAACACATTAAAAACTCATGGATCAAAAGGAGACCTTAAGAGAATTAAAAAATATTTTCCACCAAATGAAATGAATATACAACATATCAAAATGTGAAAAAGGATCAAAATAGTTGTCAGAAGGGAAGTTTATAACACTGAGTGCATATATTAGGAAAGAAAAACAATCTGAAATCGTAAGGCATCTACCTTAGGAAACTAGTTCAAAAGGCCAAGGGAGAACCTGGAACGCCTTTTATTACTAGACTTGAAAGGCACAGTCCCCCTCACCATGTTCTGTTCACCATACAGGCCAGCCATGTGGCCGTTGGCATCTCTCACTGGATCCTTGGGATTCATCCTCACTGGTTTCTTTCTCTGCAAAACATTTTCCACCCCAAACTTTGGGTTCTGTCCCTAGTTTAGCACTGTCTATAGAACGTCCTGTGGTGATGGAAATGCCCTATGTCAGTGCTATCCAGTAGGGTAGACACATGGAGATAATGAGACCTTGAAATGAGGCGCGTGCGGCTGAGGAAATGAATTTTGATTTGATTAATCTTTTACAGCAGCACTCTAGAGGGAGATGCTGATCACTCCCTGTGGAGTTGAAACCCCTTCTTGGCTTCCCAGCACCCTCAGGATCAAGTCCAACCTCCTACAATGACCTACAAGGCTCACTATCGCTCCAACTCTGACTCCCTACTTGTTCCATTGCCTGCTTGGAGTTTGTGGAAACCAGAGAGCTCTGCCTAACCCTCAGGCCTTTACAGCAGCTTCTCCCCCCCCACCCAAAACACTCTTTCTCCAACTCCTCATACCAAACCCACCCACTTCTTCACCTCATTCTTAGACCCCTAAATCAGGGGTCCCTGCTGTTGGACTTCTATGAACAGGTCTCCTCCTCCCGGTGGTTTGGGAAATTTGGGTCCTGATGTTAAACTGCCCACCAGGGATGTTCCCCAATGACTCCCAAGGGTAATGCAGGAAGGAGACCCCAGAGAGCTGAGGGGTGGTGACCCACAACAAAGACCCAGCCAGATAGGTCTGGGGAGGGGCATGCCCAATTTCTACCACCCTCTTCACTTATGATCTCAGTTTTCAGATCAATAAAATTGTAATAACAAACAGTAGCATTACTAGGAAAGTTACTAAGCAAATTAGGTACTGCAAACTATAAGGAGCAATTAATTTGAGATTGAAAAATTAGGTAATTGCAGTTTGAGTGGAAGGGGGAGGGTTTGCATAGACCTGATGCTCTCATTATTATCCCATAGGCGAAGCTCTCCTCCCATAAAAATGGCTTTTTTCTCTTTTTTTGCGGGGGGGAGATTAATGTCCATTCAGAGCAGAGTTGAGGTAAGGGAAGATCAGAGAGCCAGGAATTCACCAGAAGGCACTGGAAATTGGGTGGCAGTTCCTAAAATGTAACTCTGCCGATGTTCTGTGATTAACTGTGTCTGGAACCTGTCTGTGAGTATATTAGAGGGGAGAGAGGTCCCCAAAGTGGTCATTTTTTTGGTGGGGGATATTATACCTTCCTGCTATCTAACCTTGGGATTGATTAGTTCTCTGAGGGGCAATTTGAGGCTGAGACACCACCTTAAGGGGTTTAAAAGAGAGTATGCACCTGCAGGCCTGCAAGCACTCAAGCCTGCTGTCAGAACCCTCCCTTCCTCCTGGAAGCAGGAGGGCACCAGGAGCTGCAAGAAGAGTTTTCATATCAGGAGCTGCAGGAAGAGTTTGCTGGGAGGAGCTAATATGCAGTATGTACAAGATGGAACTTGCTGTGGAGATTTCAGGTCAATGCGTGGGACCTGGTGTGGTCTCAGGGGTCCCGGGGAGGAAAACTTGTGGGGTCCACATGGGGCCTGACTGCAAAGAGAGAACCATGATTCAGCAGAGTGCTTTGCAGGTAGGACTGTGAGAAGAAAGGCCTGCCCTGTCCCCTGAGGTTCTGGGCACCTTCCCCATACCCATACCCATACCCATCTGCCAGTACCGGTGAAGTTTTTGCCAACGGGAACCATTGGTAGAGGAGGAATGGGATCATGTCACTTCCTCTTTGCTCTAGTCAGGGGACACAACTGAACTCCCCAAACCACAGAGAGGCACCATGCTTCCTTGGTCTGGCCACTGTCTGCTCCTTCCTTTGATAAACAGATCTGGGAATGAGAAGAAGACCCTTTCTCCCACCATTGTGGGCTTTAAAGAACAAGTGGCTTCACCTCTCTGAGCCTCAGTTTCCTCATGTGTAAAATAGAGATAACAACGATACTACTTCTTTTAAAAATGTTTCCAGGATTTAATCACTAAACCAGTAAAGCACTTGGCACCAAATAGGCCCTCAGCAAGTAAAATGCTTAGTACCCAATAGACCCTCAGCAAAGGGGGTTGTTGCTGATGAAGCTTCCTATCCATCCCACCCCTCAGCACACAGGAGACCCCTGCCTGGTCTTTCCTGAAGCCATGCCCTGCTGGTTGTTTCGGTGTTGGGCAAGGAGAATGGCTAAGGCCACCCCTGGAACCAGCAAGATATAGGCTCTGTGACCTTGGAGAAGTCACAATCTTTGTATGGGCCCCTGTCTCCCTATCTTTGGAATATGGGTGCTCTATTGCAACTACACTCGGTACAGTAATGACTGGTACATTTATGGAGCACTTACAGTGTGCTACATACTTCTTGTGCTTCCAAACAACCCTGTGGGGTTACCAGTGTTATCAATGGACTCATTATACAGGAAGCATTGCTCAGAAAAGTGGAGTGACATATCCACCATCATAGGGATAGGAGCAGGGTCAAAGGCTTGAATTCTGGCTCTTCTTTCTGAGCAGCATTGGTTTTCTTGGGGTTATGGGTCAACTTTGGTTTTCACTCCCTATCCAGCCTTCCTCCCCACTCCTGCCAGTCTCCATCAGAAGGAACTTTTCTGGAGGAGTAGCTGTGACTGGCCTCCACCAATCTCAGCAGAAAACCTTCATTATTTCTATCTAGTAAGAAAATGAGACAGAAAACACTTGAAAGCCATCTAGGCTGAGGAGGGCATTGCAGAATGCAGAGATTGTGGCTGGAGCGAGCACTGCTCTGTATGGACACCTTCTAAGATGTCTAAACAGAAGCAAATACTTCCTATTCTGTTGCTTCTCCAATCACTGTGACATGTCAGACACTTTCCTTTGTGGAAGTTGGTGAGAGAGACACACACTGGATAGATTTAGGTCAGGCAAGACAGAGAGGCTCCCAAAACTGTTCCTCCCTGGTGCCAGAACAGGGACCATTTTCAATTTTTTACCTGTCCTGGAAGTCAACTGCCAGCAGGCGGCACAAACTAAAGGGCAGGGTGAGCTCAGCACACTGAAGGAGGTTAATCTCACAGTCCAGATGGTCCTTGCTACCCCTGTGTCTCTGACTTGTCTTAGAATCATCATTCCCAAACTCTTGTGTCTCCTACTCCTGGACAGAGGGATCTTGACCCTGGTGGGTCACTTCCAGGGCAGGCGCTTTGTCCTGATCTCTGAGGCCGGGGAAGCCTGTCTTGGGCAACCTGAACATCTGATGAATACCCTCCTGTGGTGGGATCTTGCTCAGTTGCGGGAAGATTCCATCCTCACCTTGTCCAGCCTGTTGGATACCACACTCAGCCAGATACCTATCCAGGCTCTGATTCAGAGTCAAGAGCAGGAGGGTGGGCTCCTGAAGACAGCACTGAGTAAGTACCCCCACCTCTCACTCCTCTGAGGGTGTCTAGACAGGGATTTTTAGGCCCTGATCATTGCCTCTGTTTACATTTGGCCCTGCTGGGACTCTCTCTGGGCCTGGATGTTGACCTCATTGTTTTAGTGTCTCCAGGGATCACAAGGTATCTGGCCCTTCTTCATGATCCCAGGACCCACCTATAAATTGGATCAGGACTGCAATCTCCTCTATAAGGGAACATCTGGGGACATAGGTCAAGTCTTTCTCAGCTTTGGATTCAAGGTCTGTACTATCCAGGTTGGCAGCCACTACACAAGTGTAATGTTTGTAATTTTATTAAACAATCAGTTCTTAAATAAATTTAGACATCTATTCCCTTGGCCACACTAGCCACGTTTCAAGTGCCCCCCTTGGAGTTATAAATGCCATTGGTCACTGTTTTTGACAATGCAGAGAGCATATTCCCATTTTTGTACTCTCTTGGATCTCTGACATAAACCTACCCTGGGGTCTGTTCACTGAATTCATCCAACAATATGTGAAATTTCAGTCGGAAATTTCAGAGTGATAAGATTGAAGTTGAGAACTATAATTCTTGTAGGGAAGTGATGAGTTCAAAGGTGATTCCTATGGCTTGTCTTCCTCATATATAAAGGTTTGTAATTGTTTGCAATATCTTGTTGAAGGTCTTCTAACTCCACAGATACAGGGAGAGTGTGAGAACCCAGGGGAATGAGCAGAGATGTGTGAGCCACCGCGACCTCATCTGGTATAGGAAGGAGTAGAATGCCACTCTCCCATGACTTATTGTTTATATTTGTTTTTTGACAAATGGCTCCTGCAGTACATGCTGCCAACAATTAAAACACTCCAAGAAAGGCCCAGTGGAAGCAGGTGGTTGGAACAATCAGGTTGTACCTGCGGCTTCAAGGAAGCAGGGTATGAAATCAGAAAGAAAAAGGAAATGTGTAGAAAACAGATATTTTTTTTTCATAATTCAATGCCCTAATAGTAGGAGTCACTGTGCCTCTGGGCTCTGAGTGTTCTGAGGCTTGTAAAAATCTTTTCTTGCTCAAGATATTTTACAGAAGACTGGGTCTTTCCTGCCCTTATCAGAGAAACCATAAGCCTTGGGTTATTTTGGTAGTACCTCTTGGGAATTGTGCGCCAGACATCTTGAATTAGGTTTTGGGTGTTGATCAAAAAGAAAGGAATCTGGTCAGACCAGACTCTCCTTCAGGTAAAATTTGATTCTGGTTATAAAGTTCCTCTGGTGAGTGCCAGGTGGTGAGAAGTTGACCCTCCCCCTCTGCATGTTCAGTACTTGAAACAGCACCTTCTTGTTCTGTTCTCACTGTCCATTCCTGGATTACAGGTCACTGCCATAGCTGCATAGGTCCAAGAATAATTCCTTTGAGATTACTCGGTGTGCCTCAGCATCCTAGAGAACCGGAGGTGGGAGTTGTGGAATATAACCTTGGCTCTTATCAGCCTCCACACCTCACCCAAGCCGGATGCTTAAGTTTGCTTTTATTTGTGAGGTCTGTGTCCAGCAGCTCCTGGAGCCCCTCCATAGCCAGGCAAGAACGCTGTAGGATGTGTGAAAAGTGGATTCTGGGCTTCCTGCAAACTGTCCCTCCTAGTTCCACTGGCTTCCTCTCCTGGATTTGAGCAGGCCTAGGTTGGCACTTCTAGGCAGCAGGCCCAGGAAGTCACTGTTCCTTTCAGACATTGCCCTAGCCAGACACTGCCACTGTGCTCCTACAGTCCAGACAGGACCCTACCTGATTCCTATTCTCAGGCCTTTTAGGTATCCTTCCTTCTCAGTCCATCCATATCTTGGTGCAAATCCTGGCAGGCTCCAACTCCTTTTCTCACTTGTAGACTAAAAGGACTTGGACAAATCATGTCACCCCTCAACTTGTGTTTCACAATCTCTATGTAAAAGTGTATGGGGTTAGTGTAAGGATTCAATATTTCCCAAGTACCTAAGTAATTCTAGGCATGAAATAAGCCACTTGATATGTGGAGTTGGTTGTTATTACCGCCCAACAGGACCTACACAGCCTCAGGCCCAAGGCAAATGTTCTTGAAGAAGAGATTGATTTCTTATATAGTATAGGAGGCTCTCCTCCATATTTCCTCCCAGGTTCTGACATTGGAGAGCAGTATGACTGGTGGAGATCAACGAGGAGAAAGGAAATGAGCATAACTCAGGAGAAAGAAAGCAGGCAGTGAAGGAAACAGAAGAGGGATGAAAGTCAGTGGCATGCACAGAACATCATGGAGACAGTGACTGCTTTTTGGATGATCAGGATGAAAAGAGGCATCTCTTTGCTGCTCACAGTAATGGAATTAAAAGTCTGGGAAAGTGTGTAGATCAGAGACCCACTCTCTCATTGCAGAAGCCAAGTGATCCAGGTCATGGGAGGCATTTGTAAAGATGAGGAAAGAGGCCTGAGGTCAGGTGACTCAGTCCCAGCAGCTGCTGGCATGGGCCCAAGTTTTCTTCTCAACTTTCACTGCTTCCTTTTCCATAGCCACCCATCACTACTGCTGATATTGGGGCCACTCAGAAGATTTCTTTATGCACAGTGGAGACTCCAAAAAGAGAAAAAATACTGCACATAATTTATTTCCTCTTTAATATCCTTTTATCATTTCTTATTGTGATTTATGAGCTCCCCATTTCCTCTTTCCATCTTTTATGATTCTCATCCTGAAGCACCTGGTCTCTTCCAGGCAGTTGAGATCCAATCCTCCTTTCTTTCTTAGCATTGCCCTCATTTCTGACCCAGGCTGCACCAATGATCCATGCTGAACAAGCAGGGAGCTAAGCTGGCCCAGCGTGGCAGCCCTGCAGATACGTGAAAGATTCTGGCATTCAAAAGAGCTGGACCCCATCCCCTTGGAGGAGAGCCCAGAAAACTCTGGTTCTAGTCTGGGCAGAACCCCACATACAGGGTTTTCCTGAACTTGGTAATTCTGGACATGCACAATTATTTTCTTCCTTCCATATGTCAAGAAATTCCCTTTATCTGGAGTCCATTGAGAGCAGCAAGGATTTCAATGGATACAAAGAAAAGGAAGAATGATGGGGAAGGAGATAGATGCAAGGTAAAGCCAATGAGTACAATGGTCTCCAGAGATTGCCAAACCTTGTTTTTGATATATCACAAAACCCAGCAAAACTGAGGAGAACACTGGGTGACTGCTGGTATGTGTAAGCACACAAGTAAAGAGGATAATAAAAATCCATGCAAGAAAAAGATGCCCTGAGAACATATCCCAAGGATTGAATACCCATCCCAGAAGCTTCTAAGGATGCTACCCCCACACCAATGATGCCTTAATTTGGAGGATAGGGATGTAAGTGGCCAGAGGGCCATGGCATATGCAGTGCAGCTGACACTGCATGTCTTTTTAAAGAGGGCTTCCAGATTTCAATGTCTTGCTCTGCAAGACTCAACCTTAAACTACTAACTTTCTTAAACTAAGCAGGAAGTTTAGTGCTAATGTCCTTTGCCATTGGGAGTGGTGAACAACGTGGGATGGCCTTGATCACCTTCTCTTTTGGACTTCTGGGTAAAATCACAAGATGGAAAGAGGCACAACCCATGCAGTGAATTCTCCAGCACTGGATGGCACTGGACACACACACACACACACACACAATTATTTTCTTCTTCCATGTATCAAGAAATTCTCTTCTTTTGGAGTCCATAGACAGCAGCAAGAATTCCAACTGATATGAAATGGAAGAGCATTGAGTGAGGAGGGGATAGATGGAAGGATAAATGCATCCTTTACCACTGGTTGTGGTGACACAAATTGTGGGTAACTTTCACCACCTTTTCCTCAGGACTCCTGGGAAGAGCGTGAGGCAACCCAGACTCCTCTCATGCAGGCAGGACAGCCCACCTGGCCCAGCGTGGCAGCCCTGCCATACTTAATAGATCCTGGCATTCAGTGGGGCACATTACAGGACCAAAGACCAGCTTTTATTTGCCTAAGCCTGGGGGGCTTCTCAAAAATTACGGAGCAGTGTGGGGACCTAGTGTGATCTTATGGCAATGTATCTCAAGCTGAGGTTCATATAGCCTTTTTGTTTATGTTTGAAAATCACACAAAGCACATATATGCAAAAAAAAATCAAACAAAATTCAATGCAAGTCTAATATGGGGGGTATATTACAAGGTAGGTTACAAGTTACTTATGTTCTTTTTATTCTCCATGTTGGTGACTAAATAAAATATAATTAGATTTGTTAAGATTTTTAAGAGGCAATGTTTTCTGTATCTTTTTTATACTGTAATATGAACTTAAATTTATGCTTCATTGCCATGGCATAATGCTTTTCTTTGAATTGAAAGGCGTAGGCAGTATTTTGTGGTGGTATAAAGAAGGATTATTTGCAGAAAAAAGAGCTACAGGTAGCTGTCCACATTTAACATATGTGTCTCATGACAGATCCTACAGAGGTAGTGGTGGAGGAGCAGGGTAATCTACTGTACCATCATACCTTCAGATCCTCAGGGCATCCAGATGTCATATGGCTGGATCATTCCATCCCAGGATTATAGAAAACCTCCTCTCCTCTGCCTCAGAGTCACTATCTGGTGGAGCTGCCCTGGTGTATGCTTTAGAGAATTTACACCTAAGTAACATTCATAGACACTCTTTGCCCAAAGACCTCCCTAAGCAGATGTCAGTACAGACCTCAGTGCCTCCCGACCTGAACCCTGAAGAGGTCAGGGTCTAAGGTCACCTTCCAGGGCCTGAAGAACCTTCTGTTCCTGTACACCCTCCCCAGTAAGCCCCTTCTCCCTCCTCTTTGTGTCTCCCCTAAGCACCCCACACCTGAGAATGTATTGCAAATTGCTATATTGACACGTCGGAGGAAAGGGACATACCATCCTGAGTTTCCGAGGATCTGGAGCTTCCTGAGTAATGGGAAGCTCAAATCAAGGCTTGAGGTCAAAGGACAGGAGGTGCCTTGGTGTTTGTCCTAGCCATAATTTAAACTCGTGATAGTTTATTTTGAATTGTATGGATTTAGAATTAATTTCAGATATACCTTCTTTATTTAAGTAGGAGCCAAATTATCCACTGTTATTTATTTTTAGAATATATTTATAATAAGATGCATATAGGGGAAAACAGCCTAAACAAAGATAGAACTTAATGAACCTTTATCAGTTATTTGTGTGGTCATTGTGTTCCCCTCTGCAACATCACAAGTACTCCAAGAAGTTTTTCCTGGTGTCTTTGCCCTGTCCCAGACTTCAGTAGCAGAAAGCTTCCTGAGCTTCTGCTAGAGTCCCCGGCTGTGCACCTGACAGGGTGCTGCCATGCTCATCGTGCCAATTGTGTGCAGGACACATACTCGATTGTGTGAAGTGTAATTGTGTATGCTCAGAATATACATGAAGTCACTGATTTCACTCTGTAACCAAATAATGTAGGCATTATTATTGTTTCCATTCACAGGAAACTACTGGTGCTATAGCCAGCTCTGTATGTTTGAGGGTTGGCAAAAAAATGTGTTTATAAGGAGCCAGATTTCATATGGCTTCACATTCGTGTAATATACAACACGTAAACTAAGCATCAACTGAAAAACCAGAATATAAACAAAATTTGAAGTCCGGATAGCTACCTCCAAATTCTACCAAATATTTCAGGTAGAAATACTGCCAATCTCCTACATGCTCTTCCAGAGTGTACATGTGGAGGGAACACTGCCATATGGCCTTCCTCAGATCAGGAGAATGTTGATGCAACCACAGCCACAGACACTACAGGAAAGAATTACAGACTAAGTGCTCCTGAAGGTATTTGGTCAAAGTCTGACACCAATCATCAGCAATGTAGATTCAGAGATTTTTAGAAAGAAACTGGAACTTCAGGTGGGAGTAGTTTCCATGAGGATGATGAGGACAGAATCCCTGTTTTCTGAGTATTTCTGGAAAGCTGGGAAGGAGAGACAGAGTTACTGGTTCACTGGAGAAGACATTTGGTGACAGAGGGAAGAAAGGCCTGGGTTATCCTCAAGGAGGAGTCAAGAGTGGTGATCACAGGCAGTGGCTATGGAGTGGGGGGTACCTCTAAGAGGAGAGAAAACTCTGTCCCCTGGCCCTGCAGGATCTATACAGGATGGGAGTTCTTGAGGCTGAGTTTTGGTGAGTAAGAAGGTGCACATTTAGAATGGGTGCAGCCACTGCCCATTCTCAGCCAGTCCTTTGTCCTCCTGCTCAGTCAGTTGCTCAGGTCAGTAGTCGGCAGACATGGGTACATGCCAGTTTCCTCCACTAAACCACTGAAACACCAGCCCTGGAGGCCACTCTGCCCCCAATATTTAGTTCATATAGGGCTGATCAGTTTAATTCAAGCTAATTCATTATGGTAGTACCATGTGGATAGGCAAAAGATCAAGGTTCTGAGCCACTTGGGAGCCAAGCTGACCAGTGGTCCCTCAGGTGGTCCACCTCACCTCCAGGGAGTTCACTTGGGGCAACTGATATGTAAAGATGCTAAAGTAGGAGGGACTTAGAGTGAACTCTCCTCGTCCCTTAAGGGGCTTTCTCTCAGGAAAATGGCACAGCTTTGGGGAAGGGATTGAAACGTGGAGGAAGGAGGCTAGTCAGCTACATGCCCTTCTCTTTGCTCAAGTGCCCCCCCTAAGGGGCATCCACTAACCCCTCTCAGTAACCTTGGGAAAAAATGGGGAAATAAAGTGAGGGAAGCCCTTGGTTCTGGGGTCTAGAGCATGATCTAAAGGACTCGGGTTCAGGGACTCTCTGTCCCCAGGGAACCAACTACATTTCCTCTCTTAGGTCCATCACCCCCTCAGTGTGTGACTCTGAACAAGTCACTTTACCAACCCAAAAGTATGGGGAAGGGACCCTGCTCTAGCTACCTCACAGGGCTAATGTGGGGTCACAGGAGGTAACAGACACTCCATGAACTATAAAGCATGTGGAGGCTGGAAAGTAACCTTCCGTCTTCCATGACTTGTAGCCATCAATGTTTCCTGGCTAAAGGAAACCATCACCATGTGACTGATGCATGAAGACATTTAATATTTGAACACTGTGTACACTCACAAAGCACAAGTCATTTTTCTTCAGGGTTTATCTGTATTGGCTTTTGTTAAGCTTTAAGACAGATATAAATAGGCCCTATCAACATTTCCATCTCAGACAGCAGGGAACCAAGGACAGAGAGGTAAAGTCCCTTCTGCAGGTTCATGTGACTTATAAATGAAATATGACTCTAGGCCACCAGGCTTTTAGTCCCTGTTTCCCCTCCTGTCTGTACACTTGTAACTCCTGCATACAGCCCCTTGGATAGTTAAACTACCCCTGCCCCTACACACACACACTGCAAGATTTCTTGTCCTAACCCAAATTTTGATTCAAAATTTGGCCCTCCAAGGAAGCTGGGGAACAAGAGAACAGAAGTGGAGTCTTGGAAAAGATAATTTGATATTTTTCCATAGCCTCCTTTCACCAATGTGTCAACAGTTGTCTCTGTTTTAAATGTATTTGCCAGGATCATGTCTCAAGGGTACAAAAGAAAAAAAAAACCATTCAAATATAGAATACATCAGAAAAAGTATCCGCAGTCAAGGAAATCTACTGCCCATGCCCAGAAGAGGTTCTGCAGCATCAAATTGGGTATCTGGCCAAACACCAAGGAAGAGTCATAAATACCATTCTAACTTCTCCACTGAGACTCTACAAAGGAAACCATTTAGGAGCTTCCCCAGCAATGGCGGCAGTTTGCACAGCTGGGATTGAGATTTTGTGAGGAGGTAACGAGGAAGAATGTGCATATTTGGAGCAGGTGTAATCATTGCTTGTTCTCATCCAGGCCTGCATCCAGGCAGCTCAGTCAGTTGGTCAGATCTGTAGTTAACAAGATACTGGGAGCCTGTAGACTTTTACGGAACCATGTAAGCACCAGTCCAGCAGGCCTCCTCCCCAGTACATCAGTCTGAACTGCTCCTCTCCCAGGTTTGAGCCGTTAAGGCAAAGCTAATTTATGCAACTGTCATGTGGACAGTTGGTTTGGAATGTTCTGAGTTCTGAGTTAGTTGGCAGTTAAACAGATCCCTGGTCCTTCTGAGTGGTCAACTTTTTTCTTCTGGCATACTGGAATTTAGATATGTGCTACCAAAATGACATCAAATAACCAGCCCTTCTCAAAAGTGTGATCACAACTCACTGCTGGAAGAATTTAGTGTGCCTATGTGACTCAGTTGGGAAGGATTTTTTTGGAACCTTGTGACTGTTTCCTCTGGACTTCGTTTCATGAATGTTTTTTATTTGTGTATATTACTTAGTGTGCTTAATTACTGTAAGAGATCATAGCCACATCCATGACTATAGGCTGAGTAAGGTCCTCTAGAAAAATCACTGAACTTGGGAACATTCTTGGGACCTCCAAAGACATGTTGATATGTAAGGGAAAATGCAACCAATAGAAACTGACCCTAAAGAAGTCCAGATATATGACTTTCTACAATGATTATATCTGCTATTGTAAATATATTCAAAGAATTAAAGGTAACTATGTCTAATGATCTAAAAAATAGTAAGAGAATTATGTTTCATCAAGTGGAGAATAACAATAAAGTTATAAAAAATAAGAGAGGACCACAGAATTTCTGGAGTTGAAAAGTTCAAGAAGTGAGGAACTCACCAGAGGGGTTATGCTGTTTCCTAAAGTCACCATAACAAATTAACCTGGATGACTTAAAACAGTAAAAATTAATTTGATTGCTGTTCTGATAATTTAAAAGTTATCAGCTGTAAGCTCTATTTGAAAGTGTTAGGGAATTCTCATGCTTTGCCTCAGCTCATGGTGGTTCCTGAAAATCCTTGGTTTTCCTTGGCTTTCAGTGGCATCACGGCTGTCTCTGCCTCTGCCCTTCCATAGTCCTCTTCCCTCTGTGTCTATGCATACATATCTTCCTGTTCTTATAAGAACAGCAGTAATTGGATTAGGGTCCCCTCAATACAGAATGATCTTAATTTATTACATCTGCAAAAACCCTAGTTCCAAATAAAGACACATTCACAGGTACTGAGAGTTAGGGCTTGAGTACAGCAGTACACACAATTCAACTTACAACAGGGCTGAATGGCATATCTGAGCAGGCAGAAGACAGAATCAGTAAACTTGAGATTATCCCATCTAGCACATAGTAAGTAAAGATGATTAGAGAGTCATAGAACTGTGAGACACAATCAAGCATTCCAGTATACATACGCATAGAGACCTGGAAAGGAAAGAAAGTGTCAGAAAGAATAGTCAAAAATGTATGAGCCCAAAACTACACAAATATTATGAGAAAAAAAATAATCAAAACATGCAAGAACTTCAATGAACTCCAAAAAGGATAAACTCACATCATAATAAATTGAAAACCAAAGACAGAATCATGAAAGCAGCAAAAGCGGATTATCATGTATAAAGGACCATTGATAAGATTTACAATAGAATGAACATAATTTTTAAAATATAACCAATGATATAGACCAATTAGGGATCTTCATATATTGCTTGTGCAAATATAAAAATGAAATTTTCAGGACTGGAGTTGTGACTCAGGACTAGAGTGCTCGCCTAGCAAGTGTGAGGTCCTGGGTTCAATCCTTAGCACCGCATAAAAAATAAATAAAATAAAGGTATTGTGTCCAACTACAATTTAAAAATTAAAAAAATTTCAAAAAGATGGAATTTGCAAGTTCCTCAGAAAGTTACGTAAGTCAGTCCAACAACTCACATACCCAGGAAGAAGTAAAAATCATGTTCACATATACATGAGTGTTCATGGTGACCCTGTTCATAATAGTAAATACACAGAACTATCCCATTGCGTCACAAAATGATAAATGAAAAACTAAAATGTGGTACATCCACATAATTGATATTATTCACCCATAAAATGATGAAGTATGACTCATACTACAACATGGATGAGCCTTGATTAGATTTTGCTTACTGGAAGAAGTCAGATGTAAAAACAATAGATTATATAGCTTATGTAAATAAGTGTCCAGAATAGGAAAATCCATAGAGACAAAAACTAGATTAAGATGTTGCTGGGGCCAGGACTAAGATGTTGCTGGGGCCAGGACACATGCAGAGAATGTTGACTGATAATGAGAATAGGGTTTCTTTTTTAGGATCATGAAAAGTGTATGACATAGTACACTTTTTTTCTCAGATAGTAGAGATGACTGTAAAACCTGAATATACTAAAAACCACTGAATTGTAAGCTTTTCCAATGCAATTTTTAAAATATAATATAAAAATAATATGGTTAAAATCATTTGCAATGTTTGTCTCTAAATATTGTGCCAATCAACTACAATCTTTAGAATCAATGACTAAATACCACAGTGGAGTAGATAGATGAGCTATTTGAGGATGAGCCTTGTCATTTGTTTAAAAGCCCCTTCTGGTGCTGCTGAAAGACAGCAGGGTCAGGCAGTTCCCTAAGGATCTTCCCCATGTATCTTTTGTTTGAATCAATCACAGTCATCCTTCTGCATCTGCCAAGTTCTACATCTTAGAGGTAGTGAAGAGGGAAGGAAGGTGGAGTTGGGAGGAACTCATTGCTCTGTGGAAAACTGGGTTTGTAGCTTCTCCACTGTTATCTTCCCCTTTTCTATTTCTTTCATCCCACCAATGCAGACTTGTTTGATTTTTTTTCTTCATAGCTGTCATCTGAAATTAAATCAGTTTTGGGCGATTCTGGAAGGCAAATGAGGGCAGTTGTGGTGACTCAATTTTTATCAAAACTTATAATTTTGAAATCATTTGTAGATTTACACACTTTTGTAATAATGCAGAGTGATTCTATACATACTTACCTCCTCTTTTTTCTCTCTATGGTGATATATAACATAATTAAGGTATAATATCACAGCCAGAAAACTAACCACAATACAATCTTTCAATTTTGTTCAGATTTTACCAGTTTTACAAGTACCGTTGTGCATGTTTTGGGGGGGGGGTTGTTTCTATGAAATACATCCATCAGCCCAATAATACATGATGCTGGTAGTAAATGGTATATTAAACAGACAAAAGAATGAGATATACTTATTTCCATTGATAATGGGGCATATGACAAGATATTTTGCCAAATAAAGACAGATGCATAACACTGTGCCTGGTATGTACCATCTGAATTTAAAAGTATCAATGCCTCCCCTAGTCATAGACCAAGAGAATTGAAAATATATATTTATGCACAAACTTGTACTTGGATCTTCACAGCAGGATTGTTCATAATAATCAAATGTAGAATATAGGTAGGTATCCATCCATCAATAGATATGTGCATAAACAAAATGTGGCATATTCATATAGATACACAATAAAAATATATTTTTTGATAAAAATGGATTACTGACATGTGCTACAATGTAAATGAACATTTAAAACATAATTCTAAGTGAAAGTCACAAATGACCACTTATTATATGATTACATTTGTGTGAAATTCCAGAATGGGCATATTCATAGCGAATGAGAATAGGTAATTACTTTGGGTCAGGAGGGTTGAAAAAATAGAAGTAAGCTAAATGGGAAGGTGGTTCTAAAAAATTCTATTCCTTTACATAAATGCCCACACTATTTTATGTTGTTATTTTCACAAATTACATCTCTATACAATGTATACCCAATAAAAATATTCTAAGCAATGGATGTACAACTTTGTGAGCATGCTAAAAATCATTGAATGGTGCCTTTTAAATGGATGAATTACATCTCAGAAAAGTTGTTTTTAAAATTGTTTGTGTAGCTTTTGTATTCTTAGATGTCTCCAGAAGGGTGCAGTAATTACTGCTTGCAATTGCAGAATAATTTCTACTTATGGTGATGTGCTTCTCTTTGGTATCAAGATAATTTGGGTCTCAGAGAAAAGTGTTCCCTCCTATTAAAAACTTTTGGGAGAGTTTGAGAAGTATTGGGTTAATTATCCTTTAAATGTTTGACGAAATTCATCATTGAAGTCGTCTGAACTTGTGGTTTTCTTTATTGGAATGTTTTGTATTGCTTATTTAATGGTATAAGTCAATTCAGATTTTTCTATTTCTTCTTTTTTTTTTTTTTTTTTTTTTCTTTTTTTTTTTTTTTTTTTTTTATTGTTGGTCGTTCAAAACCTTACACAGTTCTTAATACATCATATTTCACAGTTTGATTCAAGCGGGTTATGAACTCCCAACTTTACCCCGTATACAGATTGCTGTATCACATCAGTTACCCTTCCATTGATTCACATATTGCCTTTCTAGTGTCTGATGTATTCTGCTGTCAGTCCTATTCTCTACTATCCCCCCTCCCCTCCCCTCCCCTCCCCTTTTCTCTCTACCCCTTCTACTGTAAATCATTTCTTCCATTTGTATTATCTTGTCTTACCCCTCCATTACATATTTCTTGATATATCATATTTCACATTTTGATTCAAGTGGGTTATGCACTCCCATATTGCCCCTTATACAGATTGCAGATTCACATCATTTTCACTTCCATTGCTTTACATATTGCCATCCTAGTGTCTGTTGTATTCTGCTGCCTTTCCTATCCTCTACTATCCCCCCTCCCCTCCCATGCTACAGGGACACTGCTACATCGATGTTCATAGCAGCACAATTCACAATAGGAAGACTGTGGAACCAACCTAGATGCCCTTCAATAGACGAATGGATAAAAAAAATGTGGCATTTATACACAATGGAGTATTACTCTGCATTAAGAAATGACAAAATCATAGAATTTGGAGGGAAATGGATGGCATTAGAGCAGATTATGCTCAGTGAAGCTAGCCAAGCCCTAAAAAACAAATGCCAAATGTCTTCTTTGATATAAGGAGAGTAATTAAGAACAGACTAGGGAAGAACAGCACAAGAAGAAGACCATCATTAAACAGGGTTGAGAGGTGGGAGGGAAAGGGAGAGAGAAGGGAAATAGCATGGAAATGGAACGAGACCCTCAGGTTTATACAAAATCTATTTCTTCTTGAATTGATGTCATTACCTTATATGTTTCTGGAAAACTTTTCCCAATCATTTGTTACCTAAATTCTTGACATAAATCGTTGATAAACAATTGTTCATACTATCCTCTTATAATCCTTTATGTTTCTATAAGGTAATGTACACACTTAGACTTTGTTACTAATTTGAGTCTTCATGCTAACATTTTTACTTAATCTACATAAAGTTTGCCAATTTTGTTGATATTTACAAAGAATTAATGTTTTTTTGTTTTAACTCCTATATTTTCTATTTTCTGTGTCTCCACTTTATCCTTCTAATGAACTTTCCTCTGATATCCTGTTGTTGTTTTTTTATTCTTGGTTCTTAAGAAATTACATTAATGATTTGAGATTTTTTTTAAATATGAGCATTTACAGCTACTTCATCTTGTAAATTTTGGTAGATTATATGTATCATTCACTCGAAGTATTTTCTAATTCTCACTGTGATTTTTTTACCCAGTGATTTATAGTGCTATTTTATGTCTATATATCTGTGAACTTTCCAGTTTTAAGTCTGCTATTGACCTCTATCTGCATTCCATTGTGTTCAGAAAAGATACTTTATATGATTTCAAACATTTTTAAATTCATTGAAACTTGTTTTGTGGCCTAACATATGATCTATTCTCTACTTCAATTTCCTTTTTTATAGTGTATAACTTTATTCTATCTTAGAGACTGTTCCAAATGCATAAATTAAGAATGTTTATTCTGCTGTTTATTTGTATACCTGTTATGTCTTACTGCTGTGGTGGTATTTAAGCCCTATACTTCCTTATGGATCTTCTGTCTAGAAGATTTCTAATATTAAAAGAGATATATTGAAGTCTCCCACAATTATTGCAGAACTGTAATCCCTCATTACTCTCTCAGTATTTTTATTTATTTGCTTCTGTTTTTAGTCCAAGTATGTTATAATTTTTACATCTTGATGAATCAAACTTTTTATGCTATCTTTTCTGGTCTTTTGTGGATTTGGAGTTAAAGTCTAATGTTTATGCTATTAAAGCCATCCCACCTTTATTTTGATGATTACTTGCATTGAGTATAGTTTTTCCACTTTTAACCTCGTGTCTTTGGATTTAAAGTTAGTCTCCTGTAGACAGTATATAATTGGATCATGTTTTAATCCTAATTTTTCATTGAAAATTTTAAAGCATTGACATTTAAAGTAATTACTGATGTGACAGGGCTTAGTTCTGCCACTTTGCTAATTTTGGATGTATTATGACATTTTGCCCCTATTTCCCAATTCTGCCTCCTTTGTGTTCAGCTGATATTTTATTGTGAGACATTTTGAAACCCTTCCCATTTCCTTCTATGTATATATGAGGATTACATTAAACATTCTAAATCTATCTTGAATTGATATGAAATTAACTTTCAATGTGTACAAAAATTCTACTCCTGTACATAAATGTCCACACTATAATGTTGTTCTCTTCTCAAATTACATCTCTATACAACATGAATAACATTGATTTGTAATTATTTTTTATGAATTTGTCTTTTAAGTCATATAGAACATAAATTATGTAGTTCTGTGTCAGTCAACATTTCACTGCTGTCACCAACACCTGAGAGAAATAACATAGAGGAGTTATTTTAGCCCATAGTTTCAGTCCATGTTTGGACAGTTCCTTCACTCTGGGCCTAAGGTAAGTTTGAACTTCAATGGTTAGGGTGGAGGAAAGCTACTTAAGCTACTCAACTCATGGTAGCCAGAAAATGGGGTGGGGCAGGGTGTGTGTGTGTGTGTGTGTGTGTGTGTGTGTGTGTGTGTGAGAGAGAGAGAGAGAGAGAGAGAGAGAGAGAGAGAAGGCAAGGAAGGGGTTAGGGACAAGATATAGTCCCCAAGGGCATGACTCTAGTGACATATTTCCTCCAACTAAGCCCCCCACCTGCCTACAGTTTCCACCACCGACATTCAGCTATCAGTGGACCACTTAATCCACTAATGTGGTCAGAATCTTCACAATCTAAACATTTCCCATAAGCCCCACCTCTGAACATTGCTTGCAGTGAGGACCAAGCCTTCAACAATGAGCCTTTAGGGGACAATCCAGATCCAAGCCACACCAGAGTTACAAACCAAAAATATGATAATACTCCCTTTACACTTTTCACAGGTATTTGTCTTTACCAAGTGTCTTTATTTTTTCACAAAGCTTTGAGTTACTTTCTAGTGACTCATTTTAACCTGATGCATTTCTTATAGATCACAAGTTTCATGATAAGATTCTCATAGCTTGTTAAAAATGTGAAAATGTCTTAATTTCTTACATATTTCTAGGACAGTTTTCTTGGTTTCTCGGTTTACAGTTGTTGGGCTTTTTTTTTTCATTCAGCACTTTAAATATACCATCCAACTTTATAATTAGAACAAGATGTACTCCATTGCTTATATAAATATATCAAAATATACTCTACTATCATATATAACTAAAAAAGAACAAATAAAAAAATGTCATCCCAACTGTGTTTTTGGCCTATTGGCTTCATGTGAGAAACTGGTTGACATTTAAAGTAAGTAATGATACGAAAGGGCTTAATTCTGCCCTTTCTGGGATTGCTTGAATGTGAGGGGTCACTTCTGTCTTGCTTCTTTCACATGTCTTATTTTCTCTTGAAGTTTGATTATAATGTGGCTCAGTCTGAGTCTCTGAGTTCCTCTTTCTTGGTGATGGTTCAATCTCCTTGGATTTATAAGTTCATGTCTTTCATCAAATTGTGTGCATTTTAACCATTATTTTTTAAAATACATTTTCTATCTCTTTAACACTTTTTTCCTTGTAGTTGAAACTCCCTTAATGTCCTTGTTTTGCACAATCTCCTTCTCGTAGTCCTTAGGCTTAGTTCACTTTTCTTCACACTCTTTTCTTTCTGTTCCTCAGAATCTATAATCCCAATTGTTCTATCTTCAAGTTCCTAGATTCCTCCTTTTGCCTGCAAAATAATCTGTCAGACGCATCCAGTGGACTCTCCACTTCAAGTTATTCAGTTACTGGATTTCATTTTAGTTCCTTTTATAGTTATATCTCTTGGGTGCTTGTTCTATATAGTCAATGCACGGTTTTCCTAAATTGTTATTTTGTCATATTTTTCTTTAACATTTGAACGTATTTAATACAGATGTTTGCCATAACAGTCTTTGTCTAGTGATTCAAGTGTTTGGACTTTCTGAGGAATGATTTTTGTGAATTTATTTCAAATGTGCGATAGTACTCACTTTGTATGTCTTGTGTTTTTTAAAACATTATTTGAATATTGTAATGTGGTGTTAGGGGGAAGTAAAGTTTTCCCTTTTTCCATAGCAATTAATAGACAAAATATGAACAATGAAATAGTAGTCAGATGGAAAAGGAATGATGACTACCTTAAGTGTGTCCCTAAAACTCACACTTTCAAAGTTTGGGTCCCAAGTATGGTGTTCTTGAGATGGTGAAAACTTTTAAGAAGTGAGGCTTAGTGGAAGATGGTTAGGTCATTGGAGATGTCACTCTCAGAATAGGTTATTCTTCCCTGGACCCCAGTTAGACCCCATAAAATCTGGCCGGGCCCCCGAGTCTCTCTGGCTTCCAGTCTTACAATGTGATCTCTTCCTCTTGCATGTGCTTCTAGTAAGAGTCATCCTCATATTGTGATGCAGCTGAAGGCCCTCACCAGATCCAAGTGGATGCTGTTTCCATGATACTGAATCTATGGAACTGAGATATAAATGATTTTTCTTAACCAAACATCCATACAGAGTTCTTTTTTTTCAGCAGAAATATCTGAATAGGGTTTGATATACTGAACTTCATGGAGAGAAAAAAAAAGATTGTTTGTTCATTCAGCAAAGAGAAATTGTTCCAAGTGAGAAACTCTAGCTGGAATTTTGTTTAAGTGTGCCCCCCAAACATTCATGTGTTGGCATCTTAATTCTCAGTTTGGCAATGTTGGGAGGTGGCAGGATCTTTAAAGAGGTGGAATACACTCAAGAGGTTTTTAGGTCATTTGAGCTATCAACCTCAGAAGAGTTTTAAGATAGTTCTCATGGATACATGGGTAGTTCTTACAGAAGAGTTGTTACAAGAGCAAGACTAACACCTGTCCACTCTCTGGCTTTTTGTTTCCCCATGTGATCTCTCCCTTCCACACATGTTCCTACCATTGCAATGCCATAACCATAAAGTCCTCACCAGAGCTGAGCTGATGCCAACCCCATGTCATTGAACTTTCAAAACTGTGAGCTAAATAATCTCTTTCTTTAAACACTGCCTAGATTCAGGTATTTCATCACAACAACAGAAAACAGACTAATATATGAGATGGGGCAGGTTTTTCATGATGAAAGGATTCGAATTTTGCCTCCGCCCATGGCTGTCTATGTCCTCACTGTGGGCATAATTGTACCAACTTCAAGAGTTGCTGTGATGTTTAAAAGCATACATTTTATTATTCATGAAGATTTCTTAATAACAGCATTGTATTATAAATGAAGTATAAAATAAGAAAGTAAGCATGACTTCATATTGATATAAATAAATAAATAAGCCAAAAGCAAGGGAGAGGAGACAAAATTTTCTCCCAGAATTCCAATAGGATTCCCACAATAGGCTCTTTCCTTCAGAAGATGGGACCTTAACCCTTCCTGTCCACCAAAGGGTTGGCTAGACTTAAAACATGCTCCCAAAGAACAGAAGCATGAAGAGTACAATGGAGCAGCCTGGAACACATGACCTGAACAAAGAAATGAAGGTCAATGTCACCAGTGATGACATATGGATCTCAAATACTGTTTTAGTCAGTGTTTTCACTGCTGCAACCAAAAGACCTGACAAGAACAGTTAGAGGAGGAAAAGTTTGTTTGGAGGCTCATGATTTCAGAGGTCTTCGTCCTCAGACAGCCAGCTCTATACCTCAGGACCTCAGGTGAGGCAGAACATCATGGCAGAAGTAATAAGAAATGAGCTGAGAATATGGCACAAGGAAGCAGAGAAAAACTAAACTCAGCTCACAAAATACACACCCCCAAGTCATGCCCCCAATGATTCACCTCCTCCAACCATACCCTACTTACCTATAGTCACCACTCAATTAATCCCAGTTAGAGGATTAATGTAACGATTAGGTTAAGACTCTCATAATCCAATCAGTTGACCTTTAAACCCTCTTACATTGTCTCACACACAAGTTTTTGGGGGATACCTAATATCTAAACCATAACACATATCCTCTGATATAATGTGATAGGAAGAGACAAGGCACCTCACCTTTGTTCTATTCTTTCCAATAGTCAATAACTCCAGTATACTAATGAGAGAAACAACAGATAAAGCCAAATTCAGGCACATTCTACAAACTACCTGAGCAGTACCCTTTAAAAGTGTTAAGGTCATGAAAAAATAAGGAAAGCAGGATAACTATCCCAGATCAGAAGAAATTGGGCAAGCATAGCACTAAATAATAAGCAATTAAATACTTTAGGTATATGATTCTTGTTTAAATGATCAGGACAACACCAACAATTTCTGGTCTCACTGGGAAATTAATACTATGTAAAAATGAACAAATTCAGCAGCAATTATATGTTATATAGAACAACATTTGAGTATTGTTCTTTTCCATTTTTAGTTTCCAAAAAACATTTCAATGCACAGCAATAATCAATGTTCTCATAGTGCTTCAAAGTGATGCTGTCTAAAGTAATTTTGAGTCCTCTAGGCTAGTTTTACAGGGCTCAGCATCTTCTCCATTAAATGGAGAAAGCAGGCCTTTAAGAATCTGAAAATTCATGATAAATCCTAGCAAGACATTTCATGTGATGCTAGGACACTTTTTAATTCATTCTGTAGGAACATTTATTAATAACAAAATATCAAAGTAATTTTTCTCTTTTTAAAATTAAATGATTATAAAAACCCTTGAGTTCAATGTCATCCATATATGCAAGTTCACATTCCTATTTAATTTACCATTAAACCTGTGTTGCAGTGCTTTCATAGAGCTACTTCATTAGGTCTCTAAAATGCACACCGAGATCTAATATCAATACCTCTTCCCAAAACAGCACTTTGCTCTTTAAAATGAAGTTCTTGAGAGAACTGCCATTCATGAAAGGCTTTTTAAAATACTCACATATGAGGCTCCTCCCCCCACTTCCTATGGGAAAATAGAGAAGAGAGGGGAAAAAAATCACCCAGGAAACAAAACTGGGAAGAGATGTGACCAAATGTCAATGGCTAGAGTCTCTTGGTGTTGGGATTTTATATTTTTAAAAAAATTTTCCATTTTGTGAATTAGCACTTTCTAAATATTCTACTGAACAGAGTGCAGTTTTGTTAATATAATAAAAATAAGCAATTAATGATGCATAATATGTCTTTGCTCTTGGAAAATAAAAAACTCATTCAATCTCAGACTCGATCCTTGATGTTTATCCTAGGTGATCAATTTCTTAAGGGCAGGCATGATTCAGTTCTCATATGGGATCCAGGTTTACCTCTTCATGCACCAGGAAGTGGGAAAAGAAGAAATGCTATTTCCAGGATACTCTGGAGAATTCCCAGCCTGGGAAGCCCCATGGGACACCTGATCCATATTTCATTAGCAATTTTTAATTGCCTGTATTTTTAAAATACGTGACAATGGCATGCATCGAAATTCTTATTACACATATAGGACACAATTTTTCACATCTCTGTATATAAAGTATGTTCACACCAATTCAAGTTTTCATATATGTACTTTGGGTAATGATGTTCATCACATTCCACCATCATTGCTAACTCCCTGCCCCCTCCCTTCCCTTCCCACCCCTCTGCCCTATCTAGAGTTCATCTATTCCTCCCATGCTACCTCTCCCTACCTGACTATGAGTCAGAGGAAACATTTGCCATTTGTTTTTGGGATTGGATAACTTCACTTAGCATTATCTTCTCCAACTGCATCCATTTACTTTAAAATGCCATGATAAAGAAAGAAATCAAAGAAGACCTTAGAAGATAGAAAGATCAATCTTGCTCTTGGATAGGCAGAATTAATATTATCAAAATGACCATACTACCAAAAGCACTATACAGATTTAATGCAATTCCGATCAAAATCCTAATAGCATTCCTCATAGAAATAGAAAAAGCAATCATGAAATTCACCTGGAAAAATAAGAGACCCAGAATAGCTAAAGCAATCCTTAGCAGGAAGAGTGAAGCAGGTGGCATCACTACACCAGAACTTAGTATATTAGCCTGAGTGAAGATCAAAATTCAAAATTTGAAGTATTCAGTTTCTATTAAAGAAATATTGCTTTTATACCATTGTGAAGGGATAAATTCTAATGTTGAACCATCATAAATTTAGGGACTGCCTGTAATTGTTCTGTAAATCTGAAGGATAGTGGTAACTTATTGATTCAAGTGTGCTGCTTCAGAAGACATGTCATTTATGCTACTACAAATTCTGATACCTTGAGTTCCCCATTCAGATTTTATTGATATGTACCTAAGGTGGAGTCTTTATGATAGAAAAAGTCCACTTTACACTTTCTCATTAGTTCAATGAATTAGTTCTATTTCCAGAAGTTAAGACATTCCTAGGATAATTCTTTCAAACTGGTTTGAACAGAATGTAAAATGCATAGAAAAAAAGAATATATGGCATTGAAGACATTATTTGTTAAACAAGCAATAGCAGTAAGGACACATCTTCATTAAGTTATGTCTATATCAGGAGCAGGGACAGACATTATACATATTCACTTAATTCAACATTTCTTTCTTCTTTTCTCAAACTTTCTAAGGACTAATTTTGAAAAATGTAAGCCTAGTTTTTCTAAAGACTTTATCCATCCATATGGATGAGTGTTGTATTTTTCAAGACTGGAATGTGCTGATACAGTTTTCTACCATAAGCAGCCTTGGAGAAGTTCCTGGGACTGATAGTAATTTTGCAAGGATATCTCTTGCTGTACTTAATCACTGCTTCCAACTGTCACTCATAGTGTTCCTTTTTCTACTATTCTGTTCCTTGAGTCAGGGAACTCAATGCCTAAAATAAGGCCAAATAAGAATTAGTGGAAGATTGTAATCAAAATTCATTTTGTGCTTTCTTTAAAACAACAAATAATGTCTTTAGTTATAAAATTTTATAAAAATATGGAAAATTACAAATCAGGTTATGCTGATATTCATAGAAAAGCACTACATTAATGCAGCATGACCATATTAAATAGAAATAAATATAAAATATTTTCTCTCATGTAAATTTGTAAATACATTTATTTTTTCAGATTACACATTTAGTGAGATACTCATTCTTTTTATTGTCAAACAATTCTAGTTTTCATTTTTGGAAATTACCTGATAATGGAGTTTGATATTTATTCAGTGTATTACTCCTTCACTTATATATTCTTAAGTCATTTGTGGTCAGTAGAAATCACCTAATGTTGTTTTTAATTGTGGTAAGAAGACTTGACATGATATCTACCCTCTGAACAAATTTTTAAGGACATACAGCATTGATTAAATACTTAGGAATAGGATTGTGGGCCATGGGGTAAGATGTCCTTGTTTTGTTTTGGTTTTGGTACCAGGGATTTAGCTCAGCATCACTTAACCACTGAGCCACATCTCTAGCCCTTTATTTTTTATTTTGAGGCTACAAGCAACTTAGCCTCCCTAAGTTGCTAAGGCTAGCCTCAAATTTGCAATCCTCCTGACTCAGCCTCCTGAGTTGCTGAGCACCACTGCAACCAGCATGAAGTCCTTTCTAGACTTCCCTGTTCCACACTCCAGCTGCCACTCCATTAGGTTCTAGGTGGTGCCTTTACTTCTGTTCTCAGCAGCGGTCCCTTCCAGTGTTCCCAATGTAAAGGCAGGAGGGCACAAAAGGGCTGATACCAGAGGTTCCATTTTAGGAAGGAGCTGTTTAGTCAGGAACCCTGCTCTACAACAATTATCCCTTTTCTCAGTGGGGACCATCACCGACTGCATCCTGCAGCTCTGAATACTGGACATAGGTCAAATGGATTACTGTAGATGCAATAGCTCATCACCCTCAAACTGTACACTCTCAACCCTTCAGAGGAGATTGGGGAGACCTCACTGGATCCCAGGGGTCAGATCCATAGCCTTGGCACATGCCAATCCCTTGTACCTCCTGCTCCTGCATTTTGTGTACACTCATATACCTTGCATGCATGACTCCTCCCTGCAAAACTGTTCCAAGTTCCCTCAGTTGCCCATTTTGTGCACGTGTGCCCATTCTTCATTCATAACTTCCAAAGCTGTGTCCTAGCAACAGGTCCAATAGTGCCTGGGCCTTAGACCTAATTATCAGCTAAAGAACACTTAGCACTCATGTCTCAAAATCAAGAATTGGACTTTCCCTCAACTGCTCCTATGGGCAGTTCCCTGGGCAAGCTTTGCCCCTCACCACTGTCCCAGGACTTGACCTACCAGAAGGGCTCAAGTCTCTGGAGTCTGCTCACCATGCTCAATGAGTGCCTGTGCCACATATCAACTTTGCAGGCCATCCTGAAAGTATCCAATGACTGTGTAGAGGCAGTTTGTAAAAGCATCTCCAAGATGTTCCTCCATGATCCTACAGATCCTGTGTTCCTTTATAGCCATCCTTAATAGAATCTGCAGGCCTCTTTTTCTGAGGAAGAGGCTGCTTATCTGCTGTAAATTTCAAGATATTCTGCAACTCAGACTGTGTACTCAGCAAACCGACTTCCTGTTTGGCACAGGAACAGGAAAGTCACAACGTTTAGCCTGCAACACACTGGTGTGCCCAAGACCCTGCACAGGGAGAAGTGTGGTCAGAGCCCTGGGAGAGAGTGGGAAATGGATGGCTGAGCAGGAGAAAGATCTGGTAGTCATGGAGGAACCTGACCATCAAAAAAGTGGGCTACAATGGCTCTGGGGGTGTACAAACTGCATTTAAGCTCCTGGTGATCCTTGAAAGCCTGTCTTCCTTCATGCCCAGGCCCAAGGCTCTTCAGAGAAACCTCCATACTGAGATCTCCAAATACATCTAAGAAGAATAAAACCTGTCTGATTTTACATGTGAGCTCCTACCCCCAATAAAGCACCATGTTCATACAGCTGCACTTGAGATGTCCCACTGCTGAAGAGGAAGGGTCCAGGTTGACCACACTCCAGGCTTTCCCTCAGGTGCTCAAAAAAAAGTGAAAAAGAAAAGTTCTCCATCTCCCTCCTGGCCTCAGAGGTTCCCAGGAAGAAAGCCTGGTGTGAGGAGGTGGTAGATGCAACAACAGGACATACACAGTAGCATTGAGGATACCCACATACCCACACTGGATAGTTGTAGGCTGTGAAAATATAAGATTTCTCTGCTGCCATGTGGGACCTTCTGAAGCTACCACCACTTATGGAACTGGGTTTTCCAGTCACTGCTGAAAACCTCGACCACAAGGAGAAAGGAGCACTCTAGAACATCAACAGCATACTGAGGAGTGAGGCCATCTGGGTTTGCAGCACCACACAGCTTTCCCACTCTCTTTTCCTGACTGCCTCATGGACCACTCCTCTGGCTGCTGCCCCTTAAGGGTCCAGCATGAATACACAGCAGAGGAAGTGCAGGAGGGTCAGGGCTTCCTAGGTGCAGGTGCCCTTCTGGAATCTGCTGCAGTGTCAACCTCTCTGTATCCTGTGTCTTGCAGGAAGTGTGGCTTGCCCACCCTTCTCTCCTCCTCAGAACCCTTTCCAGGACCCTCTTTAAACTCCCAGGCCTCTGCCTCAGTCACTTTGTTAACACCTGCTCCTTCCCCTGATCCAGGCAAGGATAGCATCAAAGACCACGTTGAGCTTTGCCTGATCCTTCAGCTGGGGCAGATGTTGCTACCTACATGTGTGGGCTAACTCTGAGTTGGAAGGATCCTGCCCCTTTGTATTCCAGTACTTCCACAAAGAGTCCCCAACTCCAAAGTGTGTGGACGCTCCTGTCTCCTTCCGGAGCCCCCTCCCTTTCTAGACTCTAGCAACACCTTCTTCCCCAGCCTTCCAATTACAGACTTTACCCTCAATTCTAGCCTCTCAGCAAGCACATTAACGGGCTTGGCTTCATAGCCAGTGGCTGACTTGTGTGTCACCCCCCATGGGCACCACTTCCCTTTCCAACCTCTTCTATTGAGGCTTTCTGCTAGCTCCAGGGGAATTTACTGTCCTCTGCCCTGGCCTTTTTGCCATTCTTCAGTGTGGGCACAGCTTCAAACTTGGGCACCTCCAGCCTACTGGCATTGAGTTTCTGCTGCCCTACCCCATCTGTGAAGTGTCCTGTTAATCTTGGAGTTACCCTCCAAGCTTATGTTTGGGGCCCCTGATGAGCAGCAGAATGAAACCTCTCTGCCTTTCCCACTTCTCTCCAGTATGAAGATGTGGCAGTTCCAGCTCTAGCTCCAGCTCCAGCACCAGCCCCAACCTTTACTCCAGGCCAGTCAACCTCACACAGCCCAACACAGTCAAAACACCACGTTGAGCACCTGTGCCAGTACCCAGCCAGTCTTTGCTGTCAGCTGGATTGTATTCTCCCCTGGTATATACACTGCCTCTGCCATTGCAGCTGCTACCCACAGGTCTGGTATCTGTCCCGCTGCCACCAGTGTTTGACTACCAGTTTTTGGTCCCAAACTAGGCATCCCTGCCCTTCATCAGCCAACTGAAGCCTGGCCTCTTCAGGGTTGGTAGTGTCAGCAGCATCAGGGGGCTCTGTGAGGAGGTAATTGCCCCATATCTGATATTCACCTCTGGGGCATTGAACATCTCTTCAGAAAGAAGAGGGACTCCAAGCACCAAACATTGCTAAGGGGAAAACTTGGGCCTGAACACATGTGGCCCCCTAGCCAGAGCCCCTTTGTGGTGACTATGGGACACAGCACTAAGCACAATCCTGTGTTTGGAGCCACTGGTATCCCTACATTTAGTCACATGCCCAAAGGCCTGCCCAAGAAGAAACCCCCCAATTTCAACTTGGAGTTGGACCAGAACCACTCACTGTAAGCAAGGCTATATCTAGGTGCACATCCATACCAGTTTAACTCTGGAAGCTCTGCTTTTCAAGAGGGTGCAGTTAGAAGGAAGAGATTACTTCAAGAAAGAGAGATACTGAAAAAAACCCAAATCCTTGAAATGAAAGAAACAGTAAGCCAATTAAAAAACTCAATAGACAGCATCACCAACAGACTAGATCACTTGGAAGTCAGGACCTCAGACAATGAAGACAAAATATACAATCTTGAAAATAAAGTTTACCTCACAGTGAAGATAGTAAGGAACCATGAACAGAATATCCAAGAATTATGGGA